>NC_091790.1:138645000-138953750 GCF_041296235.1 Equus asinus | reverse complement strand
CAATTCTTTTTTTTATTCACTTCAATTTAATCTTTGCTCAAACTCAAACCTCATTTATTTCTCCACAAAGCCCAAGTTTTTCCTACTTTCATCATCATCGTTTCCCACTCTTGCTTTCAACAGGCCACATACGCTCCCACGCAGAGTGGAGTTGCACAGACGAAGACCTACGACCTGAGAAGACCTGGCCTGGGACACTTTATGGTCTAAAAGGAAACATCAGATAAATGTAAATGAAATTACGTCATCATCGTATAAGCCTGACAAGACGTTAGGCTTCTGTCAAAGTTAACAGGTCATATGCTATTAAAGAATTGCTGAATTGGTTGCTTCTTCAACTCCCACTTCTCCTTATAACATTACCCCTCAGTACTCTTATTTGTTCCACATGTTCCAGTTTCCCAAAACCTGTACCTGGGTAAAATCATGCCTCCTCATGTAACAATAACAATCACAATACTTACCTCACAGAGTTGTTATAAGAACTAGATGAGTCAATCCATATAAAAGCCTGGTACAAGCCTTTCCTCACACTAGGTACTCAATAAATATCAACTTTAATGTTATAGCTACCTTATGTACAGCCCTGGACACATAACGGTGGAGGGCAGCTACCCCAAATCTACTCCCTCTTTGTTCTAAGGAATCAAAGGTATTGACTCAACACCAAGTTAGCAAACTGTTGAGGTTAACGGAGCCATTCCCTCAGTGCCACTTCCGAACGTGGACTTGGGACCTCAACAGTGCAGCCTGAGAATACACTGAATGATAGGAGCTCAGGTCCATTCAACGACATCAACAAGTGTGGATGTCTCCTGTCTGTTGTATTCATTTTCTGGCAAGCCCAAAGGCACTTTCAGATGTTCAGCTTCAGCTTGACTTTCATGTTACCATCCCAGAGAGTTCAGAGTCTTTGTTTGAGATGTTGCCAAAGCAAGTGTCATGCACATGTCCATGCCAACTGAGGTTATCCTGCTCCTGTAGATCAATATACTATTGGCTTGAAATGCTCAATGGCATTAAAAGACTTTTGAGGATTTCTCTGGGATGGAGACATGGTCATCTCTGGCTCCTGCTTCCCACCTCTGCAGAATTCTTACTCCTCACTGTTGATCACAGGGCTTTTCATTCCTTTCTGCCCTGATGTTGACTCCCAAATAGAACTCACCCCTTTTCTTTAACTGCTACCCAAAAGAAGCCATATACAATGACCCATTTTTGTAGCAGACTTTATCAAAGGTTTGAGGAGATGAAAGAATTTACAATGCAGCAAGGCAAACCACTTAGAAATGCTCATTGGTCTTTCTATTCTTAAAAGCTTCTCAGCCACTCTGCCATGATGCTTGGAGAAGTGTTTTTCTCCTCTCTTTTCTCTCTTCTCTCCCTCTCAGGTACAAACCTCCACCCTGCTCCTAAATTTCTCCCATTCTTTCATGCAGAGCATTTCAGTTGTCTCACCTCCTGTGCCTGCCTAAGCTAGAAAAGAAGAAACTGGAAAGAGACATCAGGGTTTAGAGGATCGGGGCTTGTGGAATCTATTCAACCCCTTCATGGGGCATGAGTTTTCCTGGGATGGAGTAACATAGATGGAAGATAGCTGCTCTGGAGCTATGTTGGGTATATCTCACCCCTCAACCTGGCATCTATAAAAGAAGACCTCATCAGCAGGAGGTTCTGGGTAGCAGGACCTGAGAAAGACAGTAAAGCATAAAGACATGCCTCATGAAGTGGTTCATGGACATCTTTAAACTGTATAACACAGTTGGTTGCCTTTGTGTTTTCTGTAAAACAATTTGGTAATGATTTTGGCCTTTGTGTTTAAAAGGACATCGCTTTCAAGGGAGAGAGACTGTAATGAGGCAGATAAGCACATACGCCAACATGAACAGATATTTACAGAAGAAATGCACTGAAGATTAACAGAGCAATCACTGTGTTCTGGGCTTTTTGCACACGCTATTTCATTTAATCCTCATCAACTATCCTTTACTGTAGTAATGTCGTTTTCATTTTGACAAGAGAGGAAATTGCAACTCAGAGAAGTTAGTTAACTTGGGCTGTCCCTCAAAGATACTAAGATTGCTCCCTGTACCTGGGCCTGTGCATCACCTTTGCTTGGAATCATTCCCCCCAGTAATCCAGGGCTGTCTTTGTTCCTTTCTTAATGCCTCTGTTCGTGCATCAGAAGATCAGTGAGGTCTTTGCTGACCATCCTATACAAAAGAGTACCCACCTTTCCCCTGGCTTTTTCCACCTCGTTTACTCTGCTCTTTTCTCTTTTATGGTACACACCACCATCGGCCATACTCTGTATCTACTTGTTCAGTTTATTGTATTTCTCCCCCCTCCTCCCCAACCAAAATGTAAGTTCCACGAGGACAGAGAGTACACCTGCCTTGTTCACTATAGTGTTCTTAGCACCTAGAATAAGGCCTGGCTCAGGGTAGATCCTTATTAAATATTTGTTGAATCATTGAATGAATTGATGAATGAACTGTAAATAGCATGGACTGTGACTTTTTCTGCTCAACTCTAATTTTCAAATGGTACCCTCAGACTCTACGAATGAGGCTCTGTGCTTAGGCGTATATTACTTACATGTTTGAATATATAGTGGATTGTGAGTGACAAGAATCACATTTTCTTCTAGGGTTCTGATGAAGATTATGTGGAGGAGATGAGATTTTAAGAGTTACATCTATCTATATGTTTATTTCAGCACTCATATCATCATGCTTATCTGCTTTTCTAAACACTCTAATTTAAGATGAAACAATCCTAGTAGGTAGAAAGAATATCTTTCTTTGCCTTAAATATCTATATTTTGATATATTAGTGCTTTTTTCTTTTCATGAGGAACATTGGCCCTGAGCTAACATCTGTTGCTAATCTTTCTCTTTTTGCTTGAGGAAGATTGTCACTGAGCTAACATACATGCCAATCTTCCTCTATTTTATGTGGGACGCCGCAACAGCATGGCTTGATGAGCAGTGCTAGGTCCCTGCCTGGGATCCAAACCTGTGAACCCCAGGCCACCAAAGTGAAGTACATGAACTCAACCACTATGCCGCTGGGCTGGCCTCTGTATTGCTGCTTTTTTAAACATCCATCTCACCAATTCTTCACTAAAAACAACAAAGCAAACATCTACTCTGTTAATCCTCCACTATAAAAGACTGGTGTTCATTTCTTTTGTATTACGTGTCTGTTGGGTCACAAAAAATCCCTGATGCTTAATGTTAACAAAATGCATGATGTTAATGCTTTGGAAATTTGTCCATTTTTCAAGAGTATCTTTTAAAATAAAGAAACAAGGGTATTCTGAAGTGAATTTATTGTATGAGATAGCTAATCTCACATACGGATATTTCATATCATTTATTTTCTCCTTTGTATATTTTCTCCTTTGTAATCAAGACTCAAGAATGACAACAAATACAACTTCAAATTGAAGGAATAGTCATGCAAAATTAGGAATCTTGAGCAGAGATCGAAGATGCTATAAATTTAGTAGAAATACTTTATTTAGAAGACTTTATTATTAAATTGCTATTGTAATTTACAATAAAATAAAACCCTTTCTGGAGATAATAAAATATAAAACAAACATTAATTTTCTTTACAAAATTTTAGGGGCAAGTAATACCTCTTTTTTCCCCCTCTACTTCCAAATATATACAAATTATTTATTTTACAGTGGTCTTGGAAGTGCCTAAAAAGACACTATCATAAATGTATCCGACTAAGATCAGACTTTTATCCATAGAAACTTATCTTAAAATATAAATATCTCAGGAAAGTTACTCATTACTAATATTTCTCCTACTACTATTACTATTTATGCTACTGCTACTAATTCTTGCTACTCCTACTACCCACATCCCCCTCCAACACCATCACTGGCACTTTACAGTTTACAGACAGCTTTCAATACATAACCTCATTAAATCCTTGTAACAGATCTGTGAGATTTCCATACATACCTCACCATCCATATTACAGACGAGAAAACTCGGCAGACACAATCATAACTTGGCCAAGGTTAAAAAGTAGCAGAGCCATTATTTGGAGCTGGGTCCATTTGATGCCAAGTGGCCATTTTCAAAATGAGGATATTACAACAAAAAGACTCTACATTCCAAAGCAATAACATTGCCATATGTGATTATTCTGCATTCTCCCTAATACACTAACCACCTCTTTTACCCCTAGTCTTTATCTTTTCAAGATAAAAAGCAATCCTTTATTGCATTAGCTAAAATGCAATGTAGCTGCAAGCAATTGGCTTCTGTCTTTGGGGACGCAGAAACCTTATCAAGTTCACCACCGCCATGAATGTTATTATTACTTAAGAAATAGGTAGTTTATCAGATTAGCCTGCTAAATAAAGTATCAGTGAGCAAAGATATGTAACCAATTTGTTATATATAAGATTTACCCATCTAGATAAAAATGCTCTTTGCCCTTCTGGGCTAACGTAAATGAGAGAAAAATGTTATTGACAGAATGGATGATAAGAAAACATAACAAACTGCTAAGGTCTCACCAAGAGGGAAGTCAGAAGCACTCCAAGTTATGCACACTAAGGAAAGCCTCAGGCACAAGAAGGACCTGAGTAATAACAAGTAAAACTCCTTTCACTGGAGAAGCTGGGCACCATAAATTAGGGTTCATGCATACAGTACAATGCATGTTCAACCATTGAAATGATTAACATTTTTATGTCATATTTTTATAACATTTTATGTTATATTAATATGATTAACATTTTTAACATGAAAAGATACTTATATTATCAAAAGAAAAATATGTGTTAGGTATGTGGGTATATATATATGTGTTATGTATGTATACATATATGTAATAAAGCTTATATACGTTATAAATATATTAGTACCTAATGTACATTATAAATACTATACACACACACAACACCAAAGTGTTAGCAATGCTGGGATGAGCTGTATTTATGATTGCTTGTAAACATTCGTTTTTTTGTCATTCTGTATTTTGTATTTATTCTACATTGAAAATGGATTGCGGTCACAAGAAAAAGTAAAATGTAATGAAATTTTTGCATATTTTTTGTTTTAATATTTTGCTTAACCATTTAGAATGTTTCAGACATCATGACACTTCATTCCTAAGTACTTCAGCAAGCATCTCATAAAACAAGCACATTCTTCTACTAATCACAATGCCATTATCACACCAAGAAAATTCATGACAATATCCCAGTATTACCTAATATCCAATCCATATGCACATCTCTTTAGCTGTCCCTCAAATGTCTTTCATAGCTGCTTTCTTTTGGAACCAGGATCCAGTTAGGGTTCACACATTGAATTTGGTTGTTATGCCTCCTTAGAATCTTTTAACCTAATAAAGCCCTATCCCCAATCTTCACCTCACTCCTCCCACACATATCTTTTTATTTTTTTTATGATGCTATCTTAATATCAACTTCCCAGAGTCTGTGAACATTCCAAGAGCTTACTTTTAAGAAGAACTGTTTCACTTGTAGCTATTCTGTTTGTGACTATCATTGATGCAAGACCAGGGAAATAATTCAATGCTAACAACTTAGCTACCATTTTGGCGTTAGATTTCCCAATCATTTCCTTTTCCCTCAGCATGTCAGCCACGTATATACTTAAATCCTTTTAGGTTCCTTATTTTATATGGTAAACATACATTTCATTACTTTCTCAATAATGACTTCCCTATAATAACTATTCTTATTGCATACACACCACTCCTGACTTTAATATTTGCTTGCCTGTTTGGTAGCTGGAGGAGAGTATTGCAGCAAATTTGAGCTATATGTGGTCACATTTGATTAGCTCCCCCAACGGAGAGGAGGAAGCAGGTTATCTGTGCTATTGTATACTTCAACTAAGATTAAAAAAAAACAAAAAACCAAAAAGCAAACAAACGAAAAGCTTCAGTTTTTTTTAATGTTGAGATGCTACATGTAGCTTTTTTTAAATTGAAGTTTCATGTGTATTTATCTTCTTATATATTCTTTATGCTAATATTAGAAAGAGTTTACATTCTCTAGTGATAGAGTGAGGAGGCGGCTTTAAAATCTGAGGAGAAGTAAGAGGAAGTCAGGCTGGAATTTTAAAAATTTACAAGCAAAATCCACCAGGTGGATAACACTTTTGATGATATTGGCATTTGACTATGTGACCTTAAAGTCCCTTTCAGTTCTGGGGTTCTTCTACGACTTTGGTGTTTTATTCTATAACCATGGTTTTATTCTATGAATGGCTGCCTTCATTCTCTGTCTACATGAAGCCAAAACAACAACATAATTATGTCCATAAGAAAGAACTATTTATCACACCATTTTCTTTGTGGAAATATAACTGATGGGTTTTCAGCGAGCTGTTCCATTATTTTATATGTTCAGCCACAGTTTTAAATAATGCGAGCCTTAAGAGTCTTGCTCCTATGTCTACTAAGAAGAAATTCCAACTTGGATGTTGATTATGGTTTGTTTGCCTTGCTTCTCCTAGCAAGGGCTATAATTTAGGAAATAAAGCTCTTGTCTGTAATTTAATATGTGCCCCCTAATACCTAATAATGTACCTTACAGGAACTCTAGAAATACTTGGTGACCATCTATTAATCTGACAAAATGTCCCACATTGTTTCACGTCTTCCAGTCATTGAGACTAGCCATGGGGGATTGTTTTCAGGCTGTTTTCTCTGTCTCCACATGGTTTTCTAGGCCGAGAAATTGAATAGCAGAGTTTGCTCTAGTCACTTCCTTTTTCTTCTCAGTTCCAAGACCACCAGGCAATTATTGCTGGCACTTAAATAAAGATAATTATCAGTGGCAAAAATCTCTTATATTCTGCTGTAAAGAATACGGACTGTGATTGTTTTCTAGATAAATCTTTCATCAGCACCAGTGGAGACCCCATACTGAACTTATAAATTAAGAAATAGGTAGTTCTGAGTATTGGGTTTCATTTTATGTTACTTCTTTTACTATTACTGGCTCAAAATAAATCTAGCTAAGAACAGTGAAGGAGAAAAGACTGTGGGAAGCATAGCAAAAGGAACTTAAAGGCAAAAGTCTCATTAACATTAAATATTTACCTGATTTTATGTAAGGTTTAAAAAAACATGTCACTGCCTTTACTGCAATTTCATGTCACCTCTGCAAGAGTTTGGATTCAAATGGTGTACCTCTCATGAACAAAAACTGTGACATGTTTAAAAGGCATTTCTTTGTGCAAATGTAGGTTTTGCCAATCGTTGGTGTCATTGCTAAGCTGACAAAAATATTAATTCACACAAGCATCGATTATTATTTTTGCTTTACCAGAAGCAAAAATTTCCTTACAATTCTAGAAATGTTATATTTCTATATTAGATTAACCCTTTGAGTGACATCAATGTGCTAAAATAACTTCAGCTGAAGTTGTCTGTTCCTATGGCAATGATACTTTAATGTACACAAACAAATGGCTTGCCATTGTCAGCAACGAGAACTTCCAGGCTGCTCAGACCATTGATCAGTTTGGACTCTTCTTTGCTGTGATTGCTGAAGGTATGACACTAATATTTTATCGGAAACAAAACTACTCTCTGAATTTTCATACTTCAATCGTATTTTAAAAGCCTACAAATACAAATATTCCGACAAACTATAAAACTTATAAATGATGTGCTACTGTAACTCTTACTCCTCCTGAGTTACAGAAATCAGGTATTTCAATTCTAGGCCACTGGAGTTGGAGGCAGTTGACAGGATAAGTCATGATCAAAACCTGCCACTGTAGGGTCAGCCCCGTGGCCGGGTGGTTGAGTTCACATGCTCTGCTTCTGCGGCCCAGGGTTTTACTGGTTCGGATCCTGGGCACAGATGTGGCACCATTCATCAGGCCACATTGAGATGGTGTCCCACATAGCACAGCCACAGGGACCTACAAATAGAATATACATCTCTGTACTGGGGTGCTTTGGGGAGGAGAAGAAGAAGAAAAGAGGAAAAAAAAACCTCTGCTATTGTGATCTTGAATAAATCACTTAACCTTTGTGAGGCTTGATGTTCTCATCTAAAAACTAAAGGGACTGCACTTGATCATTGTGGAAGTTCCTAGAAGCTTGACATTCAATGGTTTCATATTTCTAACATAAACACTGTAATAATGACATTTTCTAAGGCCACAGCTCAAGTGAAGGCAGGCCTACAAATACCCTACCTAAGGACACTTTTAATTCCCTCTTACTTCCTTTAGCTAAGGAGACTTTCAGTTCCACTCAGGCCTTTTCCCGGAGTGGGCACGGCCTAGCAATGAGAAGAATAAAAGGTCCTGAGTACTGCCCACTGTCATGTTCTAAGTCGCTGACCAAGTTAATTAACTTCTATTTCCTTCACATAAACCATGATTGGAATGCATAACCATCATGCAACTTCTCTGTTGTGAAAATGTGCCAGCACATTGTATGTACGATTTTCTAATACTAGTAGAGAAAAATATAGATCTTGTCAGTTTTTATTGCTTCATTCTTTTTAACAGTAAAAGCTGAGGGTAAGCTATGTGTTCACCAACAGAGGATGAAAAAATAAGTTTAACTCAGTCCTACTATGGGCAATATGCAACATAAATAAATACAATGAGGTAGAGCAACATGTCTCGATATGGATGACAGACCAAGAAAGCAAATTGCTAAATGAAAAAATGCAAGGTACAGAACAATATGTACTATATGATACCATTTACATAAAAATAAATGAAATTATATATACATAAAATTACATATTACTTTAAACACACAAAATCGCAAAGAAAAAAAGATCTAGTACAGCGGGTCAG
Source organism: Equus asinus (assembly GCF_041296235.1). Lineage (NCBI taxonomy): Eukaryota > Metazoa > Chordata > Mammalia > Perissodactyla > Equidae > Equus > Equus asinus. The sequence continues at coordinate 138,944,916 of NC_091790.1, read as the reverse complement.
CAAACTTTTTCTGTAAAGGGCCAGTTAGTAAATATTTTACACTTTGTGGGCCACATGGTCTCTGTTGTAACTACATGACCCAGCTATTGTAGCGTGAAAGCAGCCAGAAACAATATGTAAATAAATGGGCATGGCTGTGTTCCAATAAAACTTTATTTGTAAAAACAGGCAGAGAGCTGGATTGGCCCTTGGGCGATAGTTTGCTGGCCCCTGGTCTAGCATAATACATACTAAGTGATGAAAGGAGGAAAGCAGAATGGAGGAGGGATAGTCAAGGGGATTTTTCTCTTTATCTGCATTGCTAGGTTTTGCTTTTACATTTAGAATGTATTCATGAATTGCTTGTATAATTAAAACATGTTTAAAAGAATAACTAAAAACTATTTCCTGCCACTTAAAATAGCAATATTCTGATTTGACAAACTTTTCTAAGGTCTTTCCAAAATGCATCCCATGAAGCAATTGAAGCAATCTTCTGCCAGGGCTTCCTTCTCCTTCTATCAGCTCCCCCAGGCACATTAAAGTATGGCAGCCCAGAGCCTGCAGAGCTAAAGGGCGAAGAACACTGGGACGAATCCCACTCTGAAAAGCTCAGGGAGCAACCAACCGCTGCAGTAAATGAGGACAAGCGGCCTTGTGTTATGTTTTCTTTTCAAATATTTTTTTTAACATCAAAAACACATTGCGGGGTAGTGAAGACTTCGGGAGCATCCTACAAAAACAGGCTGCATAATTTTGATATTGAAAGCCAGCCTAGGTTTAATTAACTGCCAGTACTCAGCCACATCCTTGAGCTCGAGATAGCCAATAACAATCTTGTAATTTCTAAATGTGAACGCCACTCAGGTGGAGACCAAACAGTGAGGGTTTCAGCTTACCTCTTAAAATGTAAACATGAAATTTCAGATATCCATAGCAACCAGACCTCCTTCCACCTTAGACACCTTCTTCAAAAAAAAAAGGGAGGAAAAAGCATTTCTGTGGTGGGTGGCAGCCCACAGTTGCCTATTAAAATGATAACATCGAAATATAAACAGCCAAACCTTTTCATCATTTATTGACAGATGACTTACAAGACTGCTAGTGAAATCCTTTAAGAACCTTTTCAGACATATTGGAAATGAAGACACCGGCAGCAAGTTCGATTGACAAGTAATTACAATTAATGCCACCACAATCACTAACAAAACACATTTAGCTATATATTTGTATGCCAATATTTAATAGCAAAACAGAATCCTGGGAATGCCACCAGGCCCAAAAGCTCTCTATCTGATTTTTACCAATTTAGCAACCAGCCAGGCTAGAGCAGAACAAAGAGATTGCGGGCTGCAAAACCGAGGTGCCCTGATTCTGAAAAACCCTGCCAGCTCTGGGTATCCGGAGCCTTCAGTCACCGCTCTTTTCAAAGGGTGAGAAATCAGGGCTGCCTTTCTAGCATTCACGAATTTAGCCTGTCCTGTCACCCTTTCCTTAGGAAGTGTTTCTTAAGAGCTAGACCTTAGTATTCACTTCACTTCACAAAACAGTAACTCTCCAGTGTAACACTGGCAGCAGAATGGATAAACAAATGATACATTCACACAGTGGAATACTATATAGCCACGAAAGTAAGTGAACTACAACTAAATGCAACAGTATGAATGAATCTCAAACAGAATGTTAAACGAAAGATGCTAGCCATTAAATATTACATACTGTATGATTACGTTTGCAGAACGTTCAATAACGGCAAAACTAATCTATGACATTAGAAAGGGGACAGTGATTACCCTTGGGTGGAGTAGAGACTGAAGGTGTGCATCTAGGTTTCTCCTAATAGTCTCCTGATATTTCTTCTAGTACTTGATCTGGGGGCTGGTTTCAAGCGTTGTTCACTTTGTAAAAATATCAAGCTGTATACTCCTGATTTGAATACTATTAGGCATACTTATTATATTTTCAAGGAATTTACAAACAACAACTCCAAACAACCCCAATTCAACCGTTGTTGAGCAGCCTATCTGCCAGGCTCTATGATGGAACCAGGACAAATAGGATAATCTTTACCCTCCAGAAATTTATAGTCAAATAGGAGAGATGAATTAAAAAAGCAAAACCAGGGGCCAGCCTGATGGTGTAGTGGTTAAGTTCATGTGCTCTGTTTTGGCAGCCTGGGATTCGCAGGTACGGATCCCGGGGAACAGAACTACACACCACTTGTCAAGCCACACTGTGTTGGTGTCCTACATACAAAATAGAAGAAGATTGGCAACAGATGTTAGCTCAGGGCCAATATTCCTCACCAAAAACAAACAAACAAACAAAATATATTATTTTATATGGCATGGGCTACTAAAGAATTAGGTAAAAGGCACTGTGGGAGCAGTTTCTTCGACCATCATGGTGAGGGAAGTCCACAGAAGGTGACCCTGAGCCAAGCCTTGAGCAACGAGTTCAATAAGCATAAAGGAAATGGGCATTCTAGGTATGGTACCACTGGTACTTAGGGTGAGGCACCATGGAAAAGCAGGATACACATCGTGTTAGAAAATGAAAATCACGCATCTAGGGCGGGCGTGGACAATTAAGAAGTGTTCATCTTTATGTATTTGTTGAGTACTTCACAGTTTTTCAAAGAGCACTTTACTCATATCCAATTGACAAGTATCTGTAAATACAGTTAAATGGACTATGCAGCACCAACAAGCGTGGTGCAGGAAGGGAGGGAGAAAGGACAGAAGCCAGGCTGCAGACGTTAATACTCATGAGCAGCACAACAGCAATGGCCATAACCACCATTTATGCTTCATACTTATATTCGGTGTCTGATGCATTCAATCCTCACACCAATTCCAGGAGCGTGGGACTACTCTTATCTCCATTTGCTGGATGCCAAAACTGAGGTTTAGTGAGGCTCACTAACTGCCTAAGGCCATATAGCCAGTAAGCAGCAGAGCGGCTCCTGGTACCTGGTGGGTGTGCCTCTTAGGTTGTCTGCTCAGTGAATGCACCGCGCTGCACACGGCCCTTGACTGTCAGGCATCAGCTCTCTCCTTGCAGCCTGGGCAGCAGCAGGAGCCTATGTGGTGGGCCGGCTCCAGACAAACACAACCCACCACAGTCAGGACTGCAGCTCCTCTAGGCCTATGGCATCCGAGTGACCAAGTGATCACCCTGAAGACACTGGGAGAGGCTGGTGGATGATCTCTTTCCCTCAACACCCTCCATTTCCAACCTTCCCAGCCTGAAGAGGAGAAGCAACTTCACTGTTGCTAATTCTGCTTCTGGGAGCTACTGGGGGGAGGGGCGAACGACGCGGACTGTACACACATCTTCTGGCTCCAGCTCTCAGCTGTCCCCGGGCTACGATGGGGGCTGACTTCCTCTCCAGGAGCACTCTCACTCTCAGCCTTCTCACACTGTTGAGGGATCCCTAAAACTGGCAGCATTCTGGAAAATGTGTTTCTTGACTAGAGGTGGCCTTAAAAGATGCAGTATGTGAAACAGCTGAGGTCTAGAAAATACTTGGAGGAGGTGATCTGGAGACTAGAAATGAGGACTTGGCAGCCTCTTGCTGAAGCTCCAATTTAACAATGACGAGAGGGAAGCGACTGGAGTGCCATCTGGGAAATGTCTTTAAAGAAATGTGTGCTATCCTGAGGGAGGAGGCAAGGCAACATTCACATGGAAGGCAGAGGGCTTTGTTTTCTAAGTCAGACTCTCCGTTTTATTTGTCCTGGCCGTTAATTCCACAATGAAGGGTCTGATAGCAAACTGCTCAAACCACGCCAAATGTGGCTGGCCAGGCGCAGGCGCCCACCCGCCCCACAACACAGCCGGCCTGCTATTTCAGGCCTCGGGTTCTGTGAAACAGACGCCGCTGCCCTCCATCCTGGGTTGTGCGAAATTATGCGGTGGTTTGGTGAAGTCAACAAATAACTAGAATGAACCACATTTTGGGAAATAGAAAAGCAGCTGGCATCAGTTCTGGTCTTCAGAGGCAGTAAATGAGGACAGCTATCCTCTGTTGCCTCTTATCTGAGAGTTGGCTTTTTAAAGACTTTTTATTGGGAAAGGATTTCAAATAAATATGTAAGTTGCTGAAATGAAAAGAGCACAAAGAACACCCATATGCCTTTTACCTAGATTCATCTATTGTTAATATTTTGCCCCATTTACTTTATCACCTGCTTTCTCTCTCTCTTCCCTCCTCCCCGACACACTTCTTTGTGTATTTCCTAATTATAGGGATATACTTGTACATAACCACAGAACAGTTATCTACTTCAGTATATTTAACACTGATATATTTTTAACGAATCTATCATTCATATGTAGTTTTGTCAGTCAGCCCAATAATGTCCTTCCAGCCCAACACAAACCTACCTTTGTCATGATCTTACCCTAACATTTCTCTTTTCCATTAGTACTTAGATTTACTTCTCTTGTGACTGTTATTATGTCCTGCCTTGCACCGTATGGCTATTTACTCCTCTACCAGACTGCAAGCTTCTGAAAGGCAGGGCAAATATCTGCTGGATGAATTGCCGGGTGTATCTATGTTTGTATGTAGACATATATATAAAAATGGCTATAGAGTTAATTAATTTGTATCAGATGTTTTAAGATTTCCATGGTGTCATTTAAAAAAAATGAATACTTTTCCCTCTTAGCCTAAGAAGATTCATATACTATAATAACCTTTAAAGAAAACTATCAAACTACAACAGTCTTTGCTCATGAGGTGAATTTGCTGAAATATTTTTACATAGTATTGTCATTTATTTTGAGCATATGAGAGGGTAAATTACAATTCCGAAGCACTTTAACACACGAGAGAAGTAGTTTGAACAACATAGTCCGTATCTGGCTAGGCACTAAGCACTAAAGATAATATGACATGGGAATGATGACAAGTAGTGTCTGTATCAAAAGAGTCTCAGGAGTGGGTGGGGAGATCATTATGATTATAAAAGACCAGGGTCAACAAGGCAGCTACTAAGGCAACGACTAGACAGAAAAGTTGGTTTGAATCACAATGTCACTCCTTTAATCCCTCACTTGTGTTTCATCCTTACTACCATTTTATGCACCTTTTATTCATTTAACCTCATAGACAAGGACGAGGGAAACTTGAATGTCCTCAAAGCATTTCAGAAAGCTGTCCATGAAGTCCAAATTGTTGTACCTTCTCACACAGAAGGAATAGATTTTTTTTAAAAGAACCCTCATAATTCTAACATCCAGAGATAACTACCATTAATACTTTGGTATAATCATTTCAGTCTTCCCCATGCATATGTATAAAATAGATGTTATTTTATCAGTATCAAATCACATTCATACATTTTTGTAACACATTTATTTTGTAATTTGCTTTATTTTTTTCTTCACTTAAAAGTATATCATAAGCTGTCATTTTCAATGGCTAAATAGGGTTTCATTGTATAGCTGCATCTAAATTTATATAACTAGTCTCCCAGTGATAGATATTTCTAGATTTTTATTTTGCAATTAGGAAATAAAAAAGCAGATGGCATCCGTTCTGGTCTTCAGAAGGTAGTAAATAAGGATGGCTAATCTCTGTTGCCTCTTAGCTGAGAGTTGGCTTTTTAAAAATTTTTTAATGGGAAGTGATTTCAAGTAAGCAGATAAGCTGAAAAAGTAAAAACAGTATGAAGAACACTGCAGACCCTTCACCCAGATTCCTCTATTGTTAATATTTTAAACAATGCTGCAATGAGAAGTCTTGTAGTTTAGTTAAATCTTTTCTCTCATTCTTCATTAGTTCCCACAGGAATAACTCCTAGAAATGAAAATTCCTCGGTTTTAAAGCTCCTGATATTAAGTATTGCCCAACTGCCTTTTAGCAATATTGTGACAATTTTAACTCCTGTTGCAATGCCAGAGAGCACCTCTTTACCTGTACCCTTGGGCATTAACTTTGACAATTAAATATGTGCAACAGGGCTCCTTGTTTAAATTTGGATTTCTTTGATTTATATATCAGATTAAACACTAAATAACTTAATTGGAAATTTGTACTCTCCTTTTATGGTTTGAGGCTATAAATATTTAAATGATAAAAAGAAAAACTAAAGAAGATAAAATAGTATTTAAAGCATTATTTCAAATCCAGTAAAATCTAATTCCACTCCACATAATAAAACAGGCATAAGAAGAAACAAGGAACATTTGTTCCAAGTTTAAGCACAAATGTCACTTGTGAACATTGCTCTTGCTCTGCTGCTATGAAGGATCAGATCATTTTGTAAAGTGCCTGTCAGATTTTGGCTATTTTGTATTTTCTAGGGAGCTGAATGTTAAAAATCAATAGAAATGTTCTAGCATTCGTGCCGCCTTTCAAAGGGTTAGACAGACTCATGCCTGCAACATTCAAAGCCATTTCTGTTTAGAATCTTGGGAAGGAACCTATTCCAAACTTCCAGAATAACAGCTGGCAGGCTATAATTTAGAGTTGCATACAGGATAATGTGTATTAGTCCATTACTAAGCTGTAAGCTGACACCAACCTTTGGAATTGCTTTCTCAGAGGAAACGTTGAAGAGCCAATGCCTCAATCATTTCCAACAGGGCTGGGAAAAACATTCAGACAACCCATTAGATCCTTTCATCTCCCATTTTGATGATTTTCATCAAAAGGGAGGTGGAAAGGGGGTGATTAGACACAAATTTTCACTCTGGTGAAAATCCAAACGTGTATTTTTAAGCTCAAGACATTGATAACATATTGGCAAGTTCTTGTCCCCACTTATGTGAATCATACCAGCCACCCAGAATATCCTAATGGTGATGAACATGTTCAGAAAGAGGGGATGGTAAGCAGATATAAGGCAAATATTGCAATCCATATTTGACAAGCAAAGGGCATTTTTGTGAATACCAATAGAAACCTTAAATCACCAAGGATTAGGTTTGAGATTTTCAGTTGCCCAAGTCTATGTTGAACTGCATTCTGACTGGGAGATCAGAGTTGTTCGCTTGTGATGTATAAGAGTCTGCAATGGTTACACAGGTTTGGCTAAGACCTTGTTAGAGCAGCTGAGGGACTCTACTGGAGAGCGAGCTTTGGGATAGGTCAAAGACGTAGGCTCCATCCCTGCTCACGCAGTCTAGGTTGTCTCTGCCACAAAACAGGATAGGCCAGATACTCTGGCTCCAGCCACTATGAGCTGAACCACTGAGCCATATTAGCTTCCCACATGTTCTAGCTCCAAGCTTTGTCTATGAACAAATAGCGCTTGATCTAAATCTAAGCCTGCCATCAAAATTAGCTGAAATCTAATGAACAATGAAAGTTTTTTCTAAGGTGTGACCTAATGTGTTTCTTCATTCCCCATTCTCATCACAAGCTGAAAAATGCCATCTACTATACAGCCCAGCAACATCCCATGGAAATATAACGTGAATCACATATCTAATTTTAAATTTTCTAGTAGCCACATTTAAAAAGAAAAAGATGAAATTAATTTTAAGAATATATTCTATTTAACCTAATGCATCCAACATGTTATAATTTCAACATATAACCAATATAAAAGTCATTAAGGTAGTTTCCATTTTTTTCACTCCAAGTTTTTAAAATCCAGTGTACATTTTATACTTACAGCGCCTCTCAATCTGGACGAGCCACGTTTCAGGTGCTCAATAGCCCCATGTGCCTAGTGGCTACTGTATTGAAAGGAACACAGATCTAGAGATTAGAATGTAGCTCAGGACTACCAAAGCAATAGAAGGACAATTCAAGATGCAAAACACAGAAGTGGAATCTCATGACCACTGTGCTCACTTTGTAAACCTACTGATGCAAAGAAACACGGGGAGATTCTCTGCAAATCATCCATTCAACCCCTATGTGTGCTTTCCAACAACCCTGATGACATCACATTTCAATGGGGGAAAACTGTTCTCAACAGTAGCCCTTAAATACAAAGCCACGAGCCTCTCCTGTTATTCCTTGGCAAACAACACAGCTGTAAAGAGGTGCCCAATGTGAAGAACACACAAAATTGTTTTCACGCCATCATGGTGCCAATTTTTGTTAGCATCATGCCAACATTAAGTTCTTGTAAGTAACTGTCATGCAGGGCCTGAATTTTAAAAATGTGTTAGTAATACCTTATTATAACTTTCCCTTTCATGCAAATGCCATTTGTATGATGAAGTTATGTAATTTCCAAATGTGTGCATCTTGCTCAAAGCAATGAAAAGAATGATGAACAGATATTATGAGAGAGTTGAAATTGCTTCCCCCAATGACGTATCTTTGTTTCAATTACGTAGAGAACTTTTGCAAATAAGCTAGAAAATGTTGCTATCCCACAAAAATGATTTTTCGAGTACAGTCTTCCCTCATATAACACAATCTATAATTTAGTAATAATAATAACACTTCACAAAGTGGATAGTCCTTTACTGTTTACAAAGCATGGTTCACACTGTCTCATTAAGCTTCACAAGAAACCTTGTGAGGCAGAGATGGCAAAATAAGCAAAATACAAGTTCTTTGTCACTGGCTTTCTTCCAACAATTTACTTCCTTTGGGCACACTGACTATTTACAAGGTCAATGTAGGCGGTCTCTGTTTTTTAAAAATTACTATTAATGAATCTTTCAGGTTGCTTGATAAACTATGTCCTCATGGTCACTTGGTTTTCACACTGAATAAGTCAAAGTTCCTGTCCTACTCAATCCTGGTCAAATAAATTCTACTAGCCAAAGCAATTCCTTTATTATTCAGTTAATCCTAATTTTAAAAAATGGTGGGCTGAAGTCTTGACCCAGAGACTGATTTACTCTTTAAGACACTTTACGTGAAGTCCTGCCTGGTATGGGAACAGCTAAGCCTCTGAACAGTTGTCCCCTACGGTCCTCACCAAGAAAAAAGGCGTGAAAACAAAAGGCCCCTGAAAAAATTAAAACTCTGAAGTCAAAAGACTGACTTTAGATTTTAAGAAGAATTTGCTACAAGAATAGAGTCAGGAAAGAGGTTTGATGAGAAGAAATAAGGAAATAGGAGTCTTTAGATATGACAGTGCTCAAGACCAGATAACTCAAGTCCCATTTTCAGAAAAAAAAAAAAATGTAAGGAAACTAAGAAGGCTTTTGAAATTATAAAATAAGGAATTAAATAGCTGTACTTTTTCAAAGAATTTAAACATTTTTCAAAACCTGGAGTCCTAGCTCGGCTAGGCGCTGCTTATCCTTGGTATCTACACCTAAAAGTCAAGGAGGAAAATTGGAGGGAACATGTTTGTGCATGGAGAGAAAAATATACCATTGGGCTGATTATATATCTGCTACATATGTCCCAGCTCGCTGTCTTACACTTAAAAGTGTGGGGAAGTCTGGGTATCGTAAAAATAGTCCTTCCCCCCAGCATGGAAATAGGAAGGAATGAGAAGAAGGACCTGAGCTTCATGTGTGGTTTTACTTTCTCTTACTGTAAATGCCACACATGGAGTATAGTAAGAATAGCAAACCGAGCAAAACAGGTTTTGGTTTCCTTAGTTAAACAGCTCAGTAGAGTTGAAGTCCCCTCATGCCAAAGCAAGTTAACCAATCAGCCCTTCTCTGGAGAGTTTTGTTTTCTGTGTCTTATAGAAATATGAAGGTCACTCACTTTGGAGTAACATTTGAAATACATTTCAAAATATACTGGAGTATGTTTAAGGAGGTTTTTTAATTACTGAAGCCACCTTTCAACTCATTGATATTAAAAAAGAAAAGAAAAAAATCCCAAAGAAAAATTTGATTTGTCATTGATTTGAATGAAGTTTAAAAATATAATACAGCAGCTGTCCAATTTTATGTCATTGAAATTCTAGTTTCATATTTTTTAATTGCTACTATGAAAAATTCTTTGATTGCACTTGATGAAATTAAGTTTTGCCTTCTTAATGATTAAACATGGGAAAATTCAAATGTGTTCTAGTTAAGAATTTAAATTATTGTATGTGTTTAAAAGATGAAGCAAAATCTACTGGGACATTATTTTATCTCAAGGCTAGATACAATATGCAGTAATTGCATACAGCACTTGCTCACTCTCAGTTCTCTCAAAATGACTAAAATAATTGCTTCAAAGAATAAGACAGCAAAGGTTTACTGGGTTAAAGGAAAGGAAACTGTAGGATCATACTGCTCATAACCATATTGTGACAGGAGTCATTTTAGAGAATGAAAATGACATATTCATCATCAGTTGTGGTGTGATAGTCTCATGAGTCACCGGTCAGTCAACACACTCATAAATATGGTGCACATTCACCTCCCAGGATTTCATTTTTATAGATGACCAGGGTGTTTGCAGACAAGAGAGCAACCAGGGAACCCACTGGCTCCTCAAAGACCCCCAGATCACACTAAGATTTTTGATGATGAAGCCCACACCATATGTTTCTTACTGTAGGAAAAATCTGTCCCAGACTATAGCTGAATGCTAAAATGGAAAAAGTGAAACGAGTCAGCCTTTGAAACAAAAGAAATAATGGCGGTAAAAGGGGATCACTGTGCCACAGGAAAGGGCACTCTCAGAAAATGTCTCTTTGTCCTACAGATGTATGGAATGTTTCGAGATTTGTAATATTTTTGAACTTCTTTTTAAAAACACTGTACTTATTAATGCAAGAAAATACAATGTCATTTTGATAAAGACTACAATAAACTTGATTTTATGAAGGTAGCTATCATCTTAGCAGGGATTGTGCACAGAAAAGGAGAGAGACCATCTGATTATTACTATTTCCTAAACATCCACTGAAAATTATATAATTCTTGACTGAATGCTAAAGTGGCCACTCACCACTAAGTTACTCAAGTTTCCTCCTCTGTGAGTGGTCACGGGAGTCCTAAATATGACGAGCAAACTTTCTCACACCTTGGATCCTAATAAACAGTTTTCATAAAGTAGAATATTGAGTCTATTTATAAGCAAAGGCAGTCATGATATTCATAACTCCAAAAGTGGCACCTTTAACAATTATAAATATATTAAATAGTAAAGCTTGGAGAACATGTTTTCTTTTATTCAATTTAAAGTAATCTCTTAAAAATCAACCAAGATTTTGGAAAATAATTACTTTGAGATGTAAGGCAAATATATGATAATAAAGATTACTTTAAAAAGTCCTCTTTCACTAATTTAGAATGGCTTTAGTTTTACAGAAAAGTTGCAAAGATAGTACAGAGTCTTCTTGTACACCCTCAGCATCAGTTTCCCTACGTTAACACCTTACATTTATTGTTGTTAGTGCCATTAAGTTGATTCTGACTCCTCGTGACCTGGGTATAGCAGAGTGGAAACCTGCTGCTATTCACGGGGTTTTCATGGCCAATTTTTTGGCAAGTGGGTGGCCAGGTCCTTCTTCCTTGTGACATCTGACATTACTATGTCATTTGTCACAACTAATGAACTAATCTTGATACAGTGTTATTATCTAAAGTCCATCCTTTATCCAGATTTCCTTAGTTTTTACTTGTGTGCCTTTTTTCTGTCCCAGGAGCCCCCAGAGTACTGCATTACATTTAGTCATTGCATCTCCTTAGGCTCCTCTAGACTGTGACAGTTTCTCAGACTTTCCTTGTTTTTGATAACCTTGAAAGTTTGGTGGAATACTGGTCTGGTACTTAGTGTGATGCCCCTCTACTGGAATTTGTCTGATGTTTTTCTCATGATTAGGCTGGGGTTATGGCTTTGGGGAAAGAAGACTATAGAAGTAAAGTGCCATTCCCAACATATCATACTAAGGGTACATGCTATCAATATGATTTGTCACTATTGATGTGGACCTTGACTACTTTGAGGCAGTGTCTGTCCAGTTTCCCCATCTTAAAGTTACTCTCCACCCCCTCCTTTCATACTATACTCCATGGAAGGAAGTTACTACGCATAACCCACACTTAATGATCAGAGAGTTAGGCTCCACATCATTGAAAACACAGTACCTGAATAAGTTATTTGGGATTCTTTTGTATGGGAGATTTGTCTATTCTCCCTGATTTATTTAGCTATTCTGTCATTTATTTACATCATTATGGACTCATGGATATGTATTTTATGCTTTGAATTATAATCCAATACTCATCCTTGAGTTATGAATCCAATCCAATCCAATCCAATGATTTCCTACTTATTTTGCTGCGCAAGTGGTTCCAGCTTTGGCCATTGGGAGATTTTTCCGTCTGCTCCCAAATATTACTTTTTTAAAAGATAACTACATCTTTCCTGTTCTCACTTAATGTTTTTCCCCAAATTATATATGAGAAGAACATGCCAATATTCATGTTGATTTTGTACCGTTTTAAATGTCAAACCCAGATTCTTAACTTTGGTGTGCAATGGCTCACACAGGGAGGTCAGCAGGCCAAGTTCCTTTCTTAGTTGATGGACTATAGGTCCTTGCCTGGAGTTCAGCCATTCCTCAGAATGAAGACAACGGATCATTCCAGCTTTTTTTCAGAAACTGTCATAATTTTTTCTCCTTTACTTCATTTTATATGTTCTTCTATGAAGTGTTGGCTATGCAAAGCTGACTTTTAAATGATTACAAATAGGAAACTAAATATCAAACCTAATTAACCCTACGTCTGTGAAATTAACCTCTATTTGTGAAAACAGAATGGAAATCACATGACATTTAGAGCTGGAATTAGCATGTTATATTTCTAACTAGACAATCCAGAACTAGCTTTTTTCCCACTCTTTGAAAAAACCTCTAGTTCAGTGACATTGGATCAGCAATCACATTCCATGCCTGGATTTTATTTTACTTCTTTGGGATATGGTGTAACTTATAGAAAACATTATTTAGATAGATATTTCAGTAGAATTGCTAATTTAAGCAGGAATGAATGAGCTTATATAAATATATAAGAATATACATATATAAGATGTACATACATACATATATAAGAATACACAGCAAAATTCTGAGTTTTCTATTGAGAAAAATATCAACCTGGTGCAATTAAATTTTCATTTCCCGAATATTCTGGGTTGCCTGTACTGTGCAGAAGAAACAGCTCTCTCGGGGTCCCTCTCTCCCATGTTTCAAGAGTAGAATAAAAAGAGTTTCTAAGACTGTTGAGCAGTACTCCTTAAGAAGGTCTCACAAGATTTAAGTTCTGATACATTGCCTATTAAAAAGGAAAAGGCCTGAATTCAGGGAATTCTAGGCTGTCCCCCAAATGAAAATATTTATGATATTTGTTTAAAGGAAAAAATGGGAGTATGGGGAAATGGCAAACAAAACATTTGTCCTAACAATAAAGAATTTAAAATAAACGATACATAGGGGCGCGGGGAACAGTGGGCTCTGCATAAATGTGCCCCAAGGCCTCAGCAAACCTCTGTTCACCTCGAGGAAGTCAGTTCACTCCTTTCCCTGAGGAATTTCTTCAGCCTGACTGCTTTTGAAGGTACCAACAGCAACAAACCACGACAAAAAGGCCAACTGCTAACAGTCGTGCACCCAGACGCAGACACACACATCCCTGCTCCCACCTCTCTCCCTCCGCACCTTCAAAATCTCGCTCGTGAACCAGAAGCTGTGTCGCCTCCACCGGGAAGGGTGGGAGCACTCCGGCCCGTCTTCCTTGGTTAGTAGGTGGGAAAGGAAACAACCAAAAGGAAAACTACAAACCCACAGCCAAAAACTAAGCCCAGGGAGGACTCACTAGGGTCCACCTTGGGGCAGAGGGTTTCTGACACGGTCTATAAGGTGGACAGCGGCGTAAAGAAAACCTGGCTCGTGAAAATTAAAACTAGTTGGGTGACCTTTCACTGGGAATAAAATTAAATTGATTCTCCTGTGAAACAGAAAACTATGGGGGTTTTTGCCATTTTTTTTTTTTTTAATTTGAAGAAAGGGAAACAGAGGCAGACAGGTCAACTGACCTTCTGAAGGCCACCCAGAGAGCCTCTTGGGCTTCAGCTTCTCTTTAAAATAAAGGTTTACTTTAGATACTCAAATAGACATTTTAAAATGTTGTGCAAATCCAAAACCTCAACCACTGGTCCCCATGTTTACAGTTCAGGATTATACAAATTTCCCTTGGTCCTCTGAGGCCTCATCTAAGAGACTTGATTGATGCTCTCCTGCAGCCCCAGGCCAAGGGGCAGAATGTTTCAGGGAGAACACAGCCATTAGCTAATGGAAGACATTTTTCATCCTGTGGAAGGACAGACGACTGCAGCCAGCTACAGGGCCAGCCAAAAGTGGCACCTACCGGCTATGAAGGACGGCGAGTGCCCAGTGCCCACATGGCGAAGGAAAACCACATTAAGCAAAGTTCAGATTCACCGAGAACTTTATCATGATGTTTTTGGCACTCCCTGACACCCCCATAAAGATGAATTGCAGTTTGATTACCGTAGTATTTTGGTGCTTTCTATTTCACCAGTGTTCCTGTGTGACTGGAGGGGTGGGGGAGTCCTGCAGAAGATACCCATGTGCGTGGTGGAGGTTCTAGAATTTCTCTGTAGCAAGGGCTTAGGTATAGCATTTTCTTTGGAAGGAGACTAGGGAGAGAGTTGGCTAGAAATTTTGACTTGAAACTGTGTTTGCATAGCAGTTTATAAAATATTAAGGGACTGTCAGTTCATCTCAAAGAATGGAGGTCTGGTCGAGATGTAAGAGTTCCTCCTCAGAGTACTTCTTAACATTGCCACTGTCTGTAAGAGAAACGCCTGCATGAGAAGAGAGAATGCTTCTGAGTCTATAAGACCACGCCCACCTCCCACCGACTTCTCCCTATCAAGGCCCCCGACATCCCCTCCCCAGTCCATACCCCAGATGGCCAAGGTTGCAGAGATATTTTCTCGTCATTGTACCAGGTCAGGGGATAACTGGCAAGGCTAGTTGGAAAGTGAAAGTGTACACAGGTTTTTATTTTCCCCTTCTTTTGGCTCTGCATGAATAGAACTTTCACAGAAGAACCTCAAGCTGATGGAAAAATTAGATAATCACACCCGGTTGCCCTGAACTCATCCTCCCAGGGGGTCAGCTAAGGGCTCTGCAGATGGGTGAAGGAAAGTGAACCACCCAGTTTTACCGATGCCTCTGGGGAGACAAGATGGCAAAAGACATGAAGAAACAATTTTGACAAACTTAAGACAGTTTTCTCATTCTGATTGCTTTGACTGAATAAAAATAATTTCCATGTATGTTTTTAAAAGTGCTGAGATCACTGAGTTTTCTTAAAAGTAAGCCAGCAGTGCCCTCTACTGGCTGTTTTTTCTGTAGCGTGCAGGATCTAAAATAGGGCAAAACAGCAAGGCTGGGTTTAAGAGACACAGAAAAAACGTCCAAGCAAAGATTGTGTATGTCACAGAAAAATATCGATACTCACATATTAAAAATTAACTGTGAAATCGTAGCCATTCCTAAATGTTCAGGAAAGTACTTTGCTATAAGACATATGAAAACTAGGCTCAAAATAGAAAATACACAAAGAAAATGGAGAACAACGTATTTCTAATAGAATACAAGTGTCTACTGATTATTCCATCATTTTAACAAACATATTCAAATATTAAACAAAATTTTCCCCTTTAGAGGAAACTGCACAAATAAACACATAGTGATATTTCTGAAATTCACATAAGTTAAGCCAGTTTTTCCACTCATATCCAAGCTCTGCTTACATACTGCAGTTTCAAGTTTAAGGCAAAGGAAAGCTCGCCAATCAAAGGCTTTTATTGGCAATGGAAAATAAAGTCCCAAAGCCCACAGCTAACTGACTTTATATGGGAAATATTTGATTTTGAGAAATGTTTTTATACTTGAGAAAGATAATTTTTAGTTAGAAACATTTCCATCTGTGGTTAGTTTCTTTTAAATAAATATTTTAAATACGGGGACCAGAATGACTTCTAAATGTTCTTCGTCAGGCATTTCAGACACAATGTTATGGTACTGAGCATACACTCCCAGAGACAAAGCAATTCTCAAAGCTTCGCAAGCCCAGAGATTCTGAGAGTGGGGATAACTGGCTATTTACCCTGAGGCAAATCAACCTCCTTCCCTTTTGGTGAGTTCACTTTTTTCTGTTGTTGAACGCATACTAATGAACACGCCATCAAGCACAGTTTCAGTTTCTCTGCCTGTGAGCTGGAATGGGGAACCCTTTTTATTGACACATCCCAACTTAGAAGAAATATTCTAACCTAATTGAAAAGCAGACAAGCAAAATATTGTGACTTTGTTAATGTGGGGATGTGTATCATATAAGTTTACAACCCTTTAAAGTGAAAAGTGAACATTTCTAATTTCATTTCATCGACAAAGAGAAATTCTAATCTGTGAATTTACGGATTTTACTTGACTGCAATTTGCCAGAGTCTGGCAGACAGTAGGCACTCAAGAAAATACAGAGAACATTTTGACAGCTTCTCACACAGGTTGATTTTGCGTCCTTTTACAGTCATGAGGGACAGGGGGATCATTCGGTCTCACCCTGCTCCATCAGGATGTGGCTCCTCTTAGTCGCCAATACATTGTTTCGAAAAACAACTTTTTCGGCAGTGTATAGAAATAAAACATAAATACTCATTAAGGATTTTGGTTCATAAAATACAAATTAAATAGAAAAAGAAAATATTTGGAGATATACCTAGGTTCAAATCCCAGCATTACATTTTTATAGTTATGTGACTTCATGCATGTTCGTTAACCCTTTCTGATCCTCTGCTGCCTGGTCTGTAAATACTTTTCAGAGCTGTTGTCTTGGAGATAATATGTGAAGGCTTCTCGCACATAAGTGTTCAATGAATGATAGCTATTACTAGATTTATCATTATTGTGTGTCCTTGGCTCTCTTTGTGACCATACAAAAATCTCGTGCTTTCTGAATTAGGAAGAGCTTCATTATCTACCAATGAAGAAAATGATAGCACATTAAACAGCTCATTCACTGGCTCACTTAAGATACAACGGAGATCATTCATTTCAGGGTCAAACAATGTATTTTGAAGGGTGTAGGGTAAAAAATAAAATGCTGCAAGATTTTCTCTTGAATCAAAAATCTCATTTTGATTAAAAAGAAAACAAGTGAGTCAATTCAAAAGAACTACATGGGCAAGGTTATTTGCTCAGCTTCCCTTTTAGGACATGATCACCAGATCTCTGGCTGCTTGAGCAAGACCACTTTGGGCAAAGGCTACAAAACCATGTGCCACAGGCGGGCACAGCTGGCACTCAGAGGAGGAAATACAGAGAAGACCTGGTAAGGAATTCAAGGAAAACAGGAATGAATGCAAACAGCAGTTCCTCACAGGCAGACTTCATTCTCAAATTGCACACCAGTGGAGCCACTAATAAATTATTAGGTATCTTCATTTTGAAATGCTTGTCCAACATTAACTAATTTGACCATATGATATTTTCAGAGGGATAATTATCATTCTCATCTTGCAGATGGGGAAATAAAGCAGGATGATCATCACATTTAAAAAGGAGCATCATTTCATATTATGACTAATATCATATTCACTTGCCAATGTTATTAAAGGGTGAAACTATTCTGTCTGCATACAAAAATGACACGACTGACCCAATATGGGCAAGGCGTGTGTCTGAGTTTTCTTTTTAAATTATTTGCTCCCTCCCTTATCCACAACCCACAAAAAGGATTTCAAGAGGCTTATGAAAAGAACCAAAATACAACAGGATAAAATAAATAATGAAGGAAGTTCTGATAAAGGGAAATAATGAAGCCATGGACAAGAATGCCAGCCTCCTCCTGTCCAGCTGCTGGAAGTGGCTAGGAGCTTCCTCACAGGTTAAGGAAATAAAACATGATTCATGGCAGCCATGAGATAAAATGTGCCTTGACTTGTTTTTTCCAGGAGTGACAGGTTGGCTGCTTCTATCAGGGCTTCTTACCTGGCATTTGCAGTTGCTTATCAACCCAGTGCCTCCTTGGCCTCCTGTATATAGTTATGGCCATGAAATAGGTCAAAGCCAAAAGACTGGCAAGTGGATTAAATGTACAATTCTGACCAAGATCAGAGCTTCTTGACTGATGTGTGACTAAGGGGCCACATGTGTGTCATGAACTACTGATCTCCTTAGCTTGAGATGAGGATAGGGCTACCTCCCCCATTTAGCTCAGGGTGCCACACAAATATGGTAATTTTGATGTGAGGAATATTGGGAAGCACAACTCTAGACAACAAAACTAATAAGCCATAGCTTTATCAGTGAAGAGCCTGAAAGCCAAACTCATAACCCCAAACATCGTTAAGGATACTGCTTCCTTAATTCTGTGTGTGTCCATGCTCAGCATCCCCCGTCAAGCCCTTTTTCATTACTTGACTTCCCTCCCTTTCAAGTTCTCACATCACGACTGCCTTACTTGGAGGCAAGGGTCAGTCTATGGAATAAGGGTCAAGGTTCAATTTCATTTCAAGAGAACTCACAAATAATATCTATCTATGAATCTAATGTTATAACCATATTCACATCTGTTTTTCCCCACCTAGGAGAGAGCCATGAGCCAGGCTCTGGCTCCTAAATAGAGATGCAAATCATGAAAGAGATGCTAGCTCGCCTTAAGCAAACAAACCAAATGAAAAGGTCTGCATAAAAATATTAATAGACCATCTTTGCCAACGGAGATAGAGCATGAACAAGGGAATTTAATTAGCTTTCTTTTCTATCAACTTGCAAAAGCTGGTTCTCAATTTGGGAGCCTGGGGGAGTAGCTATTTCCAAGGATGCATGAAACCAACCCATGGCCACAATACTAACACACAGGAAGTCCACCCTAGTTTGTGCCATGCAGATCTCCTGCCCTTAGGAGGATCCTCCCACTGTTCAGAAGCTGATCCAAAGGCAGAGGAAGGACAACAGCTGTGAGATATTAGCCCCTGATCAGGGCCAGTGCTAAGGAAGGTCTTGACACAGACAAAGGCAGCAATTCCTGCTCCAGTCTCCAAAGCTGTCTGGCACCTCGCCTCACAGTGGTCCAAAGAGAGGGCAAGACGGCATGCTTGGTTAGGATAGTCCCTTCCGCTAGAGAGTTGCCTCAAGGGAGATCCTTCTGGTGGGAGAATCTTCACATGATCAAAACAGAATTAGTCTCATTATTAATTATACACTTGTATGCAAATCAAAGAGCAGGAAAGACACACTTTCCAACCTGAGCCACATGCATGGCACAGCCTAAACAGGAGGGATTTGATGTCATCCATAGGAAAATGTCCTCATGCTGTGGAGCGGGGAGCAAACCAAAGTCACTCTATCTCTCAAAAACTGCCTTTCCCCACCTTTCTCAGCACCAGGATTTTCAAATGATTAGTGCTAAACGAGGAGACTTAAAAATAGTTTGGATTACATGTTCATAGATTGGAGTGTTTGGGAATTTGTCCTATAGATGAGAAGATGAACATATGAAGTTTTCTTACAGACAATTTGTAACTAGCTGCAGTGGCCTTGAGACGTTAGCTATATATGTAGACATTCAAATTTCTCTTAATAGTAGTAGCGCCCCCTTTAGAGCAGTGGGTCTCAAATGATGTCCCTAGACCAGCAGCATCAGCACCACCCAGGAACTTACCTGTGCAGATTCTCAGGCTTCACCCAGACTCACTGAGCAGGAAAGTCAAAGGATGGGGCCAGCAATCTGGTTCCAACAAGGGCTCCAGGCGATTCTGATGCTCGCTTAAATTTCCTTCAGAGTTTTCTTTCCTGTTTCCCTTCTGGCTTCAGATGACTTTGATTTGGCCACTGGCAAGTTCAAACCTCCAAATCTGTGAGCTTTCCCTGGCTTCAAGACCCCTGCCCTGTCGTAATTTTTAACAACTGTGGGATTATCCAGTCTTGTGTGCCTGCTTTTTATACTGTGTCTGGCACCCACAATTCTAGCTTTTGGCTGAATTCCAGCTGTACCCATACCTGGGTGAGATCGCCTGTCTTGAACTCATCCAAGCCAATCTGCTGAAAGAGTCATGGCCTGCAAGCACAGCTTTCATCATGCTAGCCCTTCTCATCTCCCATGTTAAAAGATTACAAATCTTTAATATTCACCACTGTCCAGAGGAATAATGATCAAGGCAAACACAGAGATGATGACGATGATGATGGCCATTATCAGGATAGCTGTCGTCGATTATATGCTAGTCACGTGCAGTGTGCATTGTGTGAATTATCTTATTTCATCTTCAAAACAACCCTGTGAGAAGCGCCATTATTACCTCTATTCTACAGGTGGGAAATCTGGGTGCTTTTCCAAGTCCATGGAGCTAACCAGTGGTAGAGACAGAACTTGAACCCAGTCTCTAACCTATAAATGTTCATAATCCTAATACCGATCCCTAAACTTCCAAATACTTAACAAGAGACCCAAAGCCCAACACAACTTCATTTCCTGCTATTCTTTTCTGGGGACACCCTGCTCTACTTAACCCAATACACCTGCCTCCAAATCCTTGCTAATGCTGGGCCCTCTGCCTGAAGGCCCTGCCCTTTCCTTGAGCCTCTCTAAGTCTTAATCCATCCTCAGAGCCCAGCTCAAGTTTTACCACCTCCACAGCTAAATGTCCCCTCTATGTGGATCATACAGCCATGGATGAAGGACTAGGACTGTCAGGTAATATAACAGGAAATACAAAATGTATGGTTCCTGGACACAGAAGTCTTGAATGCCAGTTCAAGTGGGAAGTGGGAACAGACTGGGTAATGGGAGGGCAGGAGTCAATTTATGAAGCCATGTACTGTTTCAGGTGTGAGGCAATAATGGCTAGAGTTAAGAGTTTTAGCTCTAGGAGTGATAAGAAAGGGACAGGAACCTAAAAATATAAAGAAAGAATTTACAGGCCTTGGGATGGACTCAGTTTTGGATGGAAATGAAAGGAGGGAGAAGAATTCTGAGTAGCTCAATCAAATTTTGATAGGTCAAACAAAGCAAGCAACAAAGCTTTCAACTTTCCAGCCTCCCTACTGGGATGACAAGGTAGGGACAAGGCAGGAAAAAGACCCGGGAAAGTCATAGTGACTTAACAGCCCAGAGTTAGCCCTGCAAGCAGTCTCCTGACTCTCTCACTTTGGAGTGCCCCTGACACCACAAGTGCACCCCAGAACTGCCCATTTGTTAGAGAATCACCAAAACATTTACTACTAATGTTATTTAATAGAACTACTTCAAAGAGATAATATGTGATTTTATTTGTCATGGCTGTATAGTAACACGAATCTCCCTCTGGGCCCATGTGCACTTCCTATCCTTCATCAGTCAACTGTTTAATTAATTGATACACTGACACTTCCTCTGTACCAAGCCTTGTATTGGGTGCAGAATAGACACTGCACAAAACTGAAAGGGTTCCTAAGGCAGGCAGAATAATAGTACCCCAAAGATGTCCACGTTCTAATCCTGTTCTGTTACATGGCAAGGGGGAAATAAGGTTGCAAATAGAATTAAGGTTGCTATTTAGCTGATTTCAGATAAAGAGAGCAGTCTGGATTATCCAGGTGGACCCAAAGTAATCACAAGGGGGAGTCTTTAAATGCAAGAGACAGTGTTAGAGTGAAGCAATGTGAGAAAGACTTGACCTGCTGTTTCTGGCTTTGAAGATGGAAGAGAGCCACAAGCAAAGAAATGCAGTGGCCTCTAGAAGCTGGATAAAACCAGAAAGCAGGTTCCTCCGAGAGCCAGCAGATAGGAATGCTTGAGTTTAGCCTAATGAGGCTCGTATCAAGCTTTTGACCTCCAGAATGGTAAGACCACACATTTGTGTTATTTTACACAAAATTTCTGTGTAAATTGTGATAAATTGTTACAGCAGCAACAAAAACAGTTCTTCATGGAACTAGTAATCTCTGGGGAAGGGGGCTGGCGTGAGGATAGGCTCTCAACTGAGAAGTCCAGAATAAAAATGTGATTAGAAACTGAGGCACGTGTCAAGAGTGAACAGATCAGGGTGCTGCAAGAGAGACTCTGAACATTGCCACAGGTGCTCTCTGGTGACTGTGGTCAGATGGGTGGGAGTTGTAGGTAAGCAGGAGAAGACAAGGTTGGGACAAGTCAAGGGCTGGGAAGCTAGGAATGCAGGCAGAAGTGGTCCTCAGGTTGTAGTACTTGGCCGTTTAATGCAAAGCATGAGTCTGGAAGCCAGGAGGTGATTGAGTATAAAGCAGAGTGATTGGGACTCAGGCCCTGGCAGGAAGGGGTCTGGATTCCAGGAGCCTGGGAGGATCAGGGAGCTGGCACCTGGAGCTCATCTTGCAGATAGTATCCTGTGCTTTTTATGCCAACAGAGACTGATGACTGTGTGTAGCTATCCTGCGGCTGTGTTTGCACAGAGAAGGAACTGCAACTGGGGGAAGGTAAATCAACTCTAATTCTGGCTGGGAGTGAGGGAGAATACCTGGAATTACCTGTAAGGTTTTCAGATGATTACTTAATTGACTAATTAATATTACATCTGGAAAAACTGCTGAATTTTGGTACCATGACAATGAAATTAACAGAAGTTCAGGGATATGGCAACACTAAGAGAGCATGAAAACATGAGCGTTTGTGAAACATGAGCACTTGCAGTGCCTGAGGGAAAGAGCACTTTCTACAAGACTGTCCAAGATTCAGGGTCTTACCAGCTGAGCTGAGAAGGAGGTTGCAGTGCTGGTCCATGCATCTTGGTACCCACCTTGGGGAGGGAATGAATAGTCTCGGTCAAGTACAGATTCAGCCAGGGTCTTCCTCTGCCAATGACCATAAGGAGAGGCTCAGAGAGACAGTGACGCAGGCCTCCATTTTGGGAATTCACAATATGTCTCACTAGGAAGGGAGAGAAGCTAAAGTGTGGGAAAACATTTCTTTATCAACAATGATTTATTGAGGACCTGCTAGATAGCAGGTGCTGTGCTGTGTCTGCAAGATAGACAGACTTCCTGAGTTCAGGGAGCTTACAGATGAATAACCAAATATGATAATTATAGGTTATGATAAATGCTATGAAAAAATAAAATAGGATGATGTGACTAGAAGTCATTAGGTGGTAGGGGGTGCAGGGGAAGTGGGTGCAATGCTGGGTTGAGAAGACATGATAAGGAGGTTACATATGGACTGAGAGTTGAAGGATGAAAATCAGTGGCCCATGCTGAGGGCTGGGAAAGGGGTACGTCGGGTGGGGTGAAGCTGGGTTAGGAAAGGACTCAGTGCTTTCAGAAGGAACAGAAAAGAAACCAGTGAAGATGGATGACAGTGAGCAACAGAGAGAGTGATATGAAATAAGGATAGAGGGCAAGGCTCAGATCAGATAACGCAGGACTTGAAGGACATGGTACAGAGTTTAGATCTTATTTCAAGGGCAGTTAGAAGCTATGAAGGGGTTTTAAATAAGAAAGTGGTGTGATTTTATTTGTATTTTATAAAAATCACTCAGCTTCACCGGTCCTTCTTCTACCAGTTCCTGGTCTTTCTCCTTCCTCTCTTCTTTTTTATGGTCCAGGATCCAAAACTCCTTGACATTCTGGGAGAGACTAGAGCGTGAGCATGTCAGTGTTGTCTACCCTGCATCCCCAGCTCCAGCACAAGGGAGGCACAAAGAAGATGCTCAATAAACACATGGTAAATAAGTGAAAAACCAAATCTGAACATATCTTTGTCTTACATGAAATCTGCAATAACAAGGTTCTTACAACCAAAGATGTGGTTAGAAAACATCCTCATTCCTAGTAGAAAATACAACTTGGGTATTTCTAGAGCTCAACTTTTCCCCGAGTTCCTCCAGAACTTCAGCCATGCTCACTTTGCTATTTCGTTACTGATCTCCTCTTCTCCCCATGAACTCTTGTCCTGCCATTCTTTCCCTTTCATTTATAATTGTTTGTATCCCAAGTCTCTCTCTGGCATTTCATCAATTCCTTACCTCCTCCCTTTTCTTTCTGTCCCAGTAACAGCCCCAGTCCAGACACTGTCTGGAGAGCTATGTCTTACTCTTTAATTTTCTCCCTCTGCAGTCCCTCAGACCTTCCGTCAACCCCTCCTCCCTGTCTTGTAATGCAGTTTATGTCTTATCTTGAAAGTACAGATTTTTTAAAGAGGTCAAGATCACATTTAACAAGGTGCATTTTACTACTGACTCTTGATAATGGAGAATGCTAGCTCCCCAGCACTGCTCCACTGGGAGTGCCTTGCAGGAAGCTCTGCTCACTATGGACATAAGCCTGGCAGACTCTTTCTAAGCCAGACGCCAGGGAAAATCACATCCGGGAATCCTAGATTCCAGGGCTGCTTATGAACCCTCAAGAGCTGTGGATGCCCTCCTGCACCCGGGTACGGAAGAAAACAGTTCACCCCCCAAAAGACGCCAGGCCGCTGGCCTAAATCCTACAGATCGCCTGGAAAATTGCTTAGGATATCAGAGAATTGAAGAGTTGTCCAACCAGTAATATTTAGCCATTTGGTATATTAATGCCTTTAGAAGGAACACCATGGGTAATTTTTATTTTTTATTGCTTTCTGACATAAAAGGCTGCATTATTTTCCCCAAAACTCTTTTAATGATCTCATCAGTAGTGCCGATCAATACTTTAAAAATATTAGATATTTAAGGGGATAACATAATAGATACTCGGTCTATTTATAGATCACTATTCAGGTGCTAAATGCTTGCTTCTAGACTGAAATGTGCAAAAATAACTTACTTGCTAAACTAGAGTTCTCCATGATATAGTTCCATAAACAAATACTTGTGTTGTTTCGTGAAACTATACACAAAAGTGTATACTTATATTAAACTTCAGAAATCTTGTAGGAAACACCATCTCCCTCCGTGGTTAATTAACAAGGTTAAAGAGAACATTTCATGATTTTCTTCCTTAAATAAGAGACTCACAGACTGCTTAACTGAATTTACCAACACCTTAACACCATGTTATATTTATTAAAATATAAATTATAGAAAGTAAAACCTATTCAACAACTACCAAAATTTCCAAATATCACATTTAGTTGAAGTTTTTATTTGCATATTTTTCAAAGACTGTTTTCATTCTTTTATCTCTTAGCCCTCGTATTTAGCACATTTTGTTTTTAAAAGATTGAACTCAATTTGCCTATGCTTTCCTAATTTTCCATCTGCTAATTCTGTTAAACAATATTTACTGAGTGTTGAACATATAAAACATTTTCTGGGGCAAAAGTTGAATAGGACACATTTTCCCTCAAGAAGACTGAATTCTAGTTAAGAATTCACAGGACAAGGACCAACCTGACTGATTCAGTCACGGCAAAAGTCAGAGAGTGGGGACGTGAACTTGGCCTGAGGAGGGCTAGGAAATCTTTGTGAGGAGAGGGTCTTGGGCTTTGAGCAATGAAATGCGTAGGGTTGAGATGATTAAACAGTAGAAGGAAAAGCATTTGAGGAGTAGGGAACGGCAAGACCACAGGTACAGGGACAGGAAATGTATGTTGACTTTAATAGAAAGTGGAGAGACCAGACTAGCTGGAGCCAAGGACTCTTGTATGGGAACTAAGGGGAGGTTAGGCAATTAACCTGTAGAAGGTTTTGAGTGCCAGCTTACTCTCCTAGAAGACAGTAGCCCTGATGTTTCTTCCCAAAATGCATAGAGTCTTTCTGGGAATTACATGATGGCTTACAAGAGCACTCATTGCATGACCTTAACTCATTTTCAGATACTCACTTAAACTCAGGAAAATAATGCTCCTTCAAATGCTAAAACATGGGGTTAGAATATGTGCTTGTATCCAAACATTTTCCACTGTTTTTGCATTATCTGAGGAGAATGGGACAAGAAAAAGCAAGTAGCTCAGAGATCAACAGCCCTGTCTCTGACTGAGCTGCAGATTTCAAAGGAGATGCTCTGCAAGCAGATCTCAGTAAGGAAGCTGGGAAGTGCAGCTGCCTGGAGAGCTTAAGTGATTTAGCTTAATTCCTCTGTAAACTGTATTTTAAATGACTAGGAAACCACATTTCTGTGACTGGTATTGTTTAAAGGGATGGAAGCCCAGCTAAAATGCTTTGGTTTTCTTTCATAAATATTCAGGTTTATTCTACTGAGACATTTTCCCCCTATTAGCAGTCTCTGAGAACAGCCCCTTGCAAGTAATGAAAAGACTGGGCTGCCCACTGTACGTCTTGAGGGCTCTGTGTTTGGCACATGAGTCTTATTTTCTTGGCAACCTAGTGGACTGTACTCTTTCAGGTTACTTGATAAGGTGGCTTTCTATAAACAAAGAGGCAAGAGTAAATTCACTTCACCCTGACTTCCACAAAGATTAATGTTACCCCGCCCCCCAAAATATAAGCATAAAGCTAAAGGTCTATTTCTTATATGTTGAATATAGCAACCCTAATTCTCAATTTTATACTAAAGAAAAAAACCCATTCTGGGAATAAGTGGAAGTAGAGATAAGTCCTCACCATGATCAGGGACCCATTGTGAGCATATGGTGGAAAACCTCTAAAGGCAGTGTTTTTAAAACCATCAGAAAAGTCTGATTTTTTTTAAAAAGAGCTATATATATATTAAAAACAGGAAAAGGCATCCATAATAATTGAGCCTCTCTGTATCAGGTGAACAAGAGCCTTTACGTACATTTCACTGAATTTTGTTGGTTATCATATGAAGTTTTCCCATTTACAAATGTGGAAACTATAGCTCAAGGAAGGATATTAAGTAACTTGCTCAAGGTTCACAGTTATAAGTGGTGAAACCAGGTGTTTCTGGCTCACAACAGCCTGCACTGTATTCATTACACCACATCAAGGAGAAGGTTTCCAGAAATAATAGAAACTTCACTACATAATTGAAAAGGGCTACTGATTGAACATGTCTGTCAGAAAACTTAAAATTGTTCTCTTTCCTATAAAAAAGTTTGTTTCATGTAATAATCTGAAATGCACCCTCAGTGGGAAGCCTTGTTGATAAGAAGTATGCCCCCCAAGAAGCATACAAGCCAACTAGAGAGCTTAGACACAGACAGATTAAGACATCAGCAGATTAAAAGACACCTTATATAAGAGAGTAAATCACTAATATTGAAATGAGTAGGGAAGACTACAAAGTGATCTAGTTGAGATGAAGGAGAGTTCCTTTTACACTGGTATGGTCAGTGGAGAGGTCAAAGCAAAAGTGAGATTAGGGTTTAACCTTGGAGGATGGACAAAATTTTAACCTGCTCACAATGTTGGTGTGATAATGAAATGTCATCTATGAAAAAGAAAAATCCTGGACCCAACAGAGTGTTATGAGGAACCCAGTTTCTATCTCTGCTCCAAGAGAGAGAAAGCCCCCAGAGAATGACTCAGGCAATAAAGTAGAAGACACATTCTTTAGCATGATCAGGGACCCCATGTGAATGAGTGGGGCACAAGTCAGATTAGAAGAAGGGCCAATATTGAAATGAATCTCTGAATCCATAGTTGATAAGCTTGGGGGGGAAAAGAAAGTGGCCTCTTTAAGAAAAAGGGCCCAGAGAGTATGAGTCTGTAGCTGAGTAGGTCTACAACTCAAAGTATAGACCGCTGTCAGCACTCAGATTTTTATTCCTGGGAGCTATCCAAGGTACTGACTGATTCCATCCCAATTTCTGACCCAGTGGACCAAGGTCTGTCCTAGTGTTTCTGCACAAGCAACACATGAACCTCTTTACTTCAACCACTCTAAAGCTAACTGCTATTTATGATGTGAATTACTTTCCAAGCCAACTTACACCTTATCTGTTGCCTGCTATAGTTTATAATTCTAGGCCATCAACTTTACACTCCAATTGGCATTCCACTAGGTAAAGAAACTGGTGGAGGCATTATAGGTGAAAACAAAATTTTTAACAAAGGTCAGAAACAATAAATTGACCCATTTGTTTAAACCAGTTACTTCTATAGGGAAACTGTAGAAATGAGCCTTGAAATGTAGGTTGAAACTGGCTTATGAAAAAGTCTTAATTTCAACAATGAGGAATTTTGACTTTATGCAATAGGCAATTTCAAAGTTATGAAAGTTACTGAATAGGAAAAAGAGCTGGGAAATCAATGTGGAAATGTCATGCCAATGGATTAAAGAGGAAAGATTCAAGAGGTACACAGATAGCTCCTTCTTTGGACTACAACACTTTTTAGAATATGGATCTTTAACTGAAAAAACCTTTTCAGGGATTTAGGATTTCAAGAAAAGGATTTTCCAAGAATTGAAGATCACATTCCATTCTTCTACATACAAAAAGTATATTCCTGAATCTAAATCTAGTTAGATTTAATTAACTTGTAAATCAAGAAAATGTTCTCCTGTTGTATCCAATGCCTGTCATTGACTGATAATGCATCTTTTCATCTCCCAGTCTCCTGCTGTTTTTGTCATAAATAATCTGAACAAATTCTCAATGCTGAATATCACTACTCTTTTTCCAAATTTCCCCAGGTAAAGCACATCTCTTATGGCTCACTGCTGTGTGTTCTTGACACATAGCTTCTTCCTCTGTCCAGCCATTCATCCAGCAGTTGCTCTGAAACCCTGCTGCCTCCATCTTCCATAGATGGCCAAAGAAAGAGGAACCGGGGATCAAGAGCCTGAGGTCTTGTTAGCCAGGTCCTTGCTAACAAGACTCTGGAAGTCAGGTAGTTGTTGAGTCTATGATGCTGATGACCCTGTACCATAGGTAGTTGCCAGATTTGGGGCAGTTTAAGTCCTATATATACCTGTAAAATAAAGGGCTAACAAAGCCCAGTTATCAGTTGAATAGTATCTACATCTCCAATACAGCAAGGCAAAACTGGACTTGAAATCTTTTATTCTAGCCACAAAAAGTTGCCAAATTGTCACATTCTCAGGACACTGCTGCTGCTCTCCAACTGCCTTTGTCTCTAGGCGCTGTTTGGTAGTCACTTTCTGCCCTAAGCCAAGTTCTCCCACAAGTCCAGCCACTATTTCCTAGCATTCTTGCTTTCAATTAACTGTACCTTGCCACTGACGAACATTCCCTTCTTTGGAGTCAAACAAAGAAGGATTCAAATTCTGCCTCTACTAGTTATTGGCTGTGCTCTTGGACAAACCGTGCAACCTCTCTAAGCCTCAGGTTCATTATCTCTCAAAGGGCAATGATTAGCCTTACCTCATAGAGTTGTTGTAAGGATAAAATTATGTAAGGGTTACACAGCACTTAGTCTAGAAAAAGGAAGCATTCAATAAACTCTGCATTTTGGTGGTAACGAAATGATGATATTACATCATTTCTGTTCTGACAGAACATTCACATGAAAGCCAGTTTTCCAGGGGCTGAAACACTTCAAACTTCTAGTCTCTCCTCTCGTCTGCCTCCTTGTGTGTGGTTCCACCTTTTGTCACAGCTCTGTATCTTTTCTTCATTTCTAATTCATCTGGGTTCTAGTCCTTGACATGGGTTACTACTCAGCTAGAACCACGTGTGACTAGAATTGCCACTTTCTGATGGAGATAAATAAGAATGTTTCAGAAAACACAAGGTGCCTCACTCTTCAAAATGAATAATTTTCCGCACAGGCTTGAAACATCAGGGTAAAACACTTTGGAGAGTAGAGTTTCACCTAAGCTCAAAAAATGTGAAAAATGGGAGAAGGTAGATGTGTTCTTCTTTCCCATCTTCAATATGCTTATTATCAAAACACTATATTAAATTGTCCCACACTTCAAGTTTCTTCCCAGTGGAGGTACACGTAGCAAAGAATACTTGCTACCAAGATACGGCTGTGAGTACTTTAATATTGTACACTACAGATGGGGCCTCACCACTGGGAGATCTCATGACAACTAACAATTTCACAATGCTCAACGGCATTAAGGAAGGTCCCCAAATCAGCCTAGAAACAGTCAATGCTTTTTTAAAAAACAAAAACATTGAACCAACTAGAAAGATAGCTTTCATACTGTTGTCTATGGAGGAAAGGCAGGATAAAGTTTTCACATGTGAATTAAACTGAACTGAAATAAGATGGCCCATTGTTTTAATAAATTGAGGGCATGCACCTGGATTTTTCTTTGGCAGTAATTATAACAGCCTAAATCAAGAACATGTTGAACTCCCTACTTTGGGGAGAAAGCACTTGAAATATTTCGTTAGGAGGAGGAGACAAGTGGATTTAAAACATATCATGTTTTTAGATGACTAAGTTTCCCTTGCATGGAGCCATGGTATAAATATTACTTTAAGAAAGGCCATGTTTCTTAAAATGCTATGGTTTCCCCAATATATAACATGAATGTAAACAAGATGTCTGTCAAGCATAGCTATAACATATTGCTTAACACACCAAACTTATAATACACACCTATTATTCTTGGTTCTCTTAATGAAAGAAACTAAGGACACTGCATAAATTCTTCGACACATGTTTCATTTCTCCAGCTGCCTTGTGCTGTAGAACATCATGCTAACAAGAAGTGATGCTAACAAGAAGCTAAAACCAGTGTAGCAAATGGGGCATTTAAATATATATAAACATACTGGCATTCACAAAGAAAGCAGCTATTTGGGGGGAACTAAATGGATCCCTAGACAGACATATTTTAGTTTAATATTCCATGTATTTTTCTACATGCTATCCATTTTGGTTCTTCTCAATGGCAGAAAAATATTCTGTTAGGGAACAAGACGTCAGCATGCAATTACCTCCTAGACTCATATTCTAAACACGATTATTTTGGGGGGAAAGGTAAAAGGCAGCCACCTGAATTTTACCAACTTTCTCTGGTCACGTTAGGGCCACTTTTAAATACCAATATTTTCAGACAGCAGCTAAAGAAACAAAAGATGCACTACTTATTCTAAACAAACCACGTGGCAGCTTGTGTGGATTCAGGAAACCTGGCCATTTTAGGTACTGGTCCACTAGAGCTGGGGGACCAGTATGGGATCTCACTTCTTCCTCTCCTAAACACTCACCAGGGAAATCAGTTCTTCTTGTTGACTGAGGCCAAATCTATATCGCAGTAATTTCTGCTATATAGCAGAAATTCAGAATGAAGAATTCAGGTATAAATTCAGAATGAAGAAATTTTAGCCCAAATTATCTAGGTCTTTGGCCAACCTTTAAGGAGATGGCGGCCCTCATCTAACCAAGCAAGGCTTCATCCATTCATCCATCCATTCATGTCCTCCAGATTCCAAGGCCTCCAACAGTAAGCACTATCAGTAAGCAACTTTGTTGCAGAGAATTGAACATCTTGAAAATGGTATCTTTTGTCAATTAAAGCCAGATTCATATTAAAAGGAAGATTTAGGGTCCATAAAAAGGAAACACATTGAAAACAGTTCAAGAGCAACTGCTTGGGGAGCGGGGGTGGCTGGAAAAGAGTACAAACTATTTTTAAAAGGAAATGACCCGTTGAACTTAAAGACTATTAGGACTGATGTTTTAATGTACACCCTGCTTGAGCCTGAAGATTACAGCATAGCTCTCATTCACTTGTTATTAACTATTCTTTAGTATGGTAAATGTAGCAAACAGATGCAATGATACATTCTATTAAACATTCAGAGAACTCTGTCCCTTTGACTACAGCCTGTATAATACCTCAGGCTCCAGGAAACCAGTCTGATCTTGGCCCAGCACTCGCAGGCAGTCAAAATTGGTCTGAACAGGTTCCAAAAGAACTCTGCTCCAACCCAACTGGGCATTGGTCAATTACTGCAGGGCACCACTTCAGCCGAAAGGGATAGTTATCTAGGCCTAAAATCAGCTGGAAGCTTCGTTGCTGCCATGTCAGCAGTCTGCCTTTCCCAGAGGCTCCAGCACACTTCGTTTGGCTCTTTTGTCACCGGCCATTAGCATCCAAGCTTACGTGGTTGCTTAAAAAAACAGGATGTCAAGTGTGTTTGTCACACTTTATTTCTTTTTCTCCCTCCTCTACATCCAAGAAACAACCAAAGACGGAACAAAAGACTCTTCTAATATTTAATATTTTCTTTTTATACTCATTTAAAATGGGGAAAATCTTAAATACACTCAGCTTCTTTGGAGGGACCCAGAGTGAACTGTTTGATATCCTTTTAACAATGTACAGCTCCCTCCCTACATATTATTTATGATAAAAATGCCATG
Source organism: Equus asinus (assembly GCF_041296235.1). Classification (NCBI taxonomy): domain Eukaryota; kingdom Metazoa; phylum Chordata; class Mammalia; order Perissodactyla; family Equidae; genus Equus; species Equus asinus. Next base: position 138,912,872 of record NC_091790.1, on the reverse strand, counting down.
GAAGATACATAGTATGTATCTTCCCAATAAAACTTTTCATTCAATTTTACTAGCATTTCTTTTAGAAATGGATGATGAATGGCTAAGATTAAATACCACAGAACCTCTTTTCCAAATAAACCACGACTTTAAGAAAAGCCCAAGTCTGTTTTGGGATGAAACCCTTGTATTTTCCTGCTCTGATATCATTCAAAATGAGTTTCAATGGTGAGTGGATAGCTTCCATGGGGCAACCATTTTCCACGCAGATTTCCAATTCCAAATCTCCTTAGCAATGACCTCAGCTTGACTCCAAATTTAACGGTACACATCTAACCTCAAGTGCAGCTTCTCCAGCAAACCCCAGGTTGTCCTTATTTTGCTTTCTAAAGCAAAGTGTGTATTGTAACTGGTCCATGATGATGGTGATTATTATACTAATAAAGCTACTGTTCCCTGGAGATGTGGCCTTGTGGTTTCCCAAGAGCCTTTGACCCTAGCCAAGAAGGAGGCAAGATTCTTGTATGGGTTGTTTCGCAACAGTTTGCGGCAAAGCACAGCAGAATGTCATAAGAAGGAAACAAGAATTAAAAGGGAAGGCAAATTTGAAGAAAAACACAAACTGGGATTCCTTTCCAGTGGTATGCTGAACACAGGCCATCGAGCACTACTGGAAATAAAGTAGGATGAGTGTCCCAATCCACGTAGCCTCAGGCGCCCTCTATGGATGAATTCCCCAAGCTTGTGGCCAGAGAAGGCAACGGAAATACATATGCAAACTCTTTCCAGATCATTGTTAGGGCAAAACCACGTGCTCTATGGAACAGATGTATCCTTGTGTACATAATACAGATGAGCCCCTAAAATGATAATAAGTATATTATTTACCTGCTATGCCTGCCATCTCTAAAATCAGAGGCTTTGGGGAATAAGAAAGTAAGAGAGATACAGAGGAAAAGAGATCAGATAATAATAGGAGTTAGAAATACCTGGAGGATAGTCATAGAAAAAACAGAATATTCAAAACTTGCTCTGAGATAAGAAAAAAAAGCTAGTGGTATAGTTTTTCTTTCCCCTGCTCTGAACATCTTAACATGCTGGGGATCTTGAATGAAAGTGGTAGTTTCTAATGCACTCCACATGTTGGGTTACCTTCATCTGTGATTTAAAAAAAAATTTATATTCCATATTTATTGATAGTGGACATAAAACACTTTTCAATGGATTTTAAAGAGTACTCTGTATATTTCTTATGACATACTTTTGTAGAAACTGATAGAAAAAATGCAGGCTAAAATAAGCTTTTTTCCTATTCTCTCAGAAGTGAACTATCAAGTGAGGAGAAATGCCTTAAGTATGTAGTAAATGGAAGCAGATACCAAGCACACATCCCTGATGATGTCATCCTCTAACTCCTAGTCAGTGATTTCGTTTGCTCTTCTTTTACTAGATTATTTTAAATTTGAAGTGTATTTTGTTTAGATTATTATATACCACTTTTCAGAGATGACTGATATTTTAGGACAGAATAAAATAATTAAAAAGCTTAGATAAGCTATCCTTGTTAACATTTAATATACATTGTACATGATCCAAATAGTATACTATCAAGTTATTTTATGATGGAGATCAATTTTTAGGAAAAAAGAGAAAAACATATTTTCTTTTTACCTTTTGACCTCCTTCACCCATTTCTCCCACAACCTCCTACCTCTGGCAACCACCATGTGTTCTTTGTATCTATGAGTTTGTTTTCTGTTTGTTTTGTTTTTCTAGATTCCAATATAAGAGAGATCATATGGTATTCTCTGTCTGACTTATTTCACTTAGCATAATGCCTTTTACGTCCATCCACGTTGTGACAAATGGCAAGATTTCATTCTTTGTTTATGGCTGAGTAATATTTCACTGTATATATATATATATATATATATATATATATATATATATATATATATCTCACAATTTCTTTATCCATTCAGCCATCAGTGGACACTTAAGTTGTTTCCAAATCTTGGCTATTGCAAATAACCCTGCAATGAACATGGGGGTGCATAAATCTTTTCGAGTTAGTGTTTTTATTTTTTTCTGATAAATATCCAGAAGTGGAATTGCTGGATCACATGGTAGTACTATTTTTAATTTTTTGAGGAACCTCCACGCTGTTTTCCATAATGGCTGCACCAAGTTCCATTCCCCTTAACAGTGCACAAAGGTTCCCTTTTCTCCACATCCTCACCAACACTTATTTCTTGTATTTTTTTTTTAAATCCCAACCTTTTTTTTTTTAAAGATTTTATTTTTTTCCTTTTTCTCCCCAAAGCCCCCCAGCACATAGTTGTATATTCTTTGTTGTGGGTCCTTCTAGTTGTGGCATGTGGGACGCTGCCTCAGCATGGTCTGATGAGCAGTGCCATGTCCGCGCCCAGGATTCGAACCAACGAAACACTGGGCCGCCTGCAGCGGAGTGCGCGAACTTAACCACTCAGCCACGGGGCCAGCCCCTATTTCTTGTCTTTTTGATAATAACCATTCTAACAGGTGTGAGGTGATATCTCATTGCAGTTTTGATTTGCATTTCCCTGATGATTAACAATATTGAGGACCTTTTCCTGGTCCCTATTGGCCATCTGTATATCTTCTTTGGAAAAATGTCTATTCAGATCTGTCCATTTTTTAATCAGATTGTTTGGTTTTTTGCTAATGAGTTGTTTGAGTTATTTATATATTTTGGAATATTAACCCCTTATCAGATACATAATTTGCAAATATTTTCTCCCATTCAGTAGGCTGCCTTTTCATTTCATTGTTGGTTTCCTTTGCCATGCTGAAGCTTTTTAGTTTGAAATAGTCCCACTTGCTTATTTTTGCTTTTGTTGTTTTTGGTGTCGGATTGAAAAAATCATCACCAAGACCTATGTCAAGGAGCTTACTGCCTATGTTTTCTTCTAATTGACCATATATGCATGTGTTTATTTCTGGGCTCTCTATTCTGTTCCATTGATCTATGTGTCTGTTTTTCGTTTGTTTGTTTTGTTTTTTTGGTGAGGAAGATTGTCCCTGAGCTAACATCTGTTGTGAATATTCCTCTTTTTGCTTGATGAAGATTGTCACTGAGTTAACATCTGTGCCAATCCTCCTCCAATCTATATGTGGGATGCCACCACAGCATGGCTTGATGAGTGGTGGGTAGGTGAGTGCCCAGGATCCAAATTCATGAATGCCAGGCTGCCAAGGCAGGGTGCACAAACTCAACCACTATGCCACCCAGTGGCCCTGTATGTGTCTGTTTTTATGCCAATATCATAGTGTTTTAATTACTATAGCTTTGTAATATAGTTTGAAATCAAGGAGCATGATGCCTCTAGCTTTGTTCTTCGTCTCAAAACTGCTTTGGCTATTCAGGGTCTCTTGTGGTTCCATAAAAATTTTAGGATTATTCTACTTCTGTGAAAACATCATTGGAATTTTGATAGGGATTGCATTGAATCTGCACATTGCTTTTGGTTGTATGGACATTTTAACAATATTGATTCTTTCAATCCATGAGCATGGAATGTCTTTCCATTTATTTGTGTCTTCTTCAATTTCTTTCATTAATGTCTTGTAGTTATTACTATACAGGTCTTTCAACTCCTTGGTTAAATTTATTCCTAGGCATTTTATTCTTTTTGATGCAATTGTAAATGGGATTATTTTCTTAATTTCTCTTTCTGATAGTTCATTATTAGTGTATAGAAATGCAACAGATTTTTGTGTCTTGATTTTACATCCTGCAACTTTACTGAATTCATTTGTTAGTTTGAAGAGGTTTTTGATGGAGTCTTTAGGGTTTTCTATACATAATACCATGTCATCTGTAGATGATGATAGTTTTACTTCTCTCTTTCCTATTTGGATGCCTTTTATCTCTTTTTCTTGCCTACTGCTCTGGCTAGAACTTCTAATACTATACTGAATAAGAGTCAGGAGAGTGGGCCTCCTTGTCTTCTTCCTAATCTCCAAGGAAAATCTTTCAGCTTTTCACAATTGAGTAATATGTTAGCTGCCGGCTTGCCATATATGGCCTTTATTATGTTGAGGTTCATTTCCTCTATACCCACTTTGTTGAGAGTTTTTATCATAAGTGGATGCTGAATTCTGTCAAATGCTTTTTCTGTGTCTATTGAGATGATCCTATGACTTTTATACTTCATTTTGTTAAAGTGATGTATCACATTGACCTGTTTGTAGATGTTGAACCATCCTTGCTTTACTTGTGATTTTCAACTGGTTTGTTGTTTCATCCCACAGCGTGTCTAAGGGAACAGTTTTGCTCTCCTCAACAACTGCTATTCCCATCTCCCTTTTTCAAGTATTGGCTGAGAGCCTTAAATTAACAAAGTAAAAATGTCCTGGATGATTTCTGGCTTGGTGGGACCAACAGATCAGACCTGGCAGTCTGCAGTGGAATGAGCCTAGGTTTAAATCTCAAGGATGCCTGGTATGTAGAGAGGCTGACCTCTGACCTTCACATCATTTCAGCTCAAAAGTGACCAACAGAAGATTCTGATTTAATAGCCCAGAGAGGTATCCAGTCATCAAGTTTTTATTTTTAAAGCTCCCTTGGGAATTCTAAAGTACAAGCAGAGTTGGAATCCTTTATTCTGAGAAACATGGCTATGCTTAGGGACTCTGCCTCCAGATATAATACAGTCCCCTCTACATTACTTTGACACTTTAGAAGTCTAAAGGAGTTCATTCATTTTTTTAATGAATATCGAGTGTCTATAATTTATAAGGCACTGTCCTAGGTGATAGGGATAAGCAATGAACAAAACAAAGTCCCAGACTCATATAGTTTACATTCTCGGAAGATAAAATATTTTAAAAGTACTTGAAGAATCTCAAATTAAAAAGCCCACCTTTACTTCCGGACAAAAAAAATGCATATCATACCCAGATTGTTTTCAATAAGGAATCATTTTTTTAAAAGGATTCCCATTCCCAAGAAGAAATCTTAGGACCTAATCACTGGAATAAGTAAAAACAGCCCCCATTGTTCAGGGCATTGAATTCAATCAATCTCTTCAAGTCCATAAAAGTTTTTCTCTTTTACCTGCCTCAACCTGAAAATAGTCACTTGAAACAGAAGATAAATGCACAATTTAGAAGTAACTAATTCCTTTGTGTAATCTCAGAAAGACTGAGGAAAGAGATTCTTTCCTTTGCAAAAGCAGTCGTTTTATGGATTTTTCTTTCAGTTATAAAAACAGAACAACAACAAAGTAGAATGTAGATGCTTTCACTGTCTACTATTTTACCCTCATCCTGAATTTTTGTAGCTGACTTGGTCCACACATCTGTGAGTAAGTGCCTTCTAGGGCATAGTTCAGAACCACTCGTCCTTCATTCCCAATCACCCCAAGATATTATATGTAAATAGCATATGAGGCACAGAAAGGATGGAGGAATGGGCTTAGGAAAATTCAAAATCTGAGTCATGTTATCTAAACCAGGGACAGATCAGAAATACAAGAGAGTCTTGGAACAAGAATCCAAATTCAACAGTGAGACAATCAGTTGAAAACTCTGTGGGACTTCCTAAATTAACACAAAACCCAGAGCCCCCAGCAGGTGGCCAAGTTTGATATTCAAATCATTAACATTTTGCATGTGGAGTTTTCATTAGGACAAGTTTACCACATGATGGACAATCTGTGTATATTTGCAGACATGGTGTGCATGGCCATCAAACCTGTGTGGAGAGGATAATGCCCAGCAATCTCCACCTGACTGTGGCTGAAGGCGATGTCCAATCAAAGCGCAGAGCTCGGCAAATAAATGAGTTGCTTTGACAGGAAATTCCAAGAGCAATTTTAATTCTGATCAGGCTTCAGGAAATGGAAAGAATAAAAACACATCAATTATAGTGACAGGAAGTTTTAAATCACATGGTGAGCAGCTGCTGCCAAAAGATGTGTCTGCCAGCTTTGTTAAGGAGCCCGGTATTTTGGTGTGACCAAAATTTTACACCAAAATGTTATAGGCTGACATCACTCCCTAATTGCATGTTATCTCTCTACAAGGGTAAAGAAAATGACACGCTACTGAAAGCATATCATTATTACAGGAAAAAAAATCAACTTGACTGTAGGGGTTTGGAACGCATTAAAAAAAAAATGAACACATACAAATATACTCCTCGGCACAGAAAGCAGATCTGCCTGCCAATTAAGTCACGACTATCCACAAGCTAATTAAAATCTTGTTTAATCAACACTTGGGGATGAGCATTCCTTCTATTTCATGACAAAGGCCTAGATTCTTCTTTCCTGTCCTTTAGGCCTCCTGTTGTACAGGCTCTTTCCCTTTACAGTATATTTCTTAATACTTTTAGTCTAGGTCCAAAGAAAAGGATGTTGAAGAGAAATCATGGGCGAAACAAATAAACACAGAATGGTCCCCTCTGTTGGCAGGGAGGGGAGAGGTGATTTTTCTACATGGTATATCGAACAGACTCTACCTTCAAAAGAGTTTTAACTCGGAGTCACTCTAAACAAATTATAACATAAATTCATTTTCCTAAGATTTATAAAGTGCCTTTCTATAAAGTTCAAAGGGGAGTCAGAACTTTCTCTGGTTTGTTACCTTTCCTGCTTCCTGCTTAGGAACCTGGGGATAGATGTTAATGACCGTGTGCTCATAAACGGCCCGTGGAAGAGGTTATAACTCAAATTCCACTTTTCCTCACCCAATTAAAGGCTTCCTTTTTTCTCCTAAAATTCCAAGGACCCTGTCATATCCCTCCCTTTTTAACTGATAAAATCCTGGTTTATCAACCTCCATTGATAAAACAGAGACAAATTTTCCCTGTTGGTCTTACAAGTTAGAAGCAATGGCCTTGAACACATACTTAAAAATCCAACTTCTAAGTAGTTTTCACTATTATCAGTATGTTACACAATAGGTCAGTACATCTAGGCCATATTTACTAACATTTGATATATGTTGGGTTTTATAAATTTAAAAATAAGCCCTTCAGTTGGATACAAACAAAGAAAATTTTACTTTTTAGCTTTTATATGTGGCTAAACAGAACACAAACAGAGCTGACAAGAAAGATCACGGACTGACATCCCAGGCCCCTGTATGGTAGGGACACTAATTTACAGCTGCATGTAGTTCCTACAACATGCAGCAACACCAGGAAGTAATAAGCAACTTGCCTTCTGATTTCTCACTGGCTTCTCCTGTGTTTGTTTTCAGGCCACATAACTTAGCGGAAAGAGTATGAGATTCTGATTCAGACCGAGCTGTGTGCGAACCCAATTTCAAGTGATTAGTTGCTGTGTAACTTTAGGCAAATTTCTTATTCTCTCTTTGTCAGCTATCTCATTTAAAAGTGGGACTAATAACAGTATTTAACCCGTAAGGGTGCTGAGAGGATTAAATGAAACATTGAATTTAAAGTACTCAGTATAAGACGACATATAGCAGGTATGTAATAGGCATTAGATAATATAATATATTTGTTATTATTCATGTTGATATTAATAATCCTCTCCAGTTGACCTGTTTGCCTCATATTTTGCTGTGATGTTTACGATGCTCTCAAGCCTGGTACATCTCGCCACGAAGACCTTCCTTTTAACTCAATTGACACCAGGTCAGGGCTCAGGGTTCTTCACTGGCTAAGCCTTAGCAGATGGTCTTCTTGTTCTAGGCCCATCTAAATCCCCTATATGCTGTGTCTGGAATTGCCTGAGAAAGCAGCCTTCTTCAGTAAGCAAGCTATTGCCAACACTAGTTTCTCTGCGGCAGCCCAGCTTCTGCCATAATTATTAGCCCAGCAGCCAAGACTTCACAGAGGCTTAGTGCCTTCTGATGGCTATTGCAAATAACTGCCCCAAGAAGGGGAAAGTGGAGAGGATGATTGCTCTGGCCTCCCACTCTAGCTGACCTTGAACTCAGGGTCTTTATTCAGGGCCAGCCAGCCCTACTTCAATTATGAATCCCTTAGGTCATAACTGGCATAAGACAGGCCTCTTATACTATTACTACCTAGAGGAATCTGTGAAGAAAGGGTCACTACCTACGTTTAGAAGAAGATACACACTCTTACACCCTATGCCTGTAAAGCTAATAATTTTGGATCTCCAAGGATGCTGGGTTTGGATGGATGATGAACAGGCAGGTAACTACAATATCACATGATAGCAGTAAAATACCAACATATTAAATAGTTAGCAAATTTCTACATACCCAATAGCAGAGGACAAAACCCCAGGCTTCATCAGACATTCTATACTGTTTGAGAAATGGTTATCCACTGAGAGACCAAGTAAATTTTCATTTCACTTCAAAATCTGTTTCAAACTCTCACAGAACAGACTGCTTCAAGAGATTCCAAACCCAATTCTCCAAGTCCCAACCCCGTCAGCACACTGATGTTTCATTTAATATTTTTGTTTCCTGTTCTTGCCTCTTGGCTTTGTTTGACATCTGTCCATACTAACTATATTTTCCATTGACATTACTAGCTTTGGCAGCTCAAAGAAACAAATCCTTTGAGTCTGGCTGTGCTATTCTTCAGTATTTCCTAGATGTCTAGGTTTTGCACAATCAGCAGGGTTTGATTCCTAGATCTGTATGTTTGGTAGTTGACATTCACAGAGTGCCAGCAATGTGATGGACTCTGGAAAGAAACAGGAGTAAAGCTCATGTTCTCAGCTAAGCAATTCATGAGACTCTAAAGCCCAGACAAAATTTCTTATTACATGAACTTTAAGGGAGTTTTGGGAGTGATGTTTCATATTTGTCATTTTTAGAGTCTTAAACAAAAGAACTAGACATTTACAAACCAAATTGTATGACACCCAAAGGGCCCTCTCATATAGTATCATTGATATTTTTGCTAAACAGGCATCATATACTTCCCTATCCTTCCCTTCTTTGATTATAAAAACCCAGAGAAAAGGATCAAGAAATGTATGAACAAGACCATACTGCACAAGTCTGCACTGCAAGTGCTGAGCGAAGCACCCCCTTATTTATATTTCTCAAATTATCTTCATATAATAGTTGAACTTCTCCTTTGACTTCTCAATATCACAGCCCTTCGGCTTGAATAAAGGTATGTTACTTTGGAAATTAGTCTGTTGTGAGTGTTCAAAACATGCTAGTATTTAGTAGGCAAAACCAGGAAGTTATTTTTTAACTGGACCGAGTATCTACCCAAGTCATTTAACTTCAAATTCTGAAAACAATGAGCAGACCAAATAGAACACATTCATCACTCCCCGTAATTTATAAGCTCTGCATATTCAGTACACCATTCTTAACGAGACTGAATATCCAAGAACGCAAAAATTCTCCCCAGTCCACTCACTTCATTCTGGTCCCATGGCCTCTTTCTTTCCAAGAAACTTTCTCATTCTCCCACACTTTGCACCAACATAAGAGATCATGAGCATTCCCTATTAAAATATAAGCTCAGATATCGCCTCTAAGCCCAGAGACACCCACAAAGGCAAAATTGGACAGAAAACAGAGGCTAAGAATGCATTTCTCTCTGTTTGCTTCTCTTACTTTACTACTGGCTTTGATTTTTTACTTACAGCAAATGCAAAACAGCAAAATAAGCTTTCTAAATAGTTATTTCCTTTCGAAGCCACAATCTGTATTAGTTTGCTAGGGCTGCCCTATCAGAGTACCACAGACTGGTGGCTTAAACATCAGAAATTTATTTCCTCACAGTTCTAGAGGCTAGCAGTCCAAGATCGAGATGTTTTCATGGTTGGTTTCTTCTGAAGGCTTCCCTTCTTGGCTTGCAGATTGTAATTGTCTCCCTGTGTCTTCACATGGTCTTCCCTCTGTGTGTCTGTGTCCAAATTTCCTCTTATAAGCAGACCAGTCGTATTGGAGCAGGGCCCACCCTAATGACCTCATTTTAACTTAATTACCTTTGTAAATACCCTATCTCCAAATATAGGCACATTCTGAGGTCCTGGGGGTTAGGACTTCAACATATGAATTTTTGAGGTGACACATTCAGCCCATAACACCCACCAAAAAATCCTTTGCAGGCATGCCTTCTATTATATCAGAGATTTGTTTCTTAAAGCTATGTTTGGTGGAATTTTAACAAACAAGCAGTTCTCAACTGAGGGGCCCAGAAGAGCGGCATGAACTTCACCAGAGAACCTGTGAGAAATACAAATTTTGGGGGCACACCTCAAACCTTCTGAATCAGAAGTTCTGAAGGGGTTAAGGACTGAGTAACCTGTGTTTTAACATACCCTCCAGGTGATTCTAATGAATGCTAAAGTTTGACAACCACTGGAATTAACCAAATGGCAATTTTAACATACTATAAGAGGTATTTTAAATGGAATACTGTAGTAGATTCTTTTGTAAAGCCAAGAGCTCTTTGAAAAATGTGAATAATCACTTCCTAATTTTTATATTTTAGAAATTCTGAATTTTAATGTTAGCCTTTATTCATAGGAAGGCACCTCAGTATTTCACTTGACTAAGTCTGATGTTGATTCTTGGCAATTATTTTGAAGTATATATACATATATGTATGTGAATACATATATTGCTAACCCATATCTTTAACTTATTAATTTCTACTAGGTTCACTAGTTACTGTCTCTCGTGTTCTGTTTCAATTTATTCAGGTCAAATCCCAATTGCAGCTCCCTCCAACTGATGCTCCCAAGCACTTCTCATGCCTTGAAAGGAGATCTCCCATGCTGAACTGAGCACCGATCAAAATTCCTTATGTCACATTACTTAAGAATTACCAAAATTGCAGATTTAAATGGAGGTCCTTCAAATTTTTTCCTCTTACATTCTAGAATTACAAATCAGTCCAATTGAGAAGACAGATGCTTTTCTGACTATTTTGTGCCCAGGATTAGAAAAATTACTTCTAACAGCTACTAAGTCATGTTTTGATTGTTGTTGTTTTAGTCCTAAATATTTCAGCAGCAAATAATGAAACATAAGAAACTCAGAGGTGGCCCACCAAAATGAATTTTATTCCTTTTTCAGACAACCAGAACTTTGGCAATTTCTGTCTAAGAAAAATTGCATTTTGGTAAAACACTCACACAATACAGACACACACACAGACTCACTCCCACATGTACGTGAGCATTTTTCCCCTGTGAGTTACTGGAGGACAATGGCAGGGCTACTATACATTTATTATCTAGTTAAGTTGAGAATTTACACCTTTTCTGAAGCAATAACAAAAGCATCTTTAATCCAATTTTATTTTTCATTTAAAAAATATTTAATCATCCAAATGATAGATGTTGCCATTTGATTAGTCTTTAGACTAATAATACTTTCACGGAGGCATTGAACCTGAATGGAGATGGTGTGTTTTAAAGCTATGCTAGGAAGGCAGAAAGAAATGGAACATTAGCGATCAGAAAACAGGGCCACTGTCATCACTGCATGCTGAGTTATAGAGATTTATTCTCTAGGACAGTAACTCTTGAAAAGTCAGTGGATAATAGATGGGTACCTCTGAGACTCTGAGTAAAACTACAGACCCTCTCCTGAGAATAGCACACCCAGGCCCATACACCATTCTAAATACAATACCCGGGGACTCGCAGACCCTAAAATAAGAACTCTCGTTGAGTTCTAGTCTTGGACTCAATTCAGCCATCATCAGAAATGGAGAATGATGTTAACTCTTTTCTCCAAGGATCTATGTAAAGATTTTTTGCAACATTTGAAATATATGTATGTAATTTTTCATTGATACTTCACTGTACAAAGAAATCAGTAAAACCTCGTGTCTGCTGCTCATTGTGAAGGATGATAGGAGGTCGTGTCAGGAGATATAGATGCTGTAATAGAGGCATGAAGATATTTTGTAAGAGTTTAAATGAGAAAGATAACATTCCACTAAATGGGGTGGGGGTGGAGGCACGTGTGGAGTAAGAAAAGCTTCAAGGCATTAGAGAACGGCCTTACAGGATGGGAAGAATTTAAAAGATGCAGTTGGCCAGAAGAGGTAGAAGGGGATGAGAAAGGAAAGGTATTTCAGGAAAAAGGAAAGGTATTTCAGGAGAAAGGAAGAACCTCAGCAAAAACAACAGACTGAGGAGACTGAAGTAGTTTTCAGAGTCTCCTTTACTAAAGCAGTGACCCTTAATCCTGGCTGTGCCTTCTAATTACCTGGAGAGATTTTAAGACCCTACCCCAGACCAATTAAATCAGTATTCCTGGTGATAATGCCCAGACATCTATATATTTGTAAAGCTTTCCATGTGATTCTAATATGCAGCCAGGGTTAGGAACCACCGGACCAGAGCACAGAGGCTGAGTTGTAGAGGGTGGGAGATGAGACCGGCTAGGTAGGTTAGCGTCATACACTGGAGGGCCTCCTATGCTCTTGCTCACATGGGATTCCGCAAGTAGCCAGACGTCACGGGAAGTTTTTAGGCAGGGCAGTGACATGATCAGAGCTGTCTTTTTGAATTATTTTTGTTGAAAGCTGTTCTGTCATATACATTAAACACATACAGATTGAGTAAATAGAAATGTGGCATTGACTCTCTTCCATGTCTAGTTACCACGGAAACAGAATACCATCACTCAGAAAGGGCATGTTTCCAACTTGTTCTTTGTGATTGCTGCTCTCTTCCATATGTCTTCAACGAAACTGAGGTCTCTTTTTGCCTATTGTATCTCGATTATCTGGAATTTCCTCAACTTTTTTTTCTACTTTGCCTCCTTGACAATGGTTTGCACAGTCAGTCAGGCAGCATAGTTGGTCAATTCACTAACGTCAAAATAAGACAACCCTGAGAATGCTTTGAAAAAATGTGTTTTCTTCTAAAGGAAACAGGCTGTCTGGTTTGAGTCAGAGTGGTATCACAGGAAGAAACTTGAAGTCAGGAAGTACAGAGTGTGAATCCTGGTTTGGTTATTTGTCAGCAACTTAAGCTCTCTGAATCGTAGTTTCTTTATAAAATGTGGAATAATGCAATCTGTCTGGCATAGGAGTGAGGGTCGTAGAGAAAATATGTGGATAGCATGCCACACTGGGAAAGTAATAGGAGCTCAATAAAGGGTAGCTGCTGTTATTAATTAATGTCACTCAAATCTTAAAAGTAGGATTCATAATATGACCTTTGCTAGCTCACCTTTTCTTCAGAAAATTCTTTTCATGTCCCAAAAATAGGTGACAAAATACGAGGTTCAAGGAATAAAATTTTTTTTAATGTCTCTCTTCTTGCTGCTCAAGGGCATTTTTGAAAGAGATATTGCTACCTAAAACAATTCCAGTTTTAAAAAGCCAAGACCAGGTATATATCTTACAATAAAAATACTAAAATAACATGCCATTCGGATCTGGAGAAAAGAAAAGGTTTCTAGAAGTGAGAATATATTTGGTGGTTTTGAATCAAAATGTGGAATATTTTAAGTGAAATATCAAGGCATCTAGTTAGAATACGAGTAAATGGCAATTTTAAGCTAAAATTTATGAGTACTGATAAGTAGTATTGTACTACGCATTTTACGTGGAATTTTATTTTTACACGGAGTACATTTGATCTTCACTACAACCCTATGATGTTTCTTCATTTGAAGAAACTGAGGCTCAGAGAAGTAACAGAGAACACTGCTGTGTATGCATCCTGCAAGCTGTTTTTGCCTCTTTCATCCCTTTAACCTCTCTTCATTGTTCATGCCTGTTGTCCATCTCAATGACTTCTCAAGAAGTCAGTCCTAGATTCCCATGACCATTGAAGCACTTCCTCTCTGCAATCTTACAGTCTTCTAACCACGGCCCTGCTGGCTTCTACAAATCAACAGACACTCTGTTATGTACTTAATAAAGATGATACAAAAGACTGCATTCCTCAGTAGTGCTTTACCACTTTAAAAGACTAAATATGGTGGGAAAATGGGTCAAGATGAGTGTTACTTCCCTGCCTTCTCTTACCATTACCTTCAAAGATCAATTTCCAGAATCAGAATTTGAGTCTACTCAATCAGAGGCCTTCACTGACTCCCTCCATAAAATTTTATTAAACTATTCATTCTCTAAAAACATTCAGAAAATGCAGCAGAGGTCTTCATTTTTTAAAAAGACATTAAGTTCTATCATTGATAGCTTCCAAGACTACATTTAAAATTGATGCTGAGAACCATCTTTATATATAATTCCTGTTTGTTAGGGAAGAATTGTTGAAACTACTTGGCCAAATGAACTGAATTTTAACAGGAAATTCCATAATGGCCTATTTTGTTTTATACTTCAAAGAATAATACATATAGCAGATCTTCCAAAGTGTTGCCAGATTTGAATTTCCTAAAAATCTTTCACTGCCAACATATTGCTGGTGTTGAAATACAACCCATGTCTCTCACAGCTTCAACAAACATATTTAACACATTTATGCATACATTAGTCAGTGTAAACATGACTCACTTAAGTAGAAAGGGTTTCTTAAAATTTTAATATTTCATCACCATGTCATTCCACGGAAACTGCCTTGGGGCTACTACGAAGGAGTTTCAAACATCTCTCCTGTAAAACATCATTACACATTAGCAGAAACTCCATTCAGTCCAGAAGAATGGTACACTGGTTGGAAGCAACTCTATAAACCACATGCAGTTTTAATTAAATTCATTAAAAATGCTGTGTCTCTCAGTAGATTTGAGGGCAGATAGAACCATTTAACAACAGTCAAGACCTAATCCAGTTTGTCACAACTAATAATAATACAAATGCAATTTCTCACACAGGGACACTTCCAAAAGGTTCACGAACGAGCAATTGTGGTGCTATTTTTTAAAGTAATATTTATAAATTATTGCAAGATGTTACCAGCCTCAGAGCATGGTTGCAATGTCTAATTCCAATGAGTTGATAAAAGGTGCTATTAATAAAAAGGCACATTTTGGGCAGCTGACATAACTAATTGATCAAGTAATTTGAGTAAAAATACAAGATTTCACTAGGAAACCCAGACAGGGATGAAATCACTCAATTTTCCAAAAAGCTAGAAGACCTTGAAAAAAGAAGAGACCACAGAACACTTTTATGTCTAACCAAAACCAAATAAAATGATCCCAACGTACAAATAGGCTTCAGATGATATAATGTGACGAGAGATTTCAACTATGTAGGCAAACCTTTCATTTTCTTACCCAAATATGCCAAGCCAAGGATTACCAAAATAGAGAGGGAGGGGAAAAGTCCTATTTCCTCAGTGTGTGTCTCTGTAAGGGTGGCAAGGAACATTTTTTTCCCTCCTCTTCAAATTTCACCATACTTCACTAAAGTAATGCTCAACATAACACTTGGATCTCAAGATCTGGGTTAAATTAAAACAAAATAAGATAAAATGGACCCAAATGAACATAAATTTACCTAGGCTGACATTTCCAGCAATGGTGATTGGAAGACGCATCACCACCAGCCCACCCAAGAATCCCTCTGGCAGCCAAAATCACTGCTTGTCCAGAGCACCTAAAGATGATTGGGACACTATTCAGCTCTGCTAGATGACTCTGCTGAGGTTACCACTGTGCACGAACTAAGGGGAGAAAGAAAGAGCTGCTCGAACTCTCTATCCAGGTACTTTAAGAAATATGGTATATCTCTCTGTCCTCTCTTTCTTGGGAAAATAGGCACATCCCCAAACTCATCATTACTAAGAAACCCCCAGTTTTGGCAAGAACATTGTCCCGATCCATTTTATGATGGAAAATTGGTATTAGATATATATTTCCTCAGTCCTCCAGCAGCAAAATCAACCCCTACCATTGAAATAACAGTTTAAGGAAAGGCATTTTCCAATCATTTTCTCATTTTATCTTCATAATATTCTTCTCTTAAGGAAAGGGTTGAAAGGAGAGAGGAATTTTGAGATGTCAAAACAAATCAAAATGGTTGTTCAAGAGAAGGATGATGGTTTTGTAAGTTGAGGCTACAGTGGAGAAAATAGGAATGGAAAGAAATTTTAAATGGAACCCTGAAGATAGAAAAACACATGAAAGTGGGCGTCAACCAGAGCATGTATAAAACCAATGGGAATTATGAGAATAGTGATACATAAAACAAATCCAACCCTCTGTGAACAGTGAATAAATTATAAACTCATACACATTTATTCATATTTATACACATTTCATCATATTTTGCTTCTTGCCTTGGAACTAATAATATCCAGAGTACCATTCCCTAAATGACCATATGCCTGACCCCAACTGCTTACTCAATCAAGAAATGTGAATGGGCTGCCAGGGCCATTTAATTCCCAGGGAGAGGGAATTCAAAGCTAGTCTCCTTCTTTGAGACATCAGCTCAATCCTTCCTCCCAGTACCAGAAAGCCATTAGCAACAACCTGAACCTTCAGTATACCACACACAGCGAAAAAGGACCACTTGCCCTATTGACCTCAAGGAAACAAATTTCACACTACAAGTTTGGGGCTGTTAAATGAAATCAACTCTTCTGCCAGAGTCCAAAAACTCCTTTGTTTTATGAAAAGGAAAGCTTCTCAGTCAGATATACGTTTTCCTGCAACAAAATTATCCGAATTGTTACCAAAACTGGAATCCCGCACTGGTAATTTTATAGGAAATCTTATTCCACTTTTGGGCTCTATGATAATAGTGACCAGGATTTTTCGTTTGTTTCTTTTTTAAGAAGTCACCAAATATAACAACCTCCCTGGATCCCCGCCCTCACAAGCCACTATCTAATTTGCACACTTGGTCCTGCCACACACAGGTCCAGCACTGACACACATTTATGCAGAATTAAAAGGAGTTCAGGGCTCAACATCAAGTTGACTTTATTACTGATTCCACTCTGACCGTGAGATCCACTTCTATAAATGAGCTTTTCCCTTGAAGCTAGAATGTAAGACTCTCCCTTTGACGTCAGTTACTCTTTTTTGTCTAATTACCTAGGGTCTTTAATATTATTTTCAGTATTCTGATCTCTCCAGAAGTAATATCTTGCCAGGATTTTCCTAATACTTGTTGATATTCTTAGGGGACCAAATAAATAGCACCCAAGTGAGAAATAAGACAAAGACAAAAATAGAACAAGGCCAAAATAACACTTTCATTGTTGATAAAGATTGAGAACTTAGCTTATTGAGAAAGCCAAATGGACTTGGTAATTGCTCTCCTGAATTAGGCAGATTTACCTACCCACTCACAGGTAAGGCCAGACTTGACAGGCCTCCCCAGCTGAGTGTGACCTGAGTATGACTAATGGCACAGAGGAGCAGAAGGTAACTTGTATGCTACAGGTATACTCGCTCCCCCAAGAAAAGAGTGGAGCTGACCTGAGATAAGTCATTGTACCTCCGCTGCAGATAAAGGCTCGGGGGTAGGGTGGAGTGAGTAAAGGGGTTGCAAGAGCCCAGAAGTATTACACTAACTCGGCTTCATATTGAAGGAAACATCAGATGTGGGCAGGATGTGCATTCAGTTGATAGATTTCCAGGCTATGTACCAAGATGTTGGGGTTTTGAAGGGTCAAATTAATAGCACCACTCTTTCCTGTCCAAGTTCTGAATTAATTGAGAAATAAGATTAGGAATAAAACAAAAAAGGTCAAACTATCGTTGTTACTACTGATAAGGGACAGGCTGGCAATTGTAACTTACTGTGAAAGCAAAGCTGGACTTACTGCACCTTTCCTCCATATTCTAGTCCCTGGGACAGCTCATGTGTGGCAGAGCAAACACTCTTACTTATGTCATGACCTCTAACTGGTCTGGGGATGACAGTAGTATAAAGAGACCAAATTCCCCAAAGCAAGACCACTGATACATTAGTTACATCCAATCAAGAAATGTTGGCCAATAATTATTGTTCACCAAATTTCCTACAATTCAACCTCTATTAGGAGAAGAAAAGAAAGGCACAAGAATCAGGAGTTTTGAGGGAAGCTCTTTCTTCCTGGAAACCAGAAGAAAGGAAAGGTAGGCACTTGTTTTATACTGTACCCCTCCCAATGAAGCCCAGGTCATATGGTTGAATTTCCAATGCCTTCGACTGGATGTCCCAGATTTAAACCCCTTGCCTGTCTACAATATATGGAGACCACGTGGAGTTCTCCTGCCCCCATTTCCATGTCCTGGGCTACTTATTTGTTTACAACTTTCTTTCTTGCTTTATGCCACAGGAGCTGACCATGCTTCTCTTTTTATTTTTGGGTCACTTACTCTAATTTTGCAGTTCTTTTTCCCTGAAATTGTTTGTTCTTTGCTTCCTTACTATCCCCAAAATACGTCTCCTTTTCATTGAAGAGTTTTAATGCTAGTTACTGTAGACTAGAGAAAATCAGCAAATAAAAATAATGGACATAGGAGAATTTCTTTAAATAACAAAGTACTCAAAAGAATTATTCCCTAGTCTATCTATAATACAATGTAAATGATAACTCCGAGATTCTCATTGCCCTTGGCCTGACTCTCCTCAGAGACGGTTTAAACCAGTGTTTGCTAATAAAAGGCACGCTTGTTTCCCATCTCATGCCCATGAACATCTTTAATTGAGAAAAGGTAGAGTGGAGTCTCAGAATTCTTCTCAATACAGTAATCTAGATAGTTAGTACCAACAGATTTCAGTTGATCCTCAAGATATAACATATTTCAATTTTGGATAACCTCATACTTTCACTTAAAAAAAATCTTATCACCTACCACCAGAGGTTCTTGACACTATGCTACCTTCACATGCCACATTTTATGCCACCTTAGGATTTTCTCCATTTTTTTCCACTGCTTTCCCAAAGTCTTTTTTTTTCACTGCAAACTACATTATCCTCTTGACACCATATTCCACTCTTAGAAATCTCTCTATAGGCCATTGCATTATCTCTTTTGGTTATAATTTGCTTGTCTGTACTGCTGTCTTCCCCTTATACAGAGGAATGAAAATAAAATGGCTAAGGCAAGATTCAGCTCCCTTCTCAAAAAACTGGATTTTGGAACCCCACAGTAGGATGAGAGCCAGGTTTAACAGAGGGAGAAAACCCTTTCCCTTACCATTTAGATATCAAAAACTGCTGATCATTCCTTCTGTCCACTCCTTCCCCCAATCTATGGGGGAGGTTAAACAGGGGAATTTATTTCCAGATAAGTGGCAAGAAAAGGAGAATTTAGGGATAAGAAGAAGAGAGAAATGTTCAGATGTATCTGGATTTCGACTTTCTGGGAAGAAGCATTGGGAGGGGTGGAGTGTTAAATAAACTGAGAAGAGGAATGAGCACAGGGACTCTTGACCCACATTCCTTGTTTTGGAATCCAGAAGGAGATCATTATGCAACAGGTCTCATTCACCACAAGGCAACCCAGCCTCTTTTGGGGTGGCTGGTATGATAAGACAGAGGGAAGAACTGAGGCGTGCTCCCCAACCTCTCTCAGATCATCTGAGACATGGACTAAATTGAGAACCAGTGTGCTATGGGGTCTGCTGTGGTGGATAAAGAAGCTACAAGGTTTGCGCTGGGGATGGACTTCTAGGCCAGAGGCTAGATAGAGGACAGGGAGTTGACTCATGGTTTGAGACAATGAAACCTGAGAGGAGACCAAGTCATCAAGAGGGAGATGGCCCATGCTCCCTAGGAACTTGCCAAGCCGAAAAAGCAGATCAAGTTCACCAGCTGCATGCTGCAGCACTGGGTGCTAGTGCCCAGGTGGGCAAAGAACGTCACGTCGGAGAGCAGCAACAGTCAGCCAGCAGACTGTCAAGGACTGGCACAAGGCCACAGGTCCTCTTACCCCTCCCCACTCCACCAAGACCATGAAATCATGTAAACCTCACCTCTCTCCCCTCTACTGTTGGCCATGATTTTAGGGAGAAAAGCAGGTGACAGTGAGGGTCTATGAGAGTTTGAGCATTTCCACCCAATTTTAACTGAACATGCCAGCTGAGACTATTTAAAATAAGAGACTGCAATCAGGTAGTTTATTTTGTACATTTTCTGCATTTTACCCTAACAGCCAGTTATATAATAGACAGCTGAAGACAAAATAAAGGAGCTGCGTTCTCTCTGCACTTCTGATTTATAAGGTGAGTAAATTCTGTAGCGGCATACAAGTGCAGTAAGGAATATGAGTGTTCTGGGCACATAATAAATATAACTTTTCTCTATACCACCCCTTTTTTCTTCTCACACTACAGTGGGCATTTTTAAAGTCTGTATTTTTGGGTGTCCAGCAACCAAACACCCTTTCTTAGAGGGGAGTATACTGAAAGACAACAAAGTGGAGCCATAGCCTCCCTAACGTTACGGGATCTGGGCTAGGGCAGTTATTCCTCTGCCTGGCCCCTCACAGCTAATGCAGGGCACGTAACCTACGCCCAACCGGCAGACCTCATTACTACGCTTTAAGTCCCGAGGGAGCACTGCGAAAGAAGAGGGAGGAGTAGAGCTTCTTGAGGCAGCAGTGACTACAGAGTTTTAATCCTGAGCATAACAGTGAATGGCTAGTGATAGGAAGTCCAGAGCTCAGATCTTCTTACCCGGCTGAACAGGTTCAGCGGCATGACCTTCCTGTGTTAGCTGCTGTCTCAGTTGGCTTAGGCTGCCACAGCAAAATACCATAGACTGAGCGGCTTAAACAACAGAAATTTATTTCTCACAGTTCTAGAAGCTGGGAAGTCCAAGATCAAGTTACCAGCTGATTGAGTTTCTCGTGAGAGCGATCTTCCTGGCTTGCAGACGCCTCCTCACTGTGTCCTCACATGGCCTTCCCTCAGTGCATGCACACAGAGAAAGACAGATCTTTCTCTCTTCCTCCTCCTATAAGGCCACTAATCCTATCAGATTAGGATTCTACCCTGCTGATCTCATTTAACTTTACCTCCTAAAAGCCCTATTTACAAATAAAGTCACATTAGGGATTAGGGCTGTCTTATTTCTTTCTATTTCTGACCTAATTCTCTGACTTTTTCAATTCTATCAAGTATCTTATATCTTTCCAATAAATCCCTTTTCAGTATAAGTTAACCAGAGTTAATTTCTATTGTTGGCAACCATGAACCCAAACTGGTACAGAAATTGGTGTCAGAAGATAGTCGCCTGGGGAACTGGTGTTGGTTATTTGCCCTAATACGGGCTAAAGAAAATGAAAATTCAGTGAGAGTTCAGAAATGGGAACCTGTCAGCCATAAAAAAAAGCTAGATAATTTTTCTTCTCTGGTCTTCTTTACTGAAGTGTCCATTGAAAAGAAAGATTTAAAGGATCAAATTGTCACTGCCATTGAATAGTGTGAATGGCATGAAGCATTTAAAGATGCTAGGATGAGGTAGCCGCTTCTAACAGGACTGGACAGCTTAAACAATAGATGACAAGCTCAAACCTCTATATTTTAGCTCACAACATAGACCCAGGGAATTTCTCTGGTTGTGATAAATGTCTATAGAAATGTCTACAAAAATCAAACATAAATTTTAAATTCTGTGGGTTCCTAAATAAAGTCCATTGAATGGCCAGCCTCACCAGGTCACACTCATGTGAAAGCAACTGTGCTGATCAATAAATAATGGAAAATTGAATATAGGGGAGAATATGGAGGCCTGGGAGTATCCCTACACCACATTCGACACTAAGCTTTGCTTGACAGCCAAAGAAGACCCATCTCATTTCTCTTTGCATCTTCGTCATCTTACATCAGATCTGGACCAGCTCTCTGACTCTATATATAGACCTGATCATCTCACCTTCAACACAGGACATCATGCCAGCAGGATCTGGAGAGTAAGTTGGACTGGTACTTTCAACACCTTGTTAAGACATATGTAGGCTAGAGAATGGGGAAAAATTTTTGAAAATATAGGAGCTGCTATTTCAGGAAAGTTTCTGTGGGGCCAGTGATACAGTAAACTCCAATGTATAAGGTAAATACCTGTTTCTCTAATTCTAAGAGTCTTACTGCTTTATGGGTCATTCTGGCTTTTGTAGGCAACATATTCAACATTTGCATGTACTTATTCATTTCATTTACCAGGTGACTCAAAAGGCTTCTACTTTTAAGTGGCTATATTACTTAGAAATCATGGTCTGGCCGATGCAATGATGCTCAAAGTGTCTGTGGCAAATCAAATAGCTCTAAAAGGGAATCACAGAAGAGGTCCTTAGATTTTAGAGTAATAGTGTAGTCTCTTCATTACTATCCTTTTAAGAGATAAGTGTTGGATTGCCACTGGGCCCAAGAAGAGATAAAAGTCTGACCATGAGGTACCAGGTGACCATGCATTATGAATTGGAGTGTTATCTGATCCATCTAGCCATAAAGTCAAATGGCTCCACTGTTACCTCATCAGCACAGGCAAGTGTTAATTACTGGGTTGTACCAAACAATCTCCATGAGTCAGTTGCTCACACTCCCCAGTGTTCTTACTTCTGCTACACTGTCACTCCTCCTTCAGCCTAATGAGAAATGCCCTGTGTCTGTCTTAAGAGAAAGCATTTGAACCTGGACTCTGGGAAATTGTAAGTGATATGCTGGCACAATTCAGAAATGGATGACTGAAAGTACAACCCCATTTAGGGGTAGGTCTGAAGTTCAGTGGAGGAGGAAAACCGTTACAATTCCACTTGGATGAAAAGAGCTTTGCTTAGCACATCTTATTGCCCACTTTAGTTGGAAGAATAGATTGTATAAGAGAAGACTGTCTAAAACAACCCATGAGAAATGACTAATGTCTTGACTGACGGTCACAATTAGAGGATATAAGTGGCAAAAGATTTATGGAAGAGGTATTTGGAGGGACCTTTCAAAATAGATCTAGAGTGACACAATATTTATTTATGTACAGTCAAAAGTTATGCACTGTGAAGGAGGCTCTTAATAATCAGGTGGAAGAGATGATATGTTCTATAAGGCCAGTCATTCTGCTGTGTCCAGCTGCACAAGTGCTCCTCAGGGGGCTCATAAAGAGTCTACGGTGGCAAGAACAGAGGCTATTACAAGAACTAGGTTGCCTTGACTCAGGCTGCCTTGACTACAGCCCAACCAGAGATGAACCTAAACCCCCACTGTTGGACCATATCTTGAAAGAAGAATCACGCAGGTTGATCACTTTGGACCTTTTCTATCATGGAGGGGGAAATCAACTTCTTTTCACTATCTTGACGACTTATTTTGGACTTTCCCCCCTGCTTGTCAGGCCTCCCCTAGGTTCACTGGTCACATACTTACTGAAAACCCCCTATGTTGTGGGTTTTGGCTCTTTTTAATAATTAGCTTCTCTTGGTTTCTGAGCCTACTTTTTCAATCTTCATGTTGATTCTGTGAGTTACAGAATAGCCTTCCATTCAAGCTCTTTCCAATTTAAATTAACCATCGTTTCTAGTGTTTGAAACTATGAATTCTAGAACACCACTTCCCACCTCCTACCCTTTGACCTACCTCTCCTTTATTTCTTCCATCATCTGGCTCATGAGGCAGACAGTTGAGGTTACCCTATGAGCTGAGCCAGATCATCCATCCATTCCCACACCACATATTAAGCACTATGCTAGGCACTAGTGATACATAGAATTAATGTCCATTATCAGGAATGAGGACTTATGAGAGGGGATGCCTTGAGGGATCAAAGGGATTGGATTGGTAAATGGACCTGGGAGAAGCAATTAGTGATCTACGGTTACATATTTACTTGATATCAGGTCTATAATTTGTATATTAGGTATTTTTTTCAGTGAAGTGTACTTAGACCATCTACCTGCAATGTGTGAGCCTTGGAGTCAGAAAAAAAAATCTCAGAACTGCTTTTGTGTTCTTAACATGAGCTTCCAGGCCCTTAGCCTCAGTTGAGTTTCGTTATTCAACTTCCTGCAATGAAGAGGCTCTTTAAGGTACCTTAAAGTTGTATGAAATACTAAAGGGATGGATTCACCATAACAACATTAAAAGGACAATGTTTCTTTTTTTTCTCCATACTTTAAAAAAAATTTTTTAAATTTATTTTTTAATTTTTTAATTGCAGTAATATTGGATTATAACATTACATAGCTTTCAGATGTACATTATATTTCGAATTCTGTGATTACATCATGTTTACCACCCAAAAACTAATTATAGTCCATCCCCTCACATGTGAGCCTAATCACCCCTTTTGCCCTCCTGCTCCCTTCCCCTATAGTAACCACCCATCCAATCTCCATTGCTATTTGTTTGTTTGTCATTGTTTTTATCTTCTACTTACGAGTGAGATCATAGGTATTTGACTTTCTCCCTCTGACTAATTTCACTCAGTATAATACCCTCAAGGACCAATGTTTTATTTCATGGAAAATCTTTTACTTCTGAACTCCAGAAATTTAACAAAGCACATTAACCTTTGACCTAGAGAAAGCGATATGCTGGTTAATTAAGTGGCTAACTCAGTCAAACAGGAACTTCCCAGACTATCTTCCTAAGATATAATGTTCATTTTCCAGTACAGTACTGTAACCCAGATGTAATCTTATTTTGAATCTAAAGTTCACACGATGCTCTAGGGCCATTCTTCTCAATGTCCCTCCTCCTTCATTGACCTATAGATTACAGAAATATAGGAAATAAGACAGTGTCTGCTGGTACCAAGTCCTGCTCTGCATTTTGTCTTTTTTATTACATTTCTGGTTTCATTTTTAGTTGTCACTTAGCACCCTTCTGTTTTTCACTGGAAGGAGTGTTTTGGATAAATCAGTTTATCTGACCGAGATTTGATAGTACCATCTATGGACTCTCATTAGGTGCTTTAAAAGCCATGTTAACTTTTAGCATGAGGCTTCTCCTTTAGAATATGAAGACTGGCTTGCATCTAAGCCAATATCTATTCTAATATCTAATCTAAATCAAGAACGAAACCATCAAAGCTCTCCTGACCCATAGCTGAGAAGGTGGTTCAGAGATAGGGAAAAGAATTATCTTTTTTTAACCACAAAATTTTGACTATTCAATATAAATAATATTTAAAAAATAACGTCTGAAATGCGTATGTTCTTCAGATAACTCATCATTTTTTTGTCTTTCACGAAGAGACTTGCCAAGATGATATGAGATTAACATTGTTAAAGAAAACTAATATCCCAAGAGAGGATCCCTCAATCCCTGACCTTGTTAACAACGAGCCTGGAGGCTCTGCAGTTTGTTCTAAAAGAGGATTCGCACTTTAATCAAGTGTCAGAGGGAAATAGCAGGGATATTTGAAGGAAGCAAACATGGCAGATATCAATATCTCTCTCGAATAGTGTCAGTTCTTACCTAAGGAACAGAAGCTAAAAACAAGATTAGTGTGTATCATTTTCACTAGGGATTTTTAATTTGCATCCCAATGCTACCATGGTTTGTCACTAAACACATGGCTGTTCTTAAAATAATAAGTTCAGAGAAAAAGTGTAAGGTCCAGTTGAAGAGCTTGAGGCAAGGTTATAACACCAAAGCCTGTTTTCTCCCAAGTCATCTCCAGGTGTTTTAGGATTGGCTTCCATCAGGAAATTATATCACTAAGAACTGCCTGATTTCAGATTTGAGGTTCCAAATAAATATTTCCACTTAGATTCTCTGTAAAATGACTTTATTTGGCAATTTTGTATCAAAGAATTATGCTCCTGAGGCCACAAGGTGTAGAAGATTTAGAACTCAGCTGTCAGTAGTTTAGAACCCAAATCTTAATTATGATCTCTCACCACTTCACATAGAAGGAGAGGGAGAAGGGAGCAGCAGAGTTGCAGATAACTAACAAGGAGGTCAGGGAGGTCTTCTCACTCAAACCCCTCTGTCCAGCCATGGGGAAGTGAAGATAAGGCTGGCTTTGTTGGTCTCAGCCTCTGCACCTGTGTAATGACGGGTTGTTGTAGACGTGAGCTGCCCAATACAGGAGCCACTAGCTCCATGCAGCTATTGAGCACATGAGATGTGGCTAATGCAACTAAGGAACTGTATTTTTACTTTTGTGTAACTTCAATTAATTTAAATTTAAATGTAAAAACAAGTATTTGATTAAATTATTGAAAAGCTTTTAAATATGTTTGGAATGACAGTGGTATATGAATCTATTTTTTCATTGTAAATTTTATGAAATCTTCTCACAGTTCAAGCATTTCCAATGAAAATTTAGTGTTTGCATTAGGATATGCTGTAAGTATGAAATACAAACCAGAGTTTGAAGATTTAATATAAAAAATGTACAACAGCTCACTGATACTTTTTATATTGATTACATGTTGAAATGATAATTGTATTAACATACTGGGTTAAATAAAACATATTATTAAAATTAATAATGGCTCATTATGTTTCTATTGGACAGTGCTAGACGAGACTATCTGGGCAACTCTCTCCCTATTTGCAGCTTCTGTGCTGAGGATATACTAGAGAAGATGGGAAGCCAAGGTAGATTTTCCTTAACAAACCAAAAAAATAGTTTTTAAAAAGTGCAAAGATGAAACAAGAGCCTTCCTTAGCCACATTCCTGAACCCCAGTTCCAAACTCAAAGTCCTTTAAATAGTATCTCTGCACAGTAAAAACCTGATCACTGCTGTGCTCTATCCTGGGCCAACCCAGGCTGCCCCAGTGATTTTCTCCTTCAGTTCTCATAACTGTGTCACGTTCACGGTAGTTAATGTCTACACCAGCCTGGGGACTGAAATAGAAACACTGAAGTTGTCCCCTCTCCACACAATCTCACTGTCATGACTTTTCCTTAAAAACTCCATAAGACCCATGTAGCCTTACTGTATGGGTCATATTCCATCCTCCCCAAATTATAATAAACATTTTCTCTTCTTTCTTTCTTATTCCTCTAGAATCATCTCATTCTTCCTTTCTTCCATTGATATCTATTGACCCCTTTCTTTGTGCCAGGCACTGTGTTGGGCATGGAGGTAAAGAACACACACCCTGCCCTCAAGGAGATCACAGTCTAAAAGGTAGACATTTAAATAATAAATTCAGCGTGATAAGGGGAAAATGGACGCTGCTCGCAGTAGGAGGAGTGATGTCAACCAGAATTCAAATTACCAAGGAGCTAACCCTTGATTGTGGTCCTGAAGGAAGGCAAAAAGGAGAGATGGCATTCCAGGCAGGGAGACAGTATGTGCAAGCAATGGAGGCATGAGGCTGTGCGGCACTTTGGAAAATGAAAGCAGACTGGTCTTTCTTGGATATAACAAACAAGGCATTGGAGGGAAGACGAGGGAGGGGGGTGGCCAACCTGAGGCCACTAAGTTCCTGTTTATAAGGTATCATGAAGAGGAGACAAAGGTCAGAGAACTCTTCAAAACTATCAACAGGTTGTATGTTTCCTCCTACTCCCTCCAGTTGGCTTACATCTTTCCAGGAAGTTAAGAAATTCACATTCTCCCAGGGATCATTATAGAACTTGCAGTTTCCAAGATGTCTGGCATCATCTTTGTCATTGCACAGCATTTGTTGGGTGGCTATTATGAGCCATCACTTATCCGCTATAATAAATACGCAGAAGATTGGCTTCCTAACTAACCTCAGGACCTCACGGTCAGTCCAGGGAGACATTAATAACAGGAAAGTGAGGCAGAGGGAATCTGGCAGGAAACTATAATTTTCTCCTTTCTTACCACTTCAGAATAAAAAGCATGTGCTTCAAATGTTTTGGGGGTAGAGACATCTTACTCCCCAAATCACTGTTTCTTATTCTCAGCCACATTTCTCTGCAACTGATGACCTAAGCAGACAGGAAAGGTCTCAACTTGTAGTGAAAAAACAGTATTCATGCAGACGTCATTTCTAAATCTTCCTGATTTAACTCATTCTCTGGAGTGTTTCTCATAACAAGTCATTATGATCACAAATTAAGAGACTGTTCATTAAAGTACATAGTGGAGAAAAGAGGCTTAAGCTTGGGCAAATCTGAAGTACCTTCCCCTTTATTTTAAAGAGTAAAGTGGGAACATGTGAAAAACAGAATGCACTAGAACTCCATTAGCTGTAGAACAGATCAGTGCTCTGAGATCATTAGTTTGAATATTCTTACAGTCTCCATAGTCAAATAATGACTTAAAAAATAATCAGCATTCCTTCATACACTATGGGCAAAAATGAGCTAAAATGGATCTTATATCAACCACAGCTTTAAATATTATCCATCCAAGAGCCACACTGTATCATAAAACCCAGTAGTTCATTGTTTCCTGCCTCCGAATGGCTGCAGCTGTCATGAAAACATTGCCATGGCTCAAGCCCCATATTGGAAGCCAACTCAAACCTGCTGTTTGGTAGACCCTTGCTGCTGACTGCCTGCTGCCACCTCCCAGCTTTCCCTCTGCCAGCTCCCTTCACACGCAGGTGAAAGGCAAGCACCAGGCACCTCAACAGCCAGACAGCTGGGCGGCTCTGGGCAGCCAGAGGTCAAGGAATCGCCTGTAGTGAGAGGACAATTTGCTGAACCCAAATCTAAAGTTCTTCCTGCCTAAACCCATGAGGGATTGCTTTAATGTCTAGAGCTACAGTAGCAAGCTTTGAGTTCAAATCTGTATTGTGGAATTTGAACCGTAGAAACACCCATCACCGCAAAAAACTCTAGGAGTCTTGTTAACAAAACAGAAAGAACTTCTGCCAATAGCTGAGAAATAAATTCCTTCTTTCCTGCTGCTTGGACCACAGCATAATGAGGGCTCCCAAGCTCTCTTTGCAGTCATAAAATGGAATGCACAAGCTTTTCCTTTTGATGTGTTCCCGTTTAAAAGTTTAGAGTTGATGCCTTTTCATCCTTTATTTATCTTACCTTGTAAATATTTCTGTACCATTTCCAATATCTTAAGTCGACACATTTTCAAAAAATAATTCACTCCTTCTCCTATTTCAGTTGTATAACTTTATGTTATGGGTCAAATTTGGGGCTGAATAAACATACCTCAGGCTACAGCTCTGGAAATACCTCTGGCAGCAAATTAACTCAAACAAATGTTTGGGTTGGGAGGCAAGGTTGGTTTTTAATGATCTTCCTGATCTGCCTGGAGGCCCAAGGACAGACTAGTGAACTCCCACAGGCTTTTATAACTTTGTGTTTTCTGCCACAGTAATACACAGCTCTCAGGTTGGTTGGAGTGGTTGGTTTAAAATTTCACCACCAGAGGGTGCTCCTTGTTTGCGTCTAAAACTCGTTTCAACATCAGACTTGAAAAATGGAGGCCCTGCCGCCAAAGAATTGTCGCAGCAGCCAGCACCGCCCAGGAAAGGTTTCTGAGGCCTGCAGGCAGCGCTCTGCTTCCGGGAATCACACTTCCCTTTGCTTCTGACATCATGTGTTTAGAACCCAAACTGAAAATCTCTGTAGCTTGCACAAACCAAACTGCACTGATTATGTATCTGCTGTAAACCAAGCAGGGAATGAAAATCATGTTTCCTTCCCATGGCTTGTGTTCAATATTTCCTGCATAACGACAATGAACCCAGAATTCTACCATCTTCCTCACCACATCAAACAATAAATTAACATAAGCTAAAAAAGAGAAGTTTCTTAGCTATAACAATAATGCTGTTCTCTAACAATGCAACCTTCACTTACTCTATCCTAAGTGCACACATATCTCTCTTCTGCTTTGGCGTAATTTTTGACTTCTAGGAAGCATTCCGATTTATCAGCTTCAACGTATTAGTGTATTTTTTTGATTCACTGGGATTTGCATGTTAATTTTCCACTTGATGTTTTCTGGTACGCAGGATGGAGGCATGGAGTTCAATTCCCATTCACCTATGTGGAGCTTGCACAGAAAATCTTTTAAAATTATGGTAAGAAACTCTAGTGTGCTGTCATCTGAATTGGCAAAGAGTATCAGAGGTCAGCAAAATTTTTCTATAAAGCACTAGATTACAGTAAAGATTTTAGGCTATGTGAGCCATAAGTTCTCTGTCACAACTACTCAACCCTACCACTGTAGCAGGAAAGCAGCCATATAGACAGAAATGGTTGGGTGTGGTCCTACGCTAAAACACTTTATTTTGAGGAACAGGTGGTGTGCTATAGTTTGCTGACACCTGCAAATGATGAATCCTAATGTACACACTCTTCTTATTGACAAAATTCTGAAAAGTTTCTATTACATCACCCTTTGATGATTTCCCCCCCTCCTCACACAGTTTTGACAAAGTGTGACCTCACTAAGTTATCGCTTTTTAAGTTCATAGGTCCTTTGTAGGAATACCACTGGGTTCCCTCTCCAGGGCTTTCAAAATCAGAGCTGAAGGAGCCTTACTTAAGCCTTCGGTGTGTCATTACGTTTGTATCCTGTGAAATCTCTTATGGTAAGATGTGAAATCAACAGGAAGGACGTGACTCCCTGCCGATTTCTCCAGAGATAATGTGGAAAGTAAACGAAAGACATAGTTCACCTTCAGACTGATGTGTAGCCAGAGGAGTCTGGGTCTCCTTGGAGTAGGACACCACTTCCCTGGGCAGGAAATCCACCTGGGTCACCTTCGACACGCCCAGCTTATGCAGTCTTCGTCTGTAAGTAACAGAGGACAAATGCTTAGAGAGGGAAGGCATTCCTTGTAGAAGAGCTATCAGTAATAAAACAAAGGACTCAAACAAACCCCAAACACCCTTGGCTTCCCAGCACAAGGGGTAGGGTCATGGAGGAGAACTGGCCCTGGGCAGGAAATTGGGACACTTGGGTTCTTGCCTCACTTTGGCCCAAATCTGTTGGTGATATAGACAGGTCCCTCATGCTGACCCTCGGCGTCTCTATCTGTAAAACAAAGGCTTGGTCCAGCTCAGATAAGACCTCTTTCATTCTAGTATGTGTGATTTTGCTTCATTAAAATTTATAAAGGCAATTTTCACTTGCAATACAGGATTCTAGTCTCTTAGGTGAGAAGGACAAAAGAAAAGCAATGCTTCTTAAATGTCAAAAAAAGAGAGACAATTCCCTAGTGGAGCAAAACGCTCTCTGTGACAGCAGCGAGAGGATCACATTCCAAGGGGAGAGGGGTAACACTTCTCACTTCTCCCGAAAAGGAACTGACACAGATCAGCATGTGAATTTTTTTAAAGACACACTGATGATACAGCACAGATGAGTGAGGAAGATACTCGACTGAGAGTGATGAAATCTTAGCTTAGACTTCCCAAACTGACCACGTAAAGAGTCCTTTCAGAATATTTATGGAGCACTTGAAGTGTTTTCAAGTGTCTTTCACATTCATTCTATCATCTGTCTTCACAACTCCTCTGTGAGGCTTATGGGCTGATGTCACCGTCATCTCCATTTTACAGACGAGGAAAGTGAGATTCAGTTTGAGAGACATGCAAGTATATACAGCTCATAAAGGTGGAGCCAGCACTAAAATACTGTCAGCCTCAGTCCTGGTCCAGTGCTTTTTCCACCAAGCCAAACTCCTACCCAAGGTTCTCAACGGTGAGTTCTGAGTTACCCCCCAAATCTGAAGTGCCTCCTGAGTCATCCAGGAAACTTCCAATCATGGAAGAGTCAGAGTCTGGTGGTTAAGCACGTCACTTGAGTCCCACCACTTAACAGCTGTGTGTGATCTCGAACAAGTTACCTGACCTCTCTGTGCCTCAGTTTCCTCATTTGTAAAATGGAGATATTACTACTACTTATTATTAGGATTGTTACGGGTAACGTAGATGTACCACATTATATGTATTATGTATAGATATTACATTATATTACAAATATAGTACATATACCACATATATTATATACATATACGTATATCTTAAAATATTTCTGGAACACTACTTTTAATATACAGATTTAGAATAGTGTTGGACATATTCTACTATATTTTCTAAAATTTTCCAGGCATAGAGTATGTGTGTGTCTCTGAGATAGAAAAAGAGAGAAAGATGAAATAACGATTTAGGCAAAATCCCACATTGGGATTTTGGACTTCCCAAACTGACCACGTAAAGAGTCCTTTCAGAATATTTATTCTGAAATAAAGAAGTAGAAGCACACCTATTCATATCATCACTTTCAATGATTACCAGCAGATGGCACAGCCTCATTGTATTTTTTTTTTAGTACTACTACTAATAAAATGAAAGAAAATGCATACAACAGCTATCAATTTCCATGTACAATCTCCCAAGCATTCTAGAAAAACAAAAATTTTTTCTTTTCTATGAATTGCTAAAACAATTAAAGAGAGATCTAAGATGTGCATGAAGTAGATACAAACAAACCCAGGCAGGTTTAGAGAACAGGCCTAGCCAGGCAACTCTGCAGCCCAATCAGCTTGGAGCCCAAGCTCCACACAGGCCTGGGCCGCATGGGCCTCATGCACTCAGAAGTCTGGACCAGAATGTAAAGAAGGGTCAGGCTGGGTCCCCAGCATTTCCATGCAACCTTCTTACACAGACTTAGGGGAAAACACACAAAGTGTACTAGAAACAAAATTACCAAACCAAATTACCAAAGGCTCAAAGTCTCAAAGTAAGAAATTCAGGTATTATTTTAAAGCCTTCTCGGGTCAGAGAAGGATGTCTTACTTCCAGAAATGGGTCTTTCTTGAAGTATCTAGAGAGGAAAACATGAATAGACACCCCAGGGTGCTTGGGGCAAAGCCCCTCCCACTGTTGAATAGCCCAGAGCATCTTTCTGAGGCCCCAAGGGGTCAGTGTTCATCACAGGCAAAGAGACAGAAAAGAAACATGGACTGGTAATGCACCCCACCACTTCAAATCAGGGTCACTCCTGGCAAAGAGAGATCACCCTGGACCTTACATGTCCTTGGGCATCTGTGTGAGGCCCAGAGATCTCCACACTCCCATTAAGAGGTATCTACATCTGCAGGCAGGGATGCCAGGGCATCTTGCTGACAGGACAAAAGCTGCAGATCTATCTTGTTGGGTGACCAGCAACAGGCATTGGGCAATAGGAAGCTGATCTGTAAAGTGATAATCTACCATGGCAAATCGAAACCGACTGGTGAGACAGTATAACATAATGGTTAAGTCATGTACTCATACCGAAACAGAAATTTGGGTTCAAATCTCTGCTTCGTCACTCACCAGCCGAACGATAGATGAAAGCTTAGGACAAGTGACAAATCCCTTTAAGCCTCATGTTTCTTATCTGTAAAATGGGTACGTATCATTCAGTTCTTGTGAAGATTAAATCAAGCTAGTACTTGTAAGCACTTAGTTTAATGTCTGGCACATACTAAGCAGTTCCTGGCTCTAGCATCTCTAACTGATCCTTTTGACTCATTATAATAATGCTTATATATGTTTTAAAAAATCAGAGAAGGCAGAGTTATGAATGTTTCTACATTAAAGATTCTTTAAGATAGTAGATTCAAAGATCACCTCTGCCAATAAAACACAATTATCACACTCTAGCTTCTTTGTACGAGCACACAGAAAGGTTACGGCTGCCTGGGACAGGGCATCTGCTTTTCCTTTAACTAAATGTATCATCACCACGAAACTTCTCAGACTTCAGAATTTAGCTTAAATAAGTGAGTTTATCCCACTAAACAAAATGTTTTCTTTTCTCAATGATTATTGAAAACTTTCGGCCATTTCCTCACTGATGCTGTGTTCGCAAGTTCAGGGCTTCAACTCAACCCAAGCCATCAAAAATAAACAAGAGCTGAGCCTCGATCATGTGATTCCCCCAGTGTGCTGACTGACTGACGCACTGATAAACTTGTGGTTCTCCTGGCCTGAGGGTAAATCTGTCTGAAATGATTTATAATTTTAAAGCAACTCCTTGTAACACTTCTTAGGGTGTACTGGCAGGTTACTATATCTTTTCATGCAATCTCCAGATGGATTAAGCTACATTTATATCAAATGCTTTGATTCTTTGTGGCTTTTTTGCTGTTGTTTTAGTAATCGTGTACTTATAATACGCAAAACACTTTTCATTATCTTAGTTTCTGTTTATTTTTACCATATTTTATCCTCATTAAAATTTTATATCATATTCCAATTTTACAGATGAGAAAATGAAAGCTCAGCGATGCTAAGTAATTTGCTCAAAATCACAAAGCTAGTAAGTTACAGAGACAGGCCCTGGTTCTGTCCAACAGTAAGTCTAAGGGCCATGTACTTAAAAACTGGGCTTTGTTGACCTTGTTCTCCTGCTTTTTTCCTAATGCCTTATGACCATCTGCTCACTGAGGCACATTCTTACAACCTAATATAGTAGAAGTCCAAACACATGTGTTCATTTTATAGAATAGAAAGGATTCTTGAGAAGTAGCTAGCCTAGATTATTAGGACATAATGGAAGGATCATGTTTTCCAAGGTGAGTAATACACAATTGCACCCAGCCCTAGCCAGTTCAGAACGGCTGGCCAGCAGGTGGCGCCCTTCCACAGCAAAGACCTGCCTCTTGGTGTATTCTCCAACTGAGTTCTCACTTCTGAGTCTCTCCCGACCAATCTTAGGGTCTGCATGTCTCAGCGGACCCAGAATCCATCCATTTATACAACCCTGTGATAGAGGCCTTTTTCAACTTCCCTAAAATGTTTCTACAGTTTTATCAGCTGTATATAACTATGTCTAAGAGATAAAGTATACAGTAGTTCTTTTCTTTTTTTTTTTTTGAGGAAGATTAGCCCTGACCTAACATCTGCTGCCAATCCTCCTCTTTTTGCTGAGGAAGACTGGCCCTGAGCTAACATCCGTGTCCATCTTCCTCTACTTTACATGTCGGACGCCTACCACAGCATGGCTTGAACTAGAGGTGCCATGTCCGCACTCGGGATCCAAACCAGCGAACCCTGGGCCGAAGTGGAACGTGCAAACTTAACTGCTGCACCACTGGGCCAGCCCCAGTAGTTATTTTCTTTAAAAGTATGAACATTGAGCATCTTGTTTTTCACTGTTGTTCAAGGTCTTACTGGCTCATAATTTTTTAATTCAAAGATGCAAATTAAACTACTTAGCAAAGGAGGAAAAAAAATACATTATAATGTTAATGCTACTAGAATTCCTTTTCCCTCTAATTTGGCTACAAATTCCATGCTGGCTCCTCAGTTTGGACTCTGGGGTACCTTACCCGCCATCCTACCTACCTCCTGCAAAGCTCATCCCCTCAATACTGGACACACAGATACTTCCAGCAGCCCCTGTTACACGTCACTGTTCTCTTTTCATGTCTGACTTGTCTGCAACCTTACTTATTTACTCCCAACTGATTTATCTCTGTACCCTGGGGTTTAGCTCAGTATACAGAACAGGCACTAAATAAATGTTTAAAGAAGGAAAGGAGGGAAGAAGAGAAGAATAGAAGGAGGAAAAGGCAGAAGGTATGATACAGAAATGTGCATTGAGATTTCAATGATCTATGCCATGATGGATATGGCATTACTATTAAATCTTATTGTGTATTTTTGCCTTGGTAATTTATTCTAAAAAAAAAGCTCTAATAAAGTTTTAAATATGTTGCATTAAATTTATCTCACGTTCTAAATAATTGTAAGAAAACAATTCAAAATCACCTAAGAAGTACAATAAAGTCTCACATATTTGGATGCATTGTGACCACAATTAACAAACATAGAGAAAACCTAAATGGGAGAAGTCCTAGAGCAGTGGTTCCCAAAGTGTGGCCTCTGACCAGCACCAACGCCACTACCTGGGAACAGGTTAGAATGCAAACTCAAAGGCCCCACCCCAAACCTACTGAACCAGAAATTCTGGGGGTAGGTCCAGCAATCTGTGTTTTAATACCCTGCCTTCCCCGTGCTTCCCCTCCCCCCTCTCCGGTGATTCTGATGCTCACTAAAGGCTGGGTACTACTGACTTAGAAATATTACAATGTAGAGACAGACTTCACTGTTTAACCAGATTCACTTGGGCCTCCCCACCCTGCAGCCAAATGCTGGAGGATGAGGCCTTAGTCCCACTGCACAGGGAGACGTCTCTGGACCAAGCCTTTGGAGCTCTATGAGATGGGCCAGGTGCAGAGATGAACAAAGATGAGTGAGAGGATGAGAGTCAGACAAAGGATGTTGCAGTGTATAAAATATTAAGACACCAGTGCAAGAGTTGATCCTAGATCCAAAACTAAAAAGTCAGGCAGGGGATGCCAGAGATGTTGGGCAATGAAACCATGGATCCCTCACAAGCTGACTTGGTATGGTCCTAAAGTGACACGGGGCTCACATCTCCCCAGGGCTAGGGTTGGACTTCCAACTAAAAGTCCTAGAGCTTCCTCTCCACCTGGTCCTGTCAACTTGGCAGAGCAAGCTAGCTGAGCAAAGCCATACTGCACCAAAGTTGAAGTGTTTCTACTGGAAAGAAACATCAGATCTCAATAAAGAATAAAAATTGAAACTATCTGACGTTTGAGAAGGTTATTTGCCAATGCTTGGGGTATAAAGATGTCCAGTTCACCACCAGCATAAGTCCAATGTGCCCAGGTTCTGTCCCTTTGTCCTTGGTTGGACATTATGAATCACAAGAAGAAAACTACTCTCTTGCATGAATCACTGCCCCATTCCACTTCTGTTTCTGGTTCAGTTGAGATGTCTTTGTCTATCCACTCACAATAAGGTGAGCACGGCTTTGCTGGCTACTAACAAAGTTTCATTATCCAAGGAAGATGAAGCCCAAAGTGTGACTTAAGCATGGTCTATAATATCTACCAAAGCTGAAGAAAGTTAGGGTTATGCAGACTTACCCTTTTTTTTTTTTCTGAGGAAGATTAGCACTGAGCTAACATCTGCCAATCCTCCTCTTTTATCTAAGGAAGACTGGCCCTGAGCTAACATCGTGCCCATCTCCCTCTACTTTATACGTGGGACGCCTACCACAGCATGGCTTTTGCCACACGGTGCCATATTCACACCCGGGACCCGAATCAGCGAACCCTGGGCCACCAAAGCGGAACATGCACACTTAACCGCTGCACCACCAGGCTGGCCCCAGACTTACTCTTAAATAAAAGGATTCTGTCCTATCATTAACAGCATGAGAAACATGCACATTGCCATTGGAATTCTACTAAATATACACTATGTGGCTCTTCTCCCATTTCAAAGATGAAGAAAATTTCAAGAAGAACCTTACTGAAAAATGTGACTAATACTTTTAAGCATTATTTTTAATACCATAAACAACAAATGCTTGTAAAGCATGGAGTTATCTACCAAAGCAGGATATCCTGGCTTTGTCCCTATTTTTTTAAAAGATCTCCATTCCTTTCAAAGTCATAAACTACAGAACTTCAGCTTCTAAAGCCATTGCATCTGTGACACAAACATAGAGAGTCACTGTGTTGTGCCTACATATGGAACGCTAACAACAACCCACTAGATTTCACAGAAACTACTATCTAGTTTCCTTTAAGAATAAAAGTAAAAAATTTAAATGGGAAAAATAATTTTGACATGTCAAGGATCTGGGTGGTGAAGGGTTGATTATGGATGGCAAGGGGAAGCAGAGCTCTTTGATGACAGACGTAAGGTCAAGGTTGCCTTAATTTATTTTATTGAAATAAAATACACATACTATAAAATACTCTCTTTAAGGTACACAATTTAGAGAGTTTTAGCATATTCACAAAGCTGTGTTGCCTCACTGCTATATAAGTATGCAACTTTTTCATTACCCCTAAAACAAATCCTGTACCCATTGGCAGTCACTCCCCAACCACCCCTCCCCCTCTCCCTTCAAAAGGAATAATACACTATGTCTTCTCTGTCTCTCTTCTTTCACTTAGTTTAACGTTTTTAAGGTTCATCCATGTAATAGCATGTATCAGAATGTCATTCCTTTTTATTGATGAATAATATTCCATTGCATGGATATAACACTTACTTTTAATCCCTTCACCACTTGGTGGACATTTGGGTTGTTTCCACTTTTGTCTATTATGAATATTGTCACTATGAACATTCATGTACAAGTTTTTATATATATGTGGGTTTCAATTCTCTTGGAATTGAATTGAATTCTCCTGGAATTGGTATACACCTAGGAGCAGAATTTCTGGGTCACACGTTAATTCTATGTTTAGCCTTTTGAGGAAATGCCAAACTGTTTTCCAAAGCAGCTGCACCATTTTACATTCTCCCTAGCAGTGTACAAGGGTTCCAATTTCTCCACATCCTTATCAACACTTACTATTATCTGTCTTTTTTACTACAGCCATCCTAGTAAGTAGAAAGTGGTATTTCATTGTGATTTTGAGCTGTATTTCCCTGACGGCTAACAATGTTGAGAATCTATTCATGGGTTTATTGGCTATTTGTATACTTTCGTTGACGAAATGCCTATTCAAATTCTTAGCCCATTTTAAAATTGGATTGTCTTTTTATTGTTAGTTTGTAAGAGATTTTTTATATAATCTGGATACCAGACCCTTATCAGATATATGATTTGCAAATATTTTCTCCCATTCTGTGGGTTGCCTTTTCACTTTCTTGATAGTGTCTTTTGAAGCATGAAAGCGTTCAATTTTATTGAAGACCAACTGACTGATTTTTTCATTCGCTGCTTGTGCTTTTGGTGTCATGCCTAAGAAATCATTGCCCAATCCAAGGTCACAAAGATTTATTTACACTTATGTTTTCTCCTAAGAGTTTTTATAGTTTTAGCTC
This sequence comes from Equus asinus, assembly GCF_041296235.1. NCBI lineage: Eukaryota > Metazoa > Chordata > Mammalia > Perissodactyla > Equidae > Equus > Equus asinus. Next base: position 138,874,343 of record NC_091790.1, on the reverse strand, counting down.
TTATATTTAGATCTTTGATCTATTTTGAGTTAATTTTGTATACGGTGTAAGGTAGAGTCCACCTTCATTCTTTTGCATGTGGATATCCAGTTGCTCCATGCATAATTTTTCTTAATGTTCAGAGGCAAGATGAGCAGGGAAGCAGAGGAAGTCTTTGTCATGAATACTGATCCTTGTTGATGCCCATTGGTTCCAAGCAGTAGCCAAATCTGACTGCGGACAGATGGATTCAAGAGGAAGGCCCTCTTCACTTAAAAGCTTCCCAGGGCTCACAAAAGCTCTCAGAGCACCTGAGCATGCCTTCCATCACTGGCATGAGCATCATCAAATTCTCCCTGAGTCAGATATGATACAACTCATATTCTGATGCTCTAATTTCAGACCACAGTGAATTATATACAGCAAAAGTTGATGTTCTTTATTTCATATCCAAGATCAGTGAAGAAAACTGCATAAATATTGCTGTACTATCTCTATTGAACTCATAAAGGAACTCAACAATATCAGAACTGGCTTCAAACAACTGAAACTTTAAGCAAGATGGCTGCCATAAGAATTTCACAGATGCTATCAGCTAATCCTCAAAGACACACTTATATCAGAGTGGATGATTGATTTGCTGACCCATCACCAATATTGGGAGGTAAAGCTGCAAGAAAGACTGAGTCTTACCTTTGCAGGATTTTTATTTTTTAATGTCACAGTGCAAGAGCCTGTGTGAAGACACAGAAAAGCCAGAATAAAAATATACCGCAGGCATTTAGGAAACTCTTCAAATTTTACAAATTGTAAATCACAAAAGACTCTCAATAACGATCTTTGAATAGCAGCCTCAGAATGTTCGATGACTGGAAATTATAATGCTGAGGATATATTGCTTAGACCTAGTGGAAGGAGAGGCGTGAGGGTAGATAAGGCGGCAGAGTCAGCAGCTTGCGTCAGAAGCCAGTGTGTGGCACTCAGAAGCTAGGAAACCAAAAGGGGTCATTGCAATAATGGGTAGTCTGTGAAGCAGGGAAGGGACCTGGAAGTCAAGCAGATAAAACCAGGAACAGATGTTGTCAGAGACAAGGAGTTATTGGGCCGGATGCCAAAGTAGGTCAAGGCCAAGGAAGAAAAGAATGTCTGCATTGGCCCCAGACTCAGTCCTGCTGGGTTTTGTTCCTGCTTATTTGCATGTGAGTATTTCATCCCCAAGACACATTAATTGTGCTGTCAAAGATTTTTTTCCTACTGCTGCTTGTAAAATTCCTTAAGATTTCTTAAAGAAGAGCCCCCTAAGCCAGTGAGAATGATAATTGTGCCATTTTCTTCCTTGTTCAAAAATCTTACGTGTGTACAGACAGTGTCCTTGACAAATGACAAAGTAACTACTTCAGCCAACATCATTATCAGCAACCATAAACAATTTTTGAAGCATGGCACTATGCCAGATCTTTCCAACACAGAGAGAATGGGGAGATCAAACATACACATCAAAAGGCTAATAAGCATGAAAGGTAGCAAATAATAAGAGCCAATATGAGTGATTCACATAACAGGTGGGACAGGAGAGTATAATGGGTAGATTACTATGTGTTCGGGTAAATGAAGCAAGTTTCACTAAGAATAGAAGGCCTAATGTGAGTCTTGAAGGATAGCAGGACTCAGTCAAGTAGAAAGGGGCGAGAAGGGTGTTCTGAGGAGGTGGCCCTGCATATGCAAAGATCTAGATTCTGAGTTCACACTTTATGCCTGAAAGACCAGTTTTTCACAATAGAAGTTTTAAGTTGAAGAGCAATGGGAGAAACATTTAGAGAGGTACATAGAGGCCAGATGATTTGAGGGCTTTAACTCTCAGGCTAAACAACTTGGACTTTAAGCTGTAGACAGTGAGGAATTACTCAAAGTTAGTAAGAAATCAACAGCTGCAAAGAGACATTTAAAATATGTCAGTATAGCAACTATGTGAAGAATGGAGTCTAAATCTTCCTCTTGGACCAACGAGGGACCAGAGGCTGTGTATAGGAAGGACCCTAGAAGCTGAGTGTGGAGAAAAGGAGGAATTCAGGAAGGATCTATAAGCAAAGGGTATGTGGGTTCAGTAACCAAACAGAGGATCCAGGCAAAGCATTAATTCAAAGCGGGCAGCCAGAGAAATGATTACTGGATTTGTGACGAACAGTCTAACACATGCAGAAACTTGGTCCGGGGGGTGACAAGAAAGCACTCAGTGGTCATGGGCCTGGAAATGAAAAGGAAATGCTCTAGTTTGGTGACTCTGGAAAAGAATTAAGGGTAGACCTTAGCAGTTTACTTGATATGGAGGGTGAAGAGAAAGGAATAGATTGGAGATTATTTCAAGGCTTTATGCCTTACGGAAGAAAAGTGAGTGGTGTAACTAGAAGATGTAGGGGAATCCAGAGAAAGATCTGCTTTGGGGTAAAAATGAATACCTCAGTGGATGAGTTTGTGTGAGGGGTTTTCCAACTGCATGAGATGTAAGACCAAAGCTCAGAAAAGAGGACAAACAGAAAATGTGGCCCTGGGAGCCACGCACTGAGAATCACATGAGAAAATGCTGCATCCATAGAAAAAGAGAATACAGGAACCAAGGGTATAGAAACTCACAGGATATGAAAGAAGTTTTAAAAAATAACAAAAGGTTCATTTGTTTTCCAAACACTGTACTCTAGCATAATTAGGTATCAAGGTGTGACACCTAAGGACTGATTCCTAGAGCTGGGAATGGGACACAACATGGAGGAAAGAGGAGGATGGGGCATGACAGAGAGGAAGTGACCCTGGCATTGCAGCCCCCTCAGTACATTCAATTTATCATTGATGTTCAGAGTGGGTGTTTTCCTCCAAGGACAGAGAGGCAGCTTGATGGCTGACCTTTTCTGATTACTTCAAGAAGGATGAATTTCCATTTTCTATGTTCACATTTAAAACATCATTTGAGAAAGTACTTATTTTGTTTCCATGATATTTGCTTCTTACTGTGCAGAGAGATTAGTTTGGCAGCTAAAGCATTTTTCCCGAACAGAAGCAAATGTCAAGTTTGGCTCAGTCAACAGGCATAGCCGAAGGGTTTGCCTTGAATTGCATAACACAAGCAAATCTTGCAAATTTCTGGGATGAAAGAAGAGTCAAAACAGTCATGGTTTTAATGGAGGTTGGCAATATTGGTGGAGGATCTGCTATCAAGTGCCCATTGTACAACAGAAAGTGAGAGTTCAGAATTCTAAGAACACAAGGTACAGAAGTGTGTTTTCTTCGATATTACACACAAACAACAATGATGATATAAAAATTTTATATGAATGGCCTTTTATTGACTTAATGTTTATTAACAACCTTCTACAGAACTTGTAACATAAAACTATAAAATTATGGAATTATTCAAGTCACTGAGTACCAAAGTATAAGCACACATCCTTACCAACTGGCCATATTTATTTTTCTGAAGTGGAATAAAAAAGGAACATTGTTTTTTGAAAATCAGGTTGCTAGTGTGGAACAGAAAACATCCCATAATTGCTTTCTCAAGATTCATGAGGGCAGAGAACAGAGACTGGCAGTTGGTAACTTCTCAAGAAATGTTTGGGGACTGAATACACGAGAATTATAAGAGGTGGGAAAAGTGCTTTCTCCCTCTCGCGACAAAATTTTGATTGGATCTGTTCAAAACAATTATTTGAAGTTTTTCACGGGTTAGAATTCATTCTATATTTACAGATTCCAAAAAAGCATTTTACTATTACCTTTTGATACACACACACACGTTACAAGATGCTGTTCCATACTTCAGTTTCTGTAGAAAGTGAGCTCAGGTGTTACTGAAGACTCAGAGGTTGTCAGTTTGCTCAAGGACACAAAGCACATCATTCTCAAGAAAACACCAGGCATTGACACATGAGAAACCTTAATGATTAATTCAGACCAGAGATCTAAACATAATGCATAAGAACATTTGACAAAACTTGGAGAATAAGCCAAAAGAGGGTTACTTCATCAAAGGATAATGAGGTTATTGCTGTTCTGTTGGGCAAATGGAAACAACTTCAAAACATGAAAAGACTTCTAGAACTGCCTGGCTAGATTTTCTCTAACACCTACTGCCATCTTGAAAAATATGTTTTTCTAGTGTCTAGTTGGTGTCACTTCTATTCTTGACAGAGTGATCTCTCTATTTCACCACAGCAGTTGGGGATGCTGCCTGGTGGATTCTGGAGTAATACTCACCTTCTCTTTCAGCCGAGAATGAAGAGAAAGTTGAGAGAAAGAGGAGGTCCCAACCTTCTAACAAGGTCTCTCAAGGACTGAAATAACCTCTAAGTTCCTCCTTCAAGGAAGCAGCAGCCAAATCCTTGCTCACAGCTTCATTTTTTCTTCCTTCTCACTTTGCTTCCAAATATTTTAAAAACTCTATTAAAAGTTTAATTTACTAATACATAGTGGAAATATAATTGTGAGGCTTCAATGAAATCAGAAGCCATTAAACATTGCTACATGTTATTGGGTTTAACAATTGGGACTGAGGGGACACAGAACACCCTCATTACTTGTTGACGTCTGCTCATCATTGAGAATCTCTGCCTCCCTCCCAGCCCCACGGCCCTTATACTGACTCAGCACCTCTCCCTAAGACAGGTGATCTCATGGGAGTATGTTTCCTTCATAAGACAACAAAAAACATTTAAAATATAATCCATCCTGAAATTTGCCCATTGCAACCCCAAATTTCAATGAGACATTTATTCACTTCCCAGTCTAAACAGGCGTTTTCTATCCTGTGATCTTCTAACTTACTCTTTTTATCCTATTTTATTTCATTTTTCACTTCTACCATCTTCAATTCATTAATCTATTATAATAGCCTAAGATTTTGGTTCTTTCACGAGTAGTTGCCTAGTAATAAACAAGCTGAGTCGCACTTTTTTATTTGCAGTTTTCTTGAAGCTATTCTTTTGCTGAATGCCACATCATCTCCCTTACTTCTCTATGTTGCCATTTGCTTTGCTGACCACATAGTTAACATATAAACCAGAATAAAGTGACACAACATTTGTGCTTCCGGTCAAGATGGAGTAATAGTGACCAGCCTTACCCTTAGCCTGAAACAACCAAAAATTGGATAGCAGTTGGAATGAAACAACAGTTTGCAGGACACAGGAGGTCAGGCAATGAAGGACAGTGATACATGAGAGAGGAGAAACAAAGATGAGCCCTACAATTTCCCCAGCTTACTTCATTAAGAGAGTTTCCAGACCATGGCACAGGGAGGGAACCCAGATGAAATCTGGCAGACTCTCTAAGTTGAGGAGACAGAGCTGAGAGTCCAGGCAGATCAAGGCAGAAAATCCAAATTAAACACCATGAGATACTATTACATTATTACTATACTATTACAAGACTATTACAAATGTTCTCACAAAAAGAGAACATTGTAAAAGTAGCCCAAAAAAGACGTTACATACAGAAGAATAAAGACAAGTATGACAGCAAATTTCTGGTCATAAATAATGCAAGTGAGAAGACAATGAAGCAACACTTTTAAAGTACTGAAAGAAAAACACTTCTGCCTGGTAGATATCCCTCAATGTTTCTTATACTGAAGGCCTTCTGATAAGGCATTCTTTCAGCTTTTTATGTCTTAAAAGTCTTTATTATATCTTTGGTTTTGAAAACATTAAAGGACCCAATTATATGCTGCCAATAAGAAATGCACTTTAAATGTAAAGAGACAAACAGGTTAAAAAGTAAAAGGATGGAAAAAGATTATATGGTGCTAACACCAGTAAAAGAAAGCTGGAGTGGCTATATTTATATTAGACAAAGGAGATTTCAGAACAAAATATATTACCAGGGATAAAGATGGTCATTTCATAATGATAAAGGGATATATTCATCAAAAAAGACATAAGAATCCTAAATATTTATGCACTTAATAACAAAATTTCAAAATATGTAAAGCAAAAACTGATAGAATTGCAAGGAAAAATAGAAACACTAAAATTATAGTTGGAAACTTCAACATCTCTCTCCTAATAATTGATAGAACCAAAAAAGAGAAAATCAGTAATGGATTATAGAATATTTGAACAACACAATCAACCAACTTGACCTAACTGACATTTATAGAACATTTTACCCAACAACAGGCTTTTCAGGGCACATAAGGCAATCACTAAGACACATCACACCATGGACCATAAAATAAATCTCAACAAATTTAAAAGGGTACAAATAATACAATGTACATTCTCTAACCACAATAGAATTAAATTAGAAATCAATAAGAAAAAAAACTCCGGAAAATGCCCAAATATTTGGAAACTAAATAACACACTTCCAAATAACTTAGTTAGATGAAATAGAAAGGGAAATTACAAAGTATTTTGACCTGAATGAAAATGACAAAAAATATGTCAAAATTTTCAAGATGCTGCTAAACAGTAATTAAGGGGAATTTATGCACAACACACCTATATTAGAAATGAAGAAAGGTCTCAAGTCAATGACCTCTGCTTCCACTTTAAGAAAGTAGAAAAAGAAAAATTAAACACAAAGTAAGCAGAAGAAGAGAAAAAATTAAGATCTGAGTAGAAATCAATGAAATAGAAAAATAGAGAAAATCAATGAAACCAAATGCTGGTTCTTTGAGAAGAACAATAAAATTGATAAACCTCTTATCAGGAGAAAAAGAAGACAAAATTTGCCAATATCAGTAATGAGAGAGGTGATTATATCTACAGATTTTGCAGATATTTAAAAGATGATAAGGGAATATACAGATAATTTTAGGCCAATAAATTTGCCAATGCAGATGAAACAGACGCATTGCTTGAAAGTCACAAACTGCCAAAGCTGACTCAGGAAAATACAGATAACCTCAATAGTTCCATTACTATTCAAGTTATTAGATTTGCATCTTTAAACCTGCCCCACAATACCTTTCCAAATCCAAATGGTTTCACAGGTGAATCGTGTTCTACCAAATATTTAAGGTAGAATATTGAAATTTGAAATTACTTCAACAAAAGCATGATCCATAAAAGAACAAATCTGTAAATTGGAATTTGTCAAAACTAAAAGTGTCCTAAAAACACTGTTAAGAAAATGAAAAGTACAAGTCACAGATTTGCAGAAAATATTTACAAATTACATATCAGATAAGGGATTGTATCCTGAATATATAAAGAATTCTCAAAACTCCAAAATAATGAGAAAACCAACAACCCAATTCAAAAACATTAAGGGCAAAAGATTTAAGCAGACATTTTATCAGAGAAAATAATCAAATGGCAAATAAGCATATAAAGAGATAGTCAACATCATTAGTCACTAACGAAATTCAAACTAAAACCACCATGAGAGGGGCCGGCCCCATGGCCAAGTAGTTAAGTTCACACACTCTGCTTCAGCAGCCCAGGGTTTCACTGGTTCGGATCCTGGGCGAGGACATGGCAGCACTCATCAAGCCATGCTGAGGTGGCATCCCACATGCCACAACTAGAAGGACCCACAACTAAAAAAAATATACAACTATCTACTGGGGGGCTTTGGGGAGAAAAAGGAAAAATAAAATCTTAAAAAAAAATAAATAAATAAACCACCATGAGATACTATCACACTTCTTTAATAATGGTTAAAAAATAATAATTTTTTTTAAAGCAGTCTAACAGCTGCAATTGTATATTATTTAAGGAGGACTAAGGTGAGATGGCATCTAATTATTTTTTAATATCAAACTAGTAAATGTAATTGTACAAATGAGAAAAGGAGATTGAAATCTATTAAATGGTATACGTTGAATTTCACAATAACCCATCATGACTAGAGAATTAGCGAATCCAAAAAAATCCATTAAATAGTTTTATGTCTGAAAAATTTTGCAAATTGAAGACAGACTGTAAAGAGAAGGCTAGAGCTGGAAAGTTCCCTGCTCATCAAATTAAAAAGAAGAGCTCTATTCATTAAAAAACAATAATAGCAATATTTTTTTAAGTCCAAACTAAGTATTGCCAAGAATGTGGAGAAACTGAGGCTCTCATACACTGCTGGTGAGAATGTATAATGATAAAACCACTTTGAAGACAGTTTGACAGCTTTTTAAGTTAAACGCACATTTACTCTATGATTCAGTTATTCTACTTCATGGTATTTACCCAAAAGCAATGAAAGCATATGTCCATAAAAAGATTTGTACATGAATGTTCATTGAAGTTTTATTTGTAATGGGTAAAAACTGGAAACAACTCAGTGTACCTCAAAAAGTGACCAGATAAACAAACTGTGGTATGTCCATACAAGGGAATACCACTCAGCTATAAAAAGGAATGAACTATTGATACACACCTACCATGAACGAATGTATCACAAAATAATTATTCTGGGTGCAAGAAGTCAGTCCAAAGAGTACCTGCATGATTTCATTTATGTGACATTCTAGGAAATGTAAGCTCATGTATAGTGACAGAAAGCAGACCAATTATTTGGGGGGCTGGGGAAAAGCAAGAGTGAGGAGTACAACAGGGCATGAGGAAACTTTGGGGGATGATGAATATAGTCATTATCTTGATTGTGATGATGGTTTCATGGATGTGTGCACCTGTCAAAACTTATCAATTTGGGGCCTGGCCCTGCGGCCAAGTGGTTAGAGTTCTGCACACTCCACTTCAGCAGCCCGGGTTTGTGGGTTTGGATGCCTGGCATGGACCTACTCCACTCACCAGCCATGCTGTGGAGGTGTCCCACCCACAAGAAAACAGAGGAGGACTGGCACAGATGTTAGCTCAGGGCAAATCTTCCTCAGGAAAAAAACACAAAAAACTTATCAATTTGAATACTTTCAATGAATGCAGTTGTTTTTTTTTTTTTAATGTCGATTATGCTTCAATAAAGCCATTTAAAAAAAAATCAAGTGATAGAAGCAGCTATGGGCTACGGTCAATCCCATGCCAAGCATCAAGAAGAGGAAATAAAATTGTCCCTAGAAAAATCTTGTTGCCTGAGGTATATTTCATAAAATTATGTATGACAGAAAGACTGCTCTGCACATAAGGACTATCAAAAAGAGAAGATTTTCATTAAATCAATGCTTGAAATTGTAACATGGTTAAAATACAATAAAATAAAATCTCCTCTCTCAGGTATTCTCAGAATGTTCCTTCCAAACTCTCTGAGATAAACCACTCAGTGAACAGTCTCATCTTCTCCTCTCTCTGACTCACTGGGTCCACTCTGAAGTAAACTGTGGCAGGCAAGATGGGAGCCACAGATATGCCATCTCCCTAGAATAAGACACAAGTTGTAATCTACATAGTCGACCGGGTTTTTGCTTAGAAAACAGATATAAATGGAAAAATTCCTAACTGTTCCACATGAGCAAATGTAATTTAGCAATGCCACAATCTGTCTAAAAATCTGTTAATTTAAGTGCATAGATAGCGTAGAGTCTCTGCCAGTTCCATCTTCATTTTTTTTAAGCACAATGATATATTGAAGAACTGCACTCTGAAGTTCCCCTGAGCATAACATACTGTATATTCACTGTTTCTCTGCCTGATTTAAACCATATTTGTTGGTTACTTAAATAATACAAATTGAAATATCACATAGAATGAACTATATAACTAAATAGCCAAGAATTTAGTAACGTTAAAAAAATAGTCTGTCAATTACCTGAGGTGTTAGGATATTTCCTTGGTTTAGTATTGCTGCTTCTGTCAAGAACTTTCGCGTATAAAAAGGGACTCGGGCAGATAGCATCTAACCTTACAACCCTCCAACCATCTTGTATAGCTACAGGCACTGAAATTGATAGAAACCCACAGATACATGCCTGGAATCTCAGGAATTCAAAATAAAGATAAATAAATAAACGCCCACTTTGGGATTCATTGGCTTTTTGCAGAAAGAAAAAACAATACTGTAATAAGATTTTCTGTTCACATATTGAGGTACCTAGTGACGTGCTGGTAAATGTTTAATAACTGGCCTAAGGGAAAAGGAGCAAGCCCTGGTATGTAGCATTTGCCAATTTTTGTGGTGTAAATACTGCCACCCTGGCTGATTTTAAGCTGATTTCACTGAAGGCAAAGTTGGGATGAGAAGCACACAGTCAGCTCTCCTGAGCTTGCACACGAGCTAGTACAAGCACCCCACTGGAAATAAATGTCTCATGTGTGACAACAGCTAACGCCAATCCTACAAGAGAAATAGAACTAAGTTTCTAGGATATGCCTGTGTCTTTTATTCTTTGTGGACGAATTTTTCAATTCTGAAGCTATCTTTTAACCTGTGACAATACATTTCCATCTGAACAAAAATGATGTTTAGGCTGTAGGAGACATTACCCATCATTAAATATTTGAGATTTCTTAATATTGAGGAAGTCAACAAGTTTGCTTTTTCTTTAACAGGAATCTTTATATGCTCAAACTTCATTCATATTAAATGCTTATTGTAGCCCCCAAAAAAGTGAAAAGGAAAGAAAACAAACAAGACAACATTTTAATACTGATTTTAGACAAAAATTAACCTAATGCAACTTGTTAGTAAAGGGGGAGGATGGTTAGGACAAAGTCAAACGTATCTCCCATCACAGAACTTGTGTGCCCCACCTCGAAGGTGTGAGTATGTGTTTGTATCTTTGTTTGGCGGAGTGTTGTTTTGCAATAATAGGAACTAAGAAGGGGAGATTAAAAGTCATCTTTTTGTGGTATTTTCCACAAAGAGAAACTTTCTTCAAAGCTTAACTTTCGAAGGAAAGCTAACAGAAGGAAATAAACTTATTAAACTAGAAGTTCAACAAAAGGGGGGAAAAACAAGAGCAACAAGAGCTCCAGCATTTCAACACAACCGTAGCAAAGAAATAATAAAAGGAAGAACAAAAGAGCAGACATATACCCAAGTTCTGAGTCTGACTGCAGCTGGAGCACTGAGGGGTCTGTGTCCCACTGCAGGGTCCTAATCGTGCAGCACAAAGGAAAAAGAACACAGAGAATTAACAAAAGGGGAGGGAAACAAACCAAACCAAACCAAGTCATTCATCAAGGCAATGGCATATACAACACATACATGGAACATCTCCCCACTTCTTCACCTCCCCTCCACCCCCAGGTGCAAGGAAGACCCACGAATATCAAGTGACAAGAGAAAGGAAGAAGCCATCCTTTCCTTTGAACATCTGTTTGATATTGGAAGCCACGGTTGTATTCACAGAAGGAAGCCCAGAGCCAAATATTCAAACTCCGTACCACCCGATCCATTTTTGTTTTGTTTTGTTTTGTACAGAAGCCTGACTGATTTGAGCATGTAAACTGTTTCACGTATCACTGACACCCCAGCGCCCAGCCACATCTGGTAGCACCAAGCATCTCCCACGCGGTGAAGAGAAAGAACCAAATGCAAACATGCAGGAGCATCTGGGGAGGTCGGGCCAGATGGAGCATGACGGCAGGGCCCAGTGAATACCTGGCTTCTTTGGGTCAGTTACTGCAAATATAATGCATTAGATTTCATGGCTCATGGGTATTTTGGTATTTTTTTATGTATATATTACACACAAGATGGTCACCAACAATATCATTTGTCTGAGATGCCAGGGATACCTTATATCTTTCAAATGTTTCACAAGAGATAGCACAAAGCAGAAACAGTTACCAAGGCATTCAATTTCCCTTGTTATTCCTCTTCACAATAAAAGAGGACGAACAGCTCTTCTATAAACAGAGCGCACGCAAGGACCTTTCTCAGGCAGGCCCTGTCAATTTCCTGCCCATAAGTGGTTACAGGTGAATCAGGCATGAGGCTGTCTGGTAGGCAACTGACAGACAGCAGGGACTTCAGAGTCAGGCATCTGAGATTCAAATCTTGCCTCTGAGACTTACCAGCTGTGTGACACTGGGCATGTCACTTACATTCTCAACCCCAGTTCCCTTTTGCTTACTCTAAGTATGGCCCACAGACTAGAAGCATCAGCATCTTGTGGGAGTTTGTTGGAAATGCAGAGACTCAGGTGGTATCCCAGACTCACTGACTCCACACTACGGTTTAATAAGGTCCCAGGCGATTCACGGGCATCTTAAAGTTTCAGAAGCCCTGCTCAGTTTCCTTGTCCGTAAAGATTTACCATGACTTATGAGACAATTTATGACCTGGCCTGTAGCTATCTTCCAAACTTATCTCTAACCACTGTCCCCCTCCTTCACGGTGTCCTTCTTGTGTCCTCTGTCCTCCTTGATGTTCTTTCCCCAAAGACCTGTGTAACTCACGCCTTTGCTTTGTCCATGTCTTGGTTCAAATGTCACCTGCTCAGAGAAGCTTTCCTTTCACCACCCTATCTCAAGTCACTCTTCATCCCCTTTCCTCTTCCTGCTTTACTTTCTTCACAGCACTTATCTTTACCTATGATTTTATTATACGTCAGTTTATTATTATTGTTTGTTGACCTGGACTAAAACCTCATAATGGTAAGAGCAGCTATATTCCTAGATTACAGGGATTTGCCTAGAACTGAGCCTGGCATACGTGCTCATAGGCTACAATATTAGTTGAAGGAATGAATGGTTGGATGGATGATCTCTGGTTTTCTAGAGGGATTACATGCAATCATTCCTATAAAGCACAGAGTCACTACCTGACCAACAGTAGCTGTTCTACTGCCACATCCACTACACCTACCACCAATGTTTCTGTGAGTCAATACCCTACCTATGTGACGGATCCCACACAAGCGGCTCCTGCAGAGGTATCAGAATGCAGTTTCATAGCTTCCCTTATTAGCTCTGGCTGCGCTCTTCTCTTCTTATCTGAAGGCTCCAAAAGATGACAAGTGAAGTCCAATGAGAACCCTAATTGGCCACTGTTTCTTAGACCAGTACTTCTCAAACTTTAATGCACATATAGATGCCTGGGAATATTGTTAAAATGCGGATTCTGATTTAGTAGATCTGTGGCTTTTCTGACAGGCTCCAGGGGATACTGATGCAGCCAGTGTGCAGACCACACTTTGAGTAGCACAGTCTTGACTTAGATCAGTGGTTCTCAAACTGGTGTGATCAGAATGACCGGGAAGCCTTACTAAAATACAAAATGCTCATCTCTAACCTCAGAAATTCTGATTCAGTAGATTTTGGGTGGGGCCCGAGAATTTGTATTCTAATGAGTTTCCAGGTAATGCTTACAGCTGACCCTAGAACCACCTTTGGAGAATGACTGGGCTAGACTACTGCTTTCATTAATCAGCAGGCAGAAAGCATCATTGATCCTCAAATATGCCAGCATCTAACCCTGTGATTAACTCAAACCTGGCCTAAGGCCCAGGTCACTGTCAGAACAATTAAATCTGAACGTGTCGGGTGAGACCCAAGCATCAGTGGTTTTGAAAACTCTCCAGGTGATTTTAATGTGCAGCCAGGGGTGAGAACCACTGCTGTGGACTCATTCTCCACTCAAGGTAAGCAGCCCTTCCTGGTTCTGGACACTGATTCCTTCACCTTGTTTCGAATGATACAAGTAATGGATTCCGTCCCAGTGATTCATACTGCTGTTCACATATCTCTGAGGATCTTTTATCTTTACGGTCATTTCTTTGGCTGCAGACAGAACAGCAGCCTCTGCTCTGGCAGACTGTGAGAAGCATTCCCTTGTAAGGAGTGGGATCCCCTACTTTGCCTTCAATTTGCTTTGAGGTTTCTGATGAGACAACCTTTATCAACCTTTTCCACTTGTCCAGGGCAGGTGAAGGATGCAGCAGCTCCCAGGTGGTCCAGCTGTTCTGTCGCCTATCTGACAGCTCACCTGAACTCACTGTATCCTTAACAAGTAAAAATGATGATTCCATCGGAATCACTCACTTCAGACGTCCACAACTTAGCAGTCTGGAGTTTGCATTTACTCAGAACACCTGTGGTCTATGTAACTAACCCACAACAGTCTTGCCCCCCAGTCACACATGGATTACTCAGTAAAAGAAATCACAGTTATCATCAGTAATGAGCAGTGGGGTAAGGAGTTAAGCCAAGGATGCTATCAAGTGTGCTAGTTTTATTTTCTTTTGACTTTTCTCGTTATTATCTGTGGGGTGGTCAGACTTGCACAGAATGCAATTTTTCTTTGAAAAAGAACTTGAAGCCAATACATTAAATGGGCAAAGGTTGTTTGTGTTTCTTCAGGTAGCCTAGGAATGTGTATTAAACATTCACTGAATTCTTCCTGTACAAACTTGCAGAAAAGCTTCCATAAATAGCAACCTCTTGGAGAGAGCCCTGCCTGGGCGGTGGGGGCTGTGTCCTGGGCGAGGCTCCACTATGCGTCATCAGGAAAGGCTCCTCTGTTCTCAGCAAGATGAGGAGGCAGTCTAGAGGCCCTTTAAAGCTCTTTCCTGCCTGATATTTTAACACATTGAATGATTATTAAACCGCCTTTCATCTTTCTCTTCTCCGATTGGTATACTTTTATTTAACCAATTGACATAGGTCGTACTTTCCAAACATCTTATCATCAAGTTACTGCATCATTGAAAACGAACTGATGGTTTCCTCACAGCTTCTTGGGCAGTTTGAAATCTTACCAGGTAGTTTACTTTTAAAATGAAAGAAGTAGTGAAATTGTTAAGTAAATATATGTGAATGTGATATACTATCACAAAATATTTTCTTAGAGAAATCACCCTGTTTGCTATAGTAATTAGTTCTGGTTTTCAGTCATTTCTGGAATGGACCAATCAATGCATGCAGGTAAAGAGTATTTTTGATTAGAAAATTCATTACTTATTCAATAAACAACTATTAAGGACCTGACATGTAAAATTCTGTGATAGTGGATTAAAAGAATTCTCAAGGAACCTACAACTCTTATGGGGAGATAAAACATAAATAAATAGTTTAGTTGAACAAGGCAGAAAGTAAAACATGCCATCTAAGTGGCACCATAGGTATGCTGTGGGACATGGGACTTGAAACTTAAGAATCTTACATTTTAGTAAAGGAACGAGACAAATGAATATATATACCTAATGATATACTGATAAGGTACACAAGGAAAAAAGTACTTCTTGTCACTTGCCCAGGGCCTGGCACAGTTTAAAGTTTCAATCAATATTAGCTGAAAAAATTAATAAATGCCATAAGAAAGATTAATAATAATGATAGTTATCATTTCCTTTCAATGAGTATTTATTCTGTACAAGCTAGCCAGGAACTGGATTGTACTTTCATTATCCTTTGAAAACCAGAGTAGGAAGGCACCCTCCAAAATCTTGAAAAGATCAGATTCCATTTGACCTGGTTACAAAAGCCAAGGGCCTCAGCATCAAGTCAAACACACTGTTAGTCCCACTCTAATTTTTTGCCCTAAGCCCAGTAATTGGATTTCTGCCTTGTTTCTGTGACGAAGTCCTCGCCTGGTACCTCAGTCATCCTATAACCTCTGCCTGTAGTTCCCCTAAAGTCCAATTTTGGGAAACTTGCCCAGAGACCTTAAACTACCTTTCTTTTACCTGCATCCCCATCCTTCCACTCATGCTATACCCAACCATGCAGTTTTTTGCCAGCTATGCATGCACGCGCATACACACACAAGTCAATAAACATCTTTACCAAGTACCTAATATGTGTCAAGACTCCAGGTAGCGTAGTAATAAATCAAAATCACTTGTCCCATATGAATATACTATGAATTAATTATAGATGGTTTGGGAATAATGGTTTATGATATTATTGTTCATCTTTATGAGTACAAATATTTGAGAGCCATAACTAAATAGCAACATTTCCTTAGATGGCTTCAAATTAAATGTGTCAATTTACTAGAAGCAGGCTCTTCAGAAGTAAGAAGAATTTCTTATCTTTATAGTCCTTGCAGATCTAGCATTTATTGTGTGTAAGACACAACAATAAATTTATAAGACACACAACTATTTATTGAACACACAGATGAATGAATGGTCTTTACTTGCCTTTTCTGCAGATGGGGATGAAGTGTGAGGGCAAGTTGATTCCCAAAGAAATTGTTTTTACATTCTTTATTAAAAAATGAAGCAATGAATCAGGGCATGTCTGCCTGACTCCCTTAATCCCTACCAAGACACTTACAAGCAACTCAGTCTTGTCCAGCATGATGTCACCACATGGTCCCAGGAGAGTATTCAGACTCATTTCCACATTGAAGAAGGAAAGCCTATCTTGAAAATGCTGACCATAATGCTGGTTTGTGCTGAGAATCAAAAGAAGTCCAGCTTTCTTCTCTATCAAATGGACTTAGCAACTTAGTCCCTGAAGCAATTGCATTGGAACTCAACTTTTCACATTTCTTCTTTCTCTCTAAGATGAAGAGACAGCTCAAGGGCAGAATGCAGAGCTCCTCTGAGTCCCATAGGTTCTCTGGACTCTTGTTTCACATGTCTTCTCTGTCAAACAAATTACTAGTCACTAATCAGATAAAGAAAACAGTTGGGGCCAATGTGAGCAAAGTGCCAAACAGAAAATCTCCAGTCAATGTCATCCCTAAATATCTATTTTTCTAAGTGCCATTTCCAAAAGTAATACACTGAATAGTAAGGACATTTTAAAATCCATCATATCACTCAATCTGTCACAGTCATGAACATGATGTCAATTAATTAAGGATGGCATTTAAATAATGAGTTAATGTTTTCCTCCCCAGTCTCAATTATTTCGTTACTTAGGACTGGCAATGATGATGATAAAGATTTTCTGTCAGGAATAAAATTGGAACAGTGCAATACATACTTATATCAGGCTCTTTCTAAAAAGGCTTTTTCTTAATTTACTGCGTAGATATCTTCCCTTGCTGGCTAACATCAAAGTCCTAACATGGAGCTCCAATATGGGCCGCACTAAGCCACAGAGGAAGTCCATCTGAGTTGGATTCAAAAAGAAATGTTAAGATTCCCATCACAAAGTAAGGACATGTTTCCCCCAAATCTTACACAGAGAATCTGCTGTCAAGCAAGCAGTTTCTCTAGAAGAAAACTCAGCAAGCCTTTGCTAAAACAGACGCTTATGTGTTACTATAACCATATGGGAACATTCAGTACGCTCTCCTGAAGACAGGGTAATAAGATATCAAAAACGTTTAATCACTTAATGTGCTACATAAAGAGAAAACCCTGTAGTATACATTTTATTTCAATTTCCAAAGAGACTACTTTTAACCAGCCTTGAATCACTGATTTCAGTCTCCCTGAAGTCCAATTAGCTAGTAGCATCCTGTCAACTTCTCTTTACATAATGATAATTTAAAGAATTTTGTATATACAAAATTATAATGGTCTTATTAAATTTTCTCCAAGGTTTTGCATTATTTTATTGTCCTTTACACCTTTACTAAAACTTCCTTAATGTCTTCCGTTTAGCTTCTCATTCACCAGAGCACCTTAGAAGACGGTGATATTTTCACCAAAAAAGGATTAAAAGTCCTTTGAAGCTGAGGTAGTTTCAGAGAATCCTAGGAAATGCAGTTGTGGATAAAGATGAAAGTCCTGAGGGTTTTCTGTTGGGCATTAGGCCCAGGTGGCCCCTAAGCACATTTTACTCTCCTGAGATCACTGAGAAAAGTGGTGACCAGGTGCAGCCAGCACAAGTTGACCACAAACAAATTATTCTAATTTCCTTATTTGAGAGTTCACTAGGCAATAGATCAGGGAAAGGCAGAGCTTATCAAGTATCTGAATTTTACCACAGTATTCTGTCAACATGAAACTTAATATTAACTATATGGAGGCCTAATGTTCAAACTGAACAGCGGGGGATCTGCAGACAGCTGTCCCTTCGTCCCCGAATTCTCCTTCTAAGTGCTTCAGAAGACATTTCTTCCTCTACTGCACTTAGGTCCCCTTGGGGACATCGCTCCCTAGAGAAAATCTATGGATATAAGGGTTTTGATTAATAGATGCTGATAGCTTAGAGGACAGGCAACGATTTTAAATACAATGGGATTATGTTGGAGGCAACTGGGGAAATTTGAAGATATTAGATAAGATGAAAATGTATTGAAATAGGAAAATAGAAATATTTGATTAGAAAAGAAAGTTAAACACTTCGTACAGTATAAGATCATTTATCATATATATGATACATATATTGTGTAAAAGAATACAAGGTGTTAAGCATGCTAGTCTCTGGTGGTAGGAATATGATCTTTTTCTTATTTTTCTTGTCTATGATTTCTAACTATATAACATGCACTGGTATTGCTTCTGTAATAATAAGATATTATTAAAAATAAAATGTGGGAGGACTTGAATGTACTGATCAAGTGGAAAGTAGAACTTAATGATGGTGTTAAGACCATAGATGGTCAAAAAAGAAGATAGAAATTAATTTTGTTACACCGCCACCCCCATGCCACTTCTCACCAAATACAAACAGCAGAAATTTGCCCTTCTGACTATTTTGTTAAGAATGTTATGGGATACGTGTTCTTATTATAATAGGAGATTGCACAGCATGTGATCACACTGAGACATGCTTTATCTCCGTAATCATTTTGAAAGTTTTCTTCCTTGAATCAGGTTTGGGACAGGGTGTAGCCTGTGGCCTGATGTCCAGATGGACCTTATGAGGTCATTACACTTTCCTAGGTTTCTGCAGGCTGGTACAGCCTCTAATTTAGCATTGTCACTGAGAACTCTAAGGAATGTCAGCTACACACGAGAAGAGTCCTAGTGCAAAGTCCCTTGTGAGCCATCTATGTGAATGAGAAGAATAAATGTGGGCTAAACGATGATCGCTTAGATTCATTTCTGGTTGAATCTCTGAAGGTTAGGGAATAAGGATTGGGCAACCCAGAAAGTGTTCTCCAGGGACATGGACTTGTCATGTTCAACATTTTTACATAGTTACTTGGATGATGGTATAGGCATGCTTATCAAATTCGAAAATGACACCAACATATTTTATGAGCGAATCTAAAAAGATCTCTTACCATTGGATAAACGTGGCTAAATCAAAGTGTGAAAACAATAATAAGCTAAAACTCACATATAATTAATATATGCCAGACTTCTTTTCAAGTGTTTGACAGGTATTAATTTGTTTAATCCTTGCAATAACCTTACAGAGTAGGTTGTGTATCACTTATATCAATTGTTATTAGATATCATGTAAGGGAGAGGTATAGACTGTGGAAATTTGTATCAACACGCCTAGGTTGCAAGTGTAGCTATGTGTGAACTTGAGAAAAGTACTTATTCTCTCTGTGCCTCAGTGTCCTCATCCACCAAATATAGGATGATAGTTGATTCATTCAGCAAACATTTATCAAATACCTATTCTATGGATACAAATCAAATGTCACCTACTCCCTGCCCTCAAGGTACTTCCTAAGGAAGTCATTTCCTGAGGAAGAGAGACATGTATTCAACGAAATATAAGTCATTCCTCTTTAAGGGCTATAAAGTACTACATGCTTCACTCCTGTGTATGAAAGACGTAGGATGTTGGTTTGAGATTAATATTCTTTATCATAGTGAGAAAAAATATTTCTATTCCTTGTTTACTAAATTTTAAAATATGGGAATAGATGTTTAAATTTCTCAAGTATTATTTAAGTACATACTGTAATGATTACTTTTCCCTCTTTGACTTTTTTATTTGTTGAATTATGGTAACACTTTTTCCTATACTAAAATATCCTTGAATTTCTGAATCAGTCCTAATTAATCATAGCATAGTCTCCTCTTAATACTGTGCTAGACGCCAGTTGCATATACTTGAGACTTTTCCTCTCTAAGTAAAACTAGTCTTTCAAATGTCTTCTTAATAAAATTGCTTTTTTTAAATCCAGCAGCTCATTCTTTGCTCAATATGATTAACTGAGGAATGATTAATTGGTTCTACCAAAACTGATTAAGAGAAAGAGAAAAATACCACAGATGTAAATTGTAAACTAGAAGTAGGCTATAACAACAGAAACAGAACTTTCAAAACAAATTGTGATACTTTAAGTGAAAAAAAATTGTCATATTAATACAACTGAAAAATTATTATATATTTCTACTCTCTATTCACTCATCTTTAACAATTTACTCAACCACTCTTAGAAAATCAATAAGAGGAATTTTTGTTATATTTGACTTTTGAAACCACCATTATTACCTTTTCTTTATAATAAGGTATATTAAGTATGCCAACTTTCAGCTTAAGCCACTTACAAGGATTATATAAGAAATGTTTGCCAATTTTTGCTCTGTGAAGAAAATTTTAGTTTTGGTTTGAAATTTTGGCAGATGAACGACAGAATTTATGTGCACCTCTCGGTAGGATCAGATGTGTTAATTTGATTCCTAAGTTATCTTCTGAAAGATTTTTCCATTTTTTGAAGAGTCCAAATTCCACACAAATAGGCAAACTTATGACTATAGAGTTTTCTTAGGAATTACCAAGCTCTTTTCCCAGTCTCACATTTTATGAAGTGTAAAGTTAATAATAATTGTTTTCAAAGATGTTTCTTCTACGGAAAAAGACATTCCAAGTGGAGTTTTGAAAACTGAAATATAATGTTCTTCTGAAATTTAACTCTCATATCTATTTTATGGAAGCAAAAACATAAACTTGGGTAGCGATTCCTAATGCCTTCTCCTCAAGCAAACTTTGTGCTCAGTTTTTCTGAAAATCATTTCCTCAATGCCAATTTTCTTGTATTCCTATGAAACCTGCACTTAGCAAGGGATTTACTCATTGACTTCCAGTTTCCTATTCTTGCGAGAACATTCCTATAAAGAACTGACACTGGTTGGAGCTTGTGTGCGGTGGGAGTGGACAGCACCTCTTTCAAAGTGATTCATTAAGTTAAAAAATAAATCATGTGAGAAGGGGGAAGACATGAAGAGTGATGTGTTCTGAGAAGGAATAATTGCTGCTGTCCCAGAGTGCTAACGGTGTAGGTCAGCTTTCTCCGGAAGGTTTTCAAAGGGCTCATCAGCTGTGAAGTCGGTAAAAGAATTTAACGCTGCCGACAGCACCCCTGGAAGCTAAGCACTAATGACACAACACCAGCATTGTATAGGAACAGGCAAACATATTAACGATAGGCCGACGGACCCCCTAAGGAACGTGACTATATTGTGCCAGCTCTTGTATAAATGTCAGATCTTACATAACTGTGTTATTATTACCTTTTTTTCCCCTCGAAGACCTTTTGAAGTGTTCAAAGCAAAAGATGAGAGAAGACGTGTGCTGCCCCAAATCACAAAGGCGATTTGCTAAAATAAACCAGCCTGGTGCCCACAAAAACCTCTACTTTCATTTTTCTCAAATTGAAAGCAGTGTCCACTGGTTTCAAAAGGCCCTATCAAAATAAAATACTCAAGTCTGAAACACACCAACAGGCAGATATGGGTGAGATAATTCCAGTCTTACATTTTAGTTTCAGAAAGCAAAAAACCCTACAGCTCAGGCTAATATTAGACTATTCTCATTTCCGTATCAAAATTGCCTAGACCTATATGGAAACAATGTACTTTCAGAAGATAATGCTTATGATAATGTGTTAAGTAAAAAGAAGAAAAATGCAAAATTTTGCACCCCTCCCCCAGTAACACATATGGGAGCAAGATAAGTACACAGGTAGATAAGGATTGAAAGGTACCTAGACAAGGCAAAGGCTGCTTTAATAGAACAGCAGTGCTCTGGATGATTGTTTCTTCTTTTATTTGAAGCTTTATTAAAGTATTTCATGTTTTTTTTTTTTTTTTAATTCAGAGTCTCACACAGAGATCACAAAGTGCCAGCTTATAAGCCAAATCTGGCCCACAACTACTTTTAATAAAGTTGTTAACATTTAACATTTAGAAGATTATTGCATAAATACTTCAGTTTTTAGCTTCCTGAGAAAAATTGAAAGATGTGAAAAAACTGGGTCCATATTCCCACATAAACTCAACCAGCCTGAGCTGCGAGGAGACCATCTGGCCTTTATAAATGGGTGCTTGCTAACCGGTTGCCACTTACCACTTATTTATATCGCCTGCCTATGGGCACCCGCATGTGGGAATCCCGGTGAAGGTAACTGGATTAAGAAACTTATCGTGCCTCCTCTGTGCATATTAATGAGCCTTTTCTTTGCCCTCTTCAGATCTTTACCTTTTGGATACCCCTTCAGTGATCAAATTAGAGAATGTCTGTATCTGCTTTCAGAAGTTACATAATCTTTGAATAGACATAGTGTAATAAAAATTTGGCAATTAACTCACAAAACAGCCGTCAACCCTGATGAACATAATCATTAGTAATAATAATAATAAAAGCACTTTGGGGACTGAGTTCTCAAATTAGTCAACTCTATTAAGAAAATAAACAGGACACTTGAAAAATTAAATTTAGGGCTAGAACATCTCAGCATTCTACTCACAAAGACTTTCATGGAAACCAAAACCTAAGTAGAATAATGAAAAGCAGGATGTAGATTCCATTTGTCTTCGGTCCTTCTCTGCTTTCTTTTAGGCCTAAGCTAATGGACATCTTTGTGTTTGTCAAACAAGACACCTGGTGCTAAATTAGCCTATTCAAGAAAGGATGATAAATAAGTTTATCATTTCTAGTGTTCAAAAGCATTGCTATGCCACTAAAAACAGCAAGCCACTATAAACTGAAACATCAAATGACTGAGTCTACATGCAGATGCCACACATTTAACAGCGTACACGGGAGTGGTATGGCTTTTCAGGCCTTTGTTTCTTTGTATTATTGACATCCCACCGTGGCCTTATAAAGGGACAGTTCTTACCTTGTTAATGGTCCCAGGTCGCCTGAGTCTTGGCTTCCAGCTTCACTGGGAGTGCTCACTGATTTCGAGGAGGGAGACATAGGGGTTGGGACTAAATAATGAAAATAACAGGTATCCCATGTTAAAAAATGCAGTGGCTGCACTGGAGAAGAGCAGTGTCAGACAAATCAAAACAAACGGGCCCAAATTAAAATGGTTTTATGGCCAGGAGAGATTGAGATGGGATAAGTAAAAAAAAAAAAAAAAAGAAAAAAAAGGAAAGAAAAAAAGAAAGTCAAGTGAATTTTTCATATTTTGGAAATTAAAACTTGAAATGAATTTAGATAGAATTAACTTAGGGATTCTAAGGCCATGTCCACCTTAACAAAATAGAATGGAGAATCAAAATAGTTATCTAGATAATTCAAGTCAAATATCTCTCTAGTATGAACTATCTAGATAATTCTAATTTTCCACTTTACTTTGTTAGTATAGATGTGACCTATTAAAAAATAAAATGGGGTGTCTATAAAACTTTCAAAGATTGTATGAAATAAGTGATTCTGAATAATTTCAAATATTCAAGGAGAGTCACCAAGTCTGTTTTAAGTCTGCATTTGGGGGAAATCTACGGCCCGTGGAGTATAAATTGCATTTGCTCTGAGGGACTAAGTGACAGATAGGGAAAGGGTAAGTGTTGAACCTGGTAATTTAAAAATCTCTTTCAAAACAAGGGAAAATGCCAGGCTGCTTTATTTTTACATTTAATTAATAGTTTCATCCCATTGTGCTGTTTACTGTGTTTGGGACTTGCGTTCCTTCGCCTCTGGCAGCTCTAGAAGGTGCTGCCATGTGCACGTAAGTAAACTGCATTCTGACGACAGGAGAAACAAGTTCAAAGATCGAGGTCAGTGCGAGCTGAAAATCTCAGAGCAAGAATAATAAAAGAAAAAAGCTAAAGGAAATGTAAATGTATTTTTTCTCTATCCTTCAGATACAAGCCAAATGTCCTTCAGATAGAAGCTGCACCAAATAGCCAAGATGGCTCCAGGCCAGACCAATTCAACGGGTTCTCAATATCACACATGCCAAAGAAGCCAGATGGGCAGAAAGAAACTTCAATACATAAGTGTAGATTCCCATTTGGTTTCAATCATGTGCAATTTCCTTTTATTTATCTAATAGGGTAAAGGGTTTAACTATTTTGTCCAAATCCTATAACACAATGGCAGATCTGTCAAGAAACTAGGAATTTTCATGTGGTCCTACAATTAATTCACTGATTATCCTCTGCAGGAAGTCGGAGGGTAAGTCAGAGAGACGGATGAAAATTGAAAATGGGGTCCACCCTTGCAGGGGCCCCTTGGCAGGGATGCAGGGATAGGTCAGAATTTGGTCACGGTTTAGGGATATTGAACTGATTTGTTCTTACAGTTTAATTGCGGACTTTATGTAGGGTAGGAGAGAATAGGACACACTGCTGTTGTGTTTAACTAGTGTTCACATTGCACCAGAATTTCAAACGCTATTTTGAAGCAAAAGATATAATTGATTGCAAAGTATCTAATTTATATCCCTGTCAACTAAGTACAAAAAAGTTTGTCAATCTCCTCAAAGAAGGTCCATCACCGAATCTCCCATAGTTTACATCTTCCATAGCATAAAGAAGCTAAACAAAGCAATCAACATCTTATTGGGGCTTATTATATCATTGTGTTACATATGATTTACCTACTACAAATTTAAGTTGAGTATAAAATGCTTTTTCATAGTGTTTTAGTTTTGTGTGTATGTATTAAACTCTATCCAGCATTACTTAATAATTTGAAGGCTTATTATATGTTGCTTTTTTTCTTATTTATATTGATATAAATATTTATCATTTTATTGTACATGGGATCATTTTTATTCTTAGTTGAAGTGACTATGGAAATAAATGAAAATTTATTTTAAGATAAAAGTCAATGATGGAATTAAAAGAAAACAAACCATTTTTAAAAAGAGATCTGATATTGTATTTATTTATATGTATTATTTTTAAGTTTTTTTTTTTACTATATTGGATATCATGTAGTTTTACAGACACCTTAGGATTACTCTGAAACGTATGGAAAGCAAGTGGATAAAGAAAAATAAAATAACTTATCACATGAGAGATATATAGTTAAGTGGCAGAATAAACACATTATGTACAAGTTACTTTCAGCACAAATAAAACAGTTTAATATCCAAACCCTAGTCATAAAATGAGATCATGACAATTAACTAGGAATGGATGAATTGGAGGAGGGGTATTGCAGTGAAAATGCCAGTTAGCGATGAAACCAAGATATACAACAAAGTCAAATAAACTTGTTAATTAGCTGCTAATTTGTCACCATTGTAAGTTTTCCTTCAAGTTTCTCACTGAGCATTCTATTTTCATCATGGAGTAACTCTATGCCTGTGGTGGTTATGAAATTCATAACCAGATTCACAGTATTTAGGTTGGCAGAGAGAGGCTGGGATTCAGCAATGAAAATGAAGAAAATTTAAGAAAAAATTCCAAGGTTTCCTGTATTTACCATCTGGCAACTCATTTAACAAGGATAAAATAATCTAATAGTAACACATTGGAGAAGGTTGACCATATAATCAGTCAGTAAGCAGCAAACTGCTAACTTCACAACCTGTCCTCCTGTCTCCTTCCAGCCCCCTCAATTCCAAAAATAAATACACCTGAACCATAAGCCACAGAATTGTTTAAAAAAATTAAAAAAAAAAAAAAGACGTAAAAGAACAGTAAACGCTGGACATGGTATATCCCATGCAAGGAAATAGTCACAGGAAGCACTTTTAAGTACCTAGTGGGGGCTCCGGCGATATACCAATGCTTTGCAGCAGAGCTTCTGTCTCTCGGCGTTTGCGATCCAGGTCAGAGTCATCCTGAACAGGTTCTTTCTTCTGTTGCATATCAGCCTAAAAAAAGTTGACACCAGTAAGAAAAGTTAACAACAGAACTAAATGCATGCTTTTCCCGACCGAAACTGAAAATGGTAAATGCACAGCAGCGAAGACCAGGCAAAAGCCCTCAATAGATATAATCATGTGTACAAAGGATGAAGAAACACTGGAACTGCTCCATTTAATAATTACTAACTCAGTGCTTTCTCTTTTGGATGAAGGCTTTTTCCTGCCTCTATCACACCGTATGAAAGTTTCTCTCACCCAGGTTTGGAAGAAACCATCAAGGGCAAAATATTTCTAACTGGGATATGGATTTTTTAAAAAATTATGCCTGCTTTTTTAGACCTCTTTGTCCCTTCCGGAAAGACATACTATCAGTGCCTGATGTGTGTATGTTTGTAACATTCATGCCCCCTGTTTGGGACTATGCAAACACGGAATTACTGGAGTCTGGCTCAAAAATTAAATTAGATATGAAAATCTGTAAGTGTAGAATACACTATTTCTATCAGTAACCTAAGTTTACCATAGTTTAAAATAAATCATGTTAAAATGTTTACTAAGGCATCTGAACAATATTGTGTAAGTGCTGTTACTTAATTTTGATTTCCAAAGGTTTCCATTATACATATTAATTCAAAGGAGAAAATTATTGTGTAGAGAAATATAGAACAAAACATCATTTAGGAGAAGTTCTTTTCCCAAATTCTATTAAAAAAATACATCTTGCGTGAGCCTCTTAGAGTCAGATCCTAAGCCCAGTTTGTTTTTTTACAGGATGGTGACAAGTCAAAATAAGGGTTAAAGAAGGTCAGTGGTGGGATCCTGGGGGAGTTAAACATTCAGGTTTCTTTCAGAACACACTTTCTACTTGAGACATTTGCCTCACATCTGAAACATGATAACGTCCTATTTGGTGTGCAAGCTACCTCACGACAAAGCTTTGTGAGATTGCAGAAGCGAAGCTCTCTTAAAGCTTGTCAAAAACCAATTATCCAGTTAACAGACATACCTTCCTCCCCAGGGACAAGTTGGGCACCCTAAGAGGCATATTACCTCCTTCAGCAGCGCAGAGTACATTTCAAAGCAGTGAAGCATAATTTACTTCATGGCGTCTAAAGCAGACAGAGTTCATGCAACTTTTGACTCACTCCCAGATGGTAACCTACACACTGATTCTAAGTAAAATGCACATAGTGCTAGGCTTGACACTTCTGTTACTATTCTCCTTGGGCTTAATACGCACTCATATTTTTGAGGTGTATCTGTCATTAGAGGGAAAACTGCCGTGATGGGGGTTAAGAACCATTAGAGAGTACTAGGGGATTTCAGGCACTCTCACGTAACCCAAAATTCTGAAATAGCAGTTTAATCTCTATCAGTGAAGAGAGCAAAGTTCACGTTCTTTTCCAATTTTAACATTTAAGCTACTAAAACAAGTTCCAAAGTTTATGCGTACAACAGAGGGAAAGATAGAACCAAGATGAGAAAAATGAAACCAGCAGAATGAGGATCTCCATTAACATCCACATATCATAAAGTTAAAAGAAGGATGGAAGGAAAAGAGGAGACACGAAAGAAAAGAGAATTACCATAGCAGCAGCTGAAATACAAATGAAGAAACTAACATAAGCAAAATTCCCCCTAGGAAGCCATGCGGAGTAGTAGGGTTTTACGTGACGAGTTAAGCCGTAACTGGACTGTCAGCTTTATGGAGAGGAGATCCATGTTTATTTTGTTCACCACTATTTCCTGACATCTAGATCACGGCCTGACACATAGTAGATGCTCAATAAAAAATGTGTTGCATGAATGAAGGAATACCTGCCTTTGGTAACTGCTATTCCACAGCTATAGAATCTTAGAATTACACATCATTCAGGCCAATTTCCACCAACTGTACCCCATCAGGAAACCCCTTTACAACATCCCTGTTGGAAGGAGTCACCTAAACTTCCAGTGACCCACTGCTCACAACAAAGCCATTTCTACATTCTAGCAACAACAAAAAGATATTTAACCTTTCCTCATTCTTTCAACAAAAACTTATTGAAGGACAACAGAGTGCCAGTGGTAAGGAAACTGAGTTCTAGTGGAGCTTCAATAGAGTGAACAGAAAAAGGACCTACCTAATCTTATCCTTTCAAATAACTTAGGGCACACTTTCTGTCATGTAGGTTCTATGCAGAAAGACACAGAATCTGTTCGTTATTTTTCAATGTATTCTAACTTCAATCATTAAGCAGTCAAGAAACAGACTAGTAGGTAAATTATACGTCAACATGCATAACCAGATATTGTGCAAAAATAGTGCACCTGAACTCCACCTCCAAAATTTCATGCCCACAGTATGAGGTGCCTCTGTAATTCATTCTCTGCCTTACGTCTTTTTTAATTCTTAAGGAAACAGGCAATATAATGACATATATTAATAAGGACAAATGTCCACCTAGACATAACAGAAGCTTAGGAAAGCTATCAACACTCAAAGTTGACCATGAAAAATGCAAAATTAGGTAACTGGGGCTTGTTGGAAATGAAAGGGGTTCCTACCTGTTACTAATTAGCACCTTAAACTAAACAAAGTGTTACCTCATCCAAGACAGTTACACCAAGTGTGCTAGACAGGGAACTTGTTATTTTCCCCATGTAAATACTACAGAATCCTAATACAGTTTAACGATTCAATAAGGAGGGATTTTGCAGTACTAGTAATTAAAACGATGCTAGGTGTCTTTCCTAGCAAGTGGTATTTCTGTTTGTGAAGAGTAGTCACAGCCGAGACCCAGAGAGGATAATCAAAGAAAGAAAACCTGTCAGCTGAGAACTGTCACTCACTTTTCCAAAGATGGTTCCATGGTTATTAGAGGAACAAGTGAGGACAGGCCAGGAAACCTCTGTCCATCCTACCTTGCAGCAATTCGGCAGAAGGCCAAGAACAGGACGAAACTTCAGGGTGGCCCCATTAAGCACACCTCATTGCATTAAAGCCAATTTTTCATGAAATTGGGTCTGTGTCTTAAATAGTGGCCACTATATTTATTTTATAATCAGATTTCATCCATAATACCACAACCAAAAAGCAGTTCACATCCAAAGGAGCAGAGAGTGGTAATTTTATACATGTACACAGTTTTCTGGATTCTGTAGAGACAATCAACCTGGGTGGTCCTAATTCCCCCTAGTTTTCAGCCCCAGCAAAAACACTCACTCAGATTAACAGTAAAGAGCATTTTGTTTCCTTTTCATTCTAAATTTGTTTTATTTAAAATATAAGCCTAAATAAAGTTAAAAATCAAACCTATAAGGTTAAGGCTATTTCTAACCCTCTATAAACAATACAAAAACTAGAAAATCTTAAACTCAGGAGTCAATGACAGTAGCCAGTTGACTGGAGCATCTGATAGACTCAGAGTCAGAATCTTCCAAGGAAATTTGCAGAAAAGAATTACAGATTCTTGGAAAGGGTGTCTGTGACCAGCATCTTAGACATGCCCTAACTAGTTCATGTGTTCACTCTTTCACTCATTCATTCATTCTATAATCCTTTATTGCAGGCCCACTACATGGCAGGATCTGTGCTAGACATTGACTCAGTAATGAAAAACATATAACTGTGTCTTCAAAAGCTTGCACTCTATTAGGAGAGAAAGACAAGTGAAGAGGTAAATGGTGCGAAATAGTTTGACAAGGTCAAGGATAGGGTGCAAGACTAACCTAGCTATGGGTGGAGAAAGATATCAGAGAAGGCTTTCTGGGGGAAGCGACATTTGAGATGAGAACTGACAGACACATAGTTAACAGAATAGCGAAAGCAGAGGGAAGGGAACATTCATAAACTCCCCGTCAAGAGAGACTGTGGCCCATAACGCGATATGTAGCTAAGTCTGGCTGGAATGTGGATTTAATGGGGGAGAAAAGAGAGTGCTGATGTGTCTGTCCAGGACTTGATGATCATTGTAAGTTGGGGAAGTGGGTGGTAAAAGAATGACTGCAGGCTTCTGCTTTGGACAACTGGCTGGAAGAGCGGGGTCCTTCCTGTGACTGGAGATAAAGGGGGCTACCTGGAAGGCTTAGAACTCTGGGGCCTAACAGCATTTGAAAAAGAGGGATCAGAATAGTTTACTTCCAGGTTTCTTTCAGCTACACAATGCTATAATCCTAGGAAACTAAGGACATTAAATTATAAAACCCTTCCAACAATGGGGCATTTTTGGAAAATGGCCTTCTGGTAGTGATCCTGACAAACCTAAGTAGCCATTCTAAGGGGCCACATTCTCCCACCCTGGGAGCCAATCTCAGTTGCAGAATAACAGCTGTTTCTTACTGACCAGTTCCTTTGTCTTTCTCTGTTCCACAGTACTTCCTTTGATCCTCACAGAACTCCGTGAGGAAGGCACCACTCTTTTCCCTGTTTTACAGAAGGGAAAACAGGTTCAGAGAGGTCCCATACTCTCTCAAGGCCATTCTGCGAAGGGCAGAGCCAGGTTTCCCAGCCACGTTCCACTCAAAAGCCTCTGCCCATAATGGCTGAGTTTACTGCCCTGTGTTTTATAGCGCTGGGTGCTCAAAACAAACCAAGCCATTGCAGTCTACAAAAGGTGCTTAGACTGAACTGAGGAAAGATCTTTTGGGGGGAGATGGGTTGCAGAGAGACAGGACTGAAAGCCAGGAGAGACCTCAAAGATGAGTAGTCCAGTGGATCCCAAAATCTGGCCCCATTTGAGTCTTTTGAATAAAAAACTTTGAGATGAGAGACTAGAACTCTGCATTGCCGTGGGATTCCATGGAGCAGGGTCAGGATATCACAGGCTTAAATCACTCTGTCAGGACAGAAATGAAGAAACTAAGACTATGCGACTTTAATTCTGAATTAGGTAGAGGCCCAGAAATGTCTAGAGTCCGGGTGTTCCACATTCCCTACCACCTGCCGCCCCCAGTCTCCCAGGGTCTGTCTGCTGTGTAACAAGCCAAATCTCCATCAGGCAAAGCTGCTTGGTTTAGAAGCAAAAAGGGTGGCCTATTTCGATCAGTCTTGTTTGCCTGTAATTTCCCCCCAAATGTGTAAAATGACAAAGATGAAGCAGACAGCATAATTTGGAACCAAATTTCCCATATCACATCGCATCTTGTGGTAATTCTATGAAATTCAAGTTGGATATTAGAATGTCAGTTTAAAAGGAAACTGGTTATTAGTAAAGGATAACAGGTGCTTTAAAACTACAGTAAGTGTTGACATTTGAAGGAAAGGAAGCATAACAACTTAATGCTTTTTTTGGCTTTGCATGGAAATGAATAACCATTCCTTGTCAGTTCTCACCTCCACTTCACTTAAAGGCTGCATATAGAACAGCAAAGATCTCCAAGGCAAAAACATTATGTGTCCTGACAAGGACACATAAACCACAGCATCAATCAAAGTGTAATGGAACGGAGAGATGCAAGATGCCAGAAGGCGAAAATGCAACTGCAATTATGCTTTACTTTGTTGGAAAATAATTGCTATAAACCTGTTACTTTGGTCCCCCCCCCCCTTATAGTATGAAACACACATATTTAGATTGTAAGGCATCAAAATACATTCTCTTTTTCCTTAAAGAAAAACTCTGAGTAGGGAAGCAGTTCTGGTTTCTATAAAATACACACAAGCATATCACAATATGCAAAGTTTCCTTCTTAGAAAACTATTCAAAACTATCTTTGGAATCTGGTTTTTGTACAAGATGTGAGCTATTTCTATATTTCCACAACAAATTGGAGAATTAAAAATAAATTATTTATTGGATTGAGATAGTAGAAGAAAACATGATATTACAGCAAGACACTGAATTGGGAATCGAGTCCTGGATCCTGGGTCTGACAGGCAGAAAAGCTATATTTCACCTCTGGGTTTCCGATGCTTTGTTGGCATAAAGAGGGGTTTTGATGGAAGGTCTCTAGAATCTCTTCTGGCTTTAATATGTCATAATTCTATGTCCATGGACCAGAGACTATTACACCATCCACCCTCTCAACAAGGGAGGGAAATGAAGCTTTCCCCTTACCAGACCTAGGATTCTTATTTACCTGAAAAATATAAACCACATAGGAAACCATGGAAATCCATTGGCATCATTTTCTATTTTTCTCCTAAAATATTCTGGCTGGTAGTTTTTTAAAAAAACTTTTTCTTAAAATTAACACATTAAGCATCAACTATAGCCGAGGTACTACTAAGTGCTTAAAAGATTAACTCTTTTAATCCTCATAACCCCACAAAATAAACATATTACTACGCCTATATTAAGGGTAGGAAATTGAGACAGAAAGGTTAAGGAATTTCTAACAATAGAGATATCACAGACCACTTTCAGGATTCTATTCCAGTTTGGGATGAACGTGGGTTTGGGGACCTCTGAACCAAGTGCTATGTGCCATTTAGGTGGTGCCTGACCAGCACATAGCAGATGGCAATGATCCTATCACTCCAAGTTTGTAGATATCCACTCATTTTATTCAGGTGTCATAAAAGGATGCTTTTAGAGGATCTCTTTATCCATGTGACCAGCCCCTCAGAAACAACTGATTTTCCTTTTTTCCCACAACACCCCAGCACTCAGGATTTACCTCTTTCCTTTTCCTCTCCTCTTCCTTCCGTTTCTTCTCTTCTCTTATCTGTGCTAAGCGCTGCTTTTTGCGCTCTAGCTCAGCTTTTAAGTCACTTTTGTCAGACATGTTGGTTGCCTTGGAGGAAAAGAAAAAAAAGTGAATATATAAAAATAACCTTTTTGTATTATCATTGCAAGAATCATTCAAAAGGAATCTAGCTTGAAAGTATGACTTTTTGGCAATAACAAGTTGTATTAGTTAGCCTATGTCAAAGAATCAAAGAAACAAATTAAGTTACATCTGGTCTCATGCTATATGAAATCATCGCCTTTTAGGTACACATAAATACTTGAAGAAACATCACATTATAGTCTATTTTGGTCTGAAGAATAATAGCAACCTACTTCAGAACAAGCAACTCATTTTCTGTAGAAGTTGTTTTAACAAACAAACAAAAAATAAATAAGAGAGTCAAAAAAGAACCATCATCATGACTTCCAATTTAGACGATAATGGACCAATTTCTCATCATACTGAGAAAAGAAAATACGCTGTCATAAACCCTTAGAGACATAACTTGCTTAAATTTCTATGGACTCAAAAAACATTCCTCCGCTAAGCTTGAGCACATGGAGATTTCATTTCATTATATACATTAGGGCAGACAGCCACTGAAGACGTAACATGTTAATCTTCTTTTTCTGTAAAACTCCTCCTGAACTGTCACAATTAATTTCATCTCCAGTAAAACCCTATTTCTATAAAACTTTCATTTGCATACTGAATGCAATATTGCTTATCCTTGCACTTCCCCTTTTCAAAGCAAAAGATGCTTGTGAACAAATAAAATAGAAGATAACACCATAGCAAGTTCTTGGGAAAATTTATCTGAATGAGATTTAATTTCTTTCTTTCTTTCTTTCTTTTTGAGGAAGACTGGCCCTGAGCTAACATCCGTGCCCATCTTCCTCTACTTTATATGTGGGACGTCTGCCACAGCATGGTTTTTGCCAAGTGGTGCGTAGGCCTGCACGCAGGATCCAAACTGGTGAACCCCAGGCCACCTGAGGCGGAACGTGCACACTTAACTGCTGCACCACCAAGCCGGCCCCAAAGAATGAGATTTAATTTTAATGTTAATGGTGACAGAAATGCTGGAGGTGGTGGTGAGGGAAATATTTTCAAATAAAATGAGTTTGGAGAAGACTTTCACCAATTACCAATGATTATATTTGTCTCTTTTATGTTCCCAACTAGAAACTAAGAAAATGGAAACACTGAGAAATAAAGAATTCCTTCTGATCTAAATTCCTAAAATAAAGTAAAAAAAACAAAACCCAAAACTAACCACATATGTCCTGAGTATTCATTTGCATGTTATTTGTCTGCAACTATGATAAACATATAATGTATCCCTAAGTAGATGATAGAGTGAAGGCAAAAAAGAACCAAAAAACACAAAATAATGAAAATCCCTTAAACTTCCTGTCATTGTCTTTAGAAGGTAATCAAGACCCTATAGTCATCCTAAGACACACTTTCAGATGAATACACAGTTGGGAAGTGTACTGTGTTTCTACTGTGCATATTCCTGCTCACAGTGTAATGGCAAAGATTTGTGAAATAATAACAACAATAACCACAATAATCAACCTCTGCCATTCAGGGCCACACTATGTCTTAATTTTTCAACAAATATTTGTTGAATATTTAATCTGTGCTAAGCAGTCTCCTAGACATCAGAGTACAAATACGAGCAAAACCAAATTCTTTCCTTCAAGGAGTGTATAACACAACTTTGTGGGCATGGTGGTGTGGCCAGAGATGTTCTCTAAGATATTGGTATATTGATTACTGAATGCCAGTCACTTTACATTTATTATCGCATTTAATCACAACAACACAAGAAGACTGGTATTAATATTAATGTCTTTTTTGCAATGCAGATAAAGGAGGCTCAGCAAGACCCACAACTGCATAGTCAATACCCGGCAGAACCTAAATTCAAGCATGTTCATGCTCTGAACTACTACACTCTGCTGATCCCCAATGTACAAGTTCAGAAGGAATGCAGAGCAAAAGAATAACCAAGATCTGGTACAGTGGGTAACTGTGAGCTTTGAGCAAGGGGCGGAATTTGAACTGGATATCAAATGAGGTCAGGAACTAGCAAAGGAAGCAAAGATACGGCTATGCAAAGACCTGTCGAAGAGGGAACCAGCAGGCTGAGTACAAGAGATGCGAATGAATTGAAGTCAAGAAATATAAACATTAGTTGGTAAGAATGGATATGTGGAGGCAATTGGTGAAGCCTTTGGAAAACAGAAAAGTGAGTTCCACTTGGTATACTGAAGGATGGGAAATCATAGCAGCTTTCTAAAAGGGGAAGTGACAAAATGAAAATGGAATTTGCTTAAGCCTATTCTTGTCCCTGCCTAGAAAACAGATAGGAGCAGAAACTAGAAATAAGGCAAGCTGCTGGGAGGCTGTTGCCACCATCTATCTGGATCGACTGCACCTGCACTGGGATGGCGGGTGACTGTAGAGACAGAATGTACGGAATGTGGACTAACAAAAGCACAGTCAAGAAGGAAGAAATAACTCTTGGTAGCCTTTAGATATGGAAGCAAAAGAGAAAGATTCAGTAACAATTCAACTTTGAGAGAGTAAAGAGTATGGCAGTGAAGTTGGGAAGAGAAGGCAGAGGAGTAGACAATGCAAAAACTTCCAGCATGTCATAATTTGGACGTCAACGGGACTTCTGGGAAGAAAGAATGCATAGGTACAATACTACAGATGGGATGAGAAGTTGGATGGGGACTGGAGCTGTGGATAGAGTTCAGAGTCATCCACTTACAAAGGACTGTTTAACCCTGAGTCACAAATTCAAAGTCCCACAGGAACCAGGCAGATAGCACGAGGGAGCAAAGCAGTGACTGAGGCCAGCCAGGGAAGAAACATCATTCTTGAAGGAGGCAGCTTTCCTCAGCTCCACCTGACAGCTGACATGGAAGAATATGAATCTAAGCAGTTAGACCTTCTGATTTTCTTTTTAAAGAGAAGCCATAGAACTGACAAAAGTCAAGTTTATCACTAAAATACTGTTTGCCAATAATTTTCAACACCAATGAGCAAAAATCCTGGCAGGAGAAAATAACAACCTAATTCCTGAAGCCATCTGAGAAGTTACATATACTCTTCCCCAATGGGGGCCAATCTGATTTATGTTTTTGACATTTTTCTTCTGTCAAAAACTAAATGACCATGTGAACA
The DNA here is from genome assembly GCF_041296235.1 of Equus asinus. Lineage (NCBI taxonomy): Eukaryota > Metazoa > Chordata > Mammalia > Perissodactyla > Equidae > Equus > Equus asinus. The sequence goes on along the minus strand of NC_091790.1, from coordinate 138,838,817 downwards.
CATTTCTAGGATCCTTCCAAGGGTATTGGAGAGGGCTCATGTAAGAAGGGGGCTCTTCATTAGGTTGACAGTATATTCTTTGCTGACATTCAATGTTAAGACACGATTTTTCAAAAATAATATAAGGGAAAATATTCACCAAAAAAGGAAACGTCCAATCAGAAAAATCACTGTTAAAGCAATAATTGTGTCATTCCATGCTGAAAGCAGGCAGAAAACTCTGAGAAGGTTCCCTCTCCTCCACATTTCCTCAATTTTTTCCTACCTTTCCCCAGTCTATCAAAAGGGCCTGGCACAACTTCAGCCATATATTGTTGTCACGAAGGAGCAAAGCATGTAATGAGAACAACCTGTATTTGTTGTGATTTTCTCATGAAGAAGTTCATTCACAAGAGAGACGTAAGGTGTATTCTCAGTACGTTTCTGCAAAGGGCAAAGTTCTTCCAACAACTGATAAATATGTCTGACAATGTTGGTCATTTAAGTTTGTGTTACAAGCCATAGAGCCAATATTTTTGAAATAAACAACAAAAACACCAAGGAAACTTTCAAATATATATATTAAGTTGTGATGTTTCAAATAACACACTTCGCTTTTTAAAAGTAGCAGAGCCACAATGGTAAAAGACAGCTATAGAGTACCTTCCACTTATTGATTTTTTGGATCTACTCCAAAAAAGACACTTTGCATCAACCCCTAGGAGAATAAGAAATCTCAAGAGAATGCCTCATAAAGGGTTTGGAAAGTACCCATTAGAGTAAATGAATGGGCCTCTACACATAGTGACATGGCTGAAATGGTGGCATTAAATGCAGTCAGCACTGAACTCCACAGGCTTTCCCAAGGGGTTTGCCAGTCTGACCCACTAAATCTCCCTGGACATCAAACAAAGCAAATTGAGGAGCAAAGCATGGGGAACATGAGTTATAGAGCTTCCTGTGGCTAATGTAGGTCACTGCAAAGGCTATTCTGATGCTCTCAGTTTAGAAAATAAGAGTCAGAGCCACCTGCTGCTAATTATTGCTCACTTACTTCATACACATAAAAAGTTGGTCTCTTTCATGTAAAAATGGTAAGGAGTAAAGTAGATAAATCCAAAGTGCCTCTGAGTGTAAGTCTCCTGCCTGTCTGGTCATCAACCTACTCCTCCCTGTCTGATCATCAACCACCCACCAGCCAATCATGGCTTAACTCTACCCTGGCTTAGGAATAATTACAGCTCAGGCTCACCCCAGCTCCATCCCTTCCAGGGTCAGTTGATGAATGTTTATGATGCCTGCTCAGCTCTCCTCATAGCAGAGACCCGTATTCTGAATTAGTGTTCCATTGGTGGGATTCCTCTTGCCCACACTCTCTTACAACCCACCTTAATTTGCCCAGTTCATGCCTCCTACCTCCTCTGACGTCTGCATCCTGAGCTCTTGCTCTCCTGCAAATTCTCCAATTTTACTCTCACTGAGCACGATTCCATTTCACCTCCTTTCTTTCCTTGTCTTCCAAATTACCCCCACCTGACAACAGATATCCCAAAATTCAAATCACCTACTCCACTCACCGTGGATTCCATACACCAATCCCCAACCCCCATAACTTTTTTCAAATTTCAACTCCCTACTTCTGATTTCTCCTTTTATCCCTGGTTTACCCTTTATCCCTTTGTTTCACAACTCACCTCCCCCCATCTTCCCAATGTCCCAGTTCTCATAACTTTTGTTTCAGTCCATCTCTGATCCCAGTAAACTACCATCCTTTTGATCCAAGTAAACAACTCAATATAAGTAAAGAGCTTAGAATCGTGCCTGGCACATATTAAACAGCTAAGAAAGTTGTTTCTCTTCGTCCTCCTCTTTCTCCCCACCCCCACTTCCTCCTCCTCCTCTTTTTCTACTATTATTATTATTACTGTTATCTTTCACCCTGCAAGTCCTTCCCCCTTCACTACTTCTACCCTAATTCAATAACTGAAGTCATCAGAGTTCAGTGTAATCACTTAAAAATGATCTAAATCTAAAAAGAAAAAAACCACCCAAGCTCATAGATAGAGAGAACAGACTGGTGGTCACCAGAAGTGGGGGATAGGGGATAGGTAAAAGGGGTGAAGAGAGTCAAAGTGTACCAACTTTCAGTTATAAAATATAGAAGTCATGGGGATGCATGTACAGTATGGCAACCATAGTTAATAATGCTGGGTTGCATATTTGAAAGTTACTCAGAGAGTAGGTCTTAAAAGCTCTCATCACAAGAAAAAAAAAATTCTGTAACTATGTAGGGTGACAAATGGTAACTAGACTTCTTGCAGTGATCATTTTGCAATATATACAAACATCAGATCATTATGTTGTAAACTTGAAACTAAAATAATGTTGTGTATCAATTATACCTCAATAAAATAAATAAATAAGACATAAAAAAGTTACAGTGAGAAATACATTAAAGGTATAGCATGTTACTGATTCAATAGCAATACAAGCAGAGTGAGAAAACCCAATCTGTGCTCCTCGAGATTTTAACGTACCTCAGAGCGAACAGAAGGAGCTTCTCAGTCTAAATGGGTTATAAAATAGAAGGCATACGGTAAAAAAAAAGTGCAGCTCAAAGAAAAAAATATTGTAAAAAATTAAGTGTAGTCACTTATTAGTAGTAAAATTCTTCTCAAGTTTCTGTTGAACATAGGAATTACATATCAAGCTGTCCCAGGTAGGCATCTTCCCCAACCTTACCCACTTCCTCCAGAGGATGGAGAGGCACAGGGAGAAATGGTTTCCTCTTTAGTTAAGTTAGTTACAAGGAGGGTCACTGCTGCTTTTCCATCATAGAAGTGGTTCATGGGCCTAAGTCTTAATCTTAGAGGAAAGAATGGGGGAGACGAAGGAAGGAGGAAAACCTGAGAGAAAGAAACATGGACACTGAGGAATAAAGAAACAAAAGTCATTTTCACACCTGCCCTTGTCTTCTCAGTTAACCTTGCATCATCTTCACGTTTCCTATGTCCACAGACATCCATAAAGAAAGGAAAATGTGCAGCTTTTCTTGAACCCAACAATGAGACCTACTGTCTACATTTTCATTTCTGTACATACTGTCATGGGATGGTTTGGTCCTGTTTAGAAGCAAGTATCTAACAGAGGCGAGGCAAAGGGCTTAGTCCTGTTTACACAGCTGCCAAGTAACAGACCCTCCTGAGGCTTAGCTTTTGAACAATATAGATCTCTATTTCCTCTCAGTTGTCTAAGTTGGCAGCAGCTGGAAATTCCATTTCTAATGCTGGCATATGTAAATGTATTTTTAAGCTTAAAGTCAGAATTCTAGGAGATTTAAATCATTGCCCAGCTGTTGCCAGACTCATTGAAAAAAATACCCAGAAACAAATTCTCTTTTCCTGCCTGGAAACAATTGCTCTTGTCAGCTCTTCACTATCAGCTATTGAACTTTTCATCTGCCACTAGGTACGCACGAGAAATCTGATCTTTCACAACCTCAGTTCACCTGCCTGCTTCTCAGACAATACAGCTGCCTCCTTTCACTTGGATGGGAGGCCAAGGAATGACATGGACCACAACCATCAGCCCATTTTTACACCTACAGCTCACTGTCAACAAAAAGAGGGTTATAGAAATTTCAGGAAGGAGACGGCTGGTGAAAGATGTGGGAGGGTTACGTGCTAAATTTTTACAGCTGTCAGTACAATGTGAAAACAAAATTTTAAATAAAATCTGTCTCATAGTAGGAAGGTGCCCTGGCTTTGTGTACTTAGACTTTAGATGAGCAGTTCTCAAATGTTTGGTCTCAGCATCCCTCGATACTCTTAAAATTATCAGTGACCTCAAGGAGCCTTTGTTTATATGGGCTACATCTATTAACATTAACCACATTAAAAATTAAAACTGATAAAACTTTAAATATTTATTTAATAATTCATTTTAAAATAACAACAATAAACTTCTTACTTGTTGACATAAAATTTTTACAAAAAAATAGCCATACTTTCCAAGACAAAAATAACAGCAAGAAGAGCATAATTCTTCTACATTTTCACATATCTCTTCAACATCTAGCTTAATAGAATTCAAGTGGATTCTTATAGCTGTTTCTGCAGTCAGTCTGCTGGGATATGCTATTTAGCATGTGAGAAAATCTGGTCTCACGTAAATATATATTCTGAAAAAGGAGTAGTATTTGAATAGCCTCTTGAGGTAACTGGATATTCTTCGATATGACACCAAAATCAACAAATGACAGTTTCTTAAAGTTCAGTTGCAATGTGAATATGAAGCCACATCAATCAATGAACTTTTTGTACGCTGCTACATTAAAATCCACTGGTCTATCTTAAAGTTCGAATGAACCTTTTATGTATGTATGATTTTATCCATCGTGCCACTGCACCTAAGACTATCCATGCAGGATTTTAAAACATCATGCCTTGGTTATTTAGAAAATTATGCAGACTTCTCAAATGCTGACACATTTTACTGTACAATATCCAAAAACAATTTGATAATATCACTACTATACTCTTCAGAAAAGTCTTTCAGTATGGTAAAGCTCATGGTGCAGACATAAGTTTTCCAAAGTTCCAATTTTTGCTTGAAAGCTCAAATTTTATCATTAGCAACAAATATTGTCAACTGTGTTCTTGAAGTGACAAGCCCATGCATTAATTTTTGAGAAAATTTCTGCTAAATACCCAAGTCTGAATAACTATAGTTTTCCATGAATTGTCCTTTCAAATAAAAAATAGTGTTTCATGAAAAAAGACAGCTAGGTCAGCTCACGACTCAAAATATTGCACAAATGCTCTCCTCGAGGCAACCACTGAACTTTGGTTGGCAGCAGAAGTGCCTTAAATGTGTTCCCATTTGCCACTTAGTAAAGACATGTTCAAGGGTACAGACTTGATATAATTAATATTTTTTTCTGCTTCATGAAGGACATTCTTAAGTGAAATTGTTTTTTTAAACTGCGGGTGTGTGGCAGTGAAGTTTGATGCCATTACTAGCATAGTTTGGTGCCACTGTCCCAATTCTTGCTAAAGTACTGGCAGTCTTACCCACCATTGCTTTCATACCATCATTGCAAATGTCAATACGGTGAAAAAGACAAATAACATTTAAGCATCATTAAGAAAATAGTTTTGACCTGACAGATCCCTGAACACATCTTGGCATGCCCAGGGATCCTCAAACCACACTTAACCTACTTCTGATAAGACGGAGTTGATACTAAAGCCTATAGAGACGTTTACTTAACAAAATTTTGCTAAGTGTTTAGATAAGTAATCTTACCAGAGGGGCTTAGAGCTCTTTCTTTTGCAGGAAAGAAAAAGCAAAAGACACAGCAGTAAAATCATGGCACACAGAAAATTCAGATTGAGTAAAAAACTATAATGATTTAGAAATATATAACTGTAATGATTTAGAAATACCAGGAAGATCTAAGATTTCTGGATCTGGCATAAGGAAAACTGGAGTTGGAGAAAGAGTGAGGTATTGAAGAAAAGGTTCTATAAAACTACATGTGGAAGATTTCTCATTTCTCACTCGCCTCTGCCAAACAAACTGAGAATCCTCTCAGCCCCCATTCTTCTTCTCCCGCTTTACACACACACACAAAAACGGGCCTTTGACGGTTGTTAATAAAATGGATACTTCTCTGTTACGTGAAAAGTTATTCTTGTGTTCTTTTAATTTTGCTGTATTAACAATTACAGTTAAACATGTTTGTTACAGGACAAGAACTCCAAAGATTATATAAGCCAGTACCAGTATTTTACCCATAAATAAGGAAACTGAGATGCACTTATCTAAGTTCGCAACCATTAAGTGGAGGGGTCAGAACCGGAAACACCAGATCTCCTTATCCTTGAATACTTTTACTAAATAATCTTCTCGTTCAGTGTTTACTTATTCAAGATTTTACTCATTTTAGTCAAAAGAAAGCTCTTAAACAAAAGGTTTTCACGGTGGATCCTGATCAGTCTGCTTCCAGTCCAATCTTGCAATCACTCTCTCTCACCACCTGGTGGCAGTAAACGTAAATTGCACGGGAGAGCTGACATCAGGAGAAAAGGCTTCACCTCTGAAATTCCGACCTCACCACCAAAGCCAATACAATTCTACTGGGGAGTCACAAGCCCTGAAAGAGTTTCATCTGCATATGAAAGACCTATTTATGTCAATAGAGAACTAACGTTTGAGGGGAGAAAAAAATCTCAGTACAGAATACAGTTAAACACCTATGTTGATTTTTCCAGGCTCCTCTTAATTTTATTCATATTGGGTTAGTTCTTGACTAGGAAATCAGGCAATATTTTTAAATTAAGCCTTCAGTATCTCTCTTGTTGGATGTGTGAGCTATATTTAAGATTGTTGTGTCTGCATATTGTCTCTAGTCCTACTTTCACTGCTTCCTGATTCTGAGCTACCCAAGCTGTACTGCTGAAGCTGTAACTCGAGCATTGGCAATTGCAGCACATTAAACAGGATAGACTCTCAAGCACTCAGCACAGAGGCCCATTATGCTAGAGAGAAAAATCAATCCATACGGTATCTGCCCTCTCATCTAGTTAACAGACTAGCGATGAGAGCCCTTAAAACTTAAAGGACACACAAGCCATTGTCATCTTCGCCAAAAAGTTCTGGACAATTTTGAGTTATTTCTGACCCCTACAGTGCATTTCACCAATTTAGAGACTCAACATACTTCTCTTAGGAAAAGGAATTGTTCCTCAATTAAGAGAAAGCAGTCATTCATATCTTCAAGTATCTTCCCCCAGAAAACACTTAGATGATATCAAGAGTCCTTAGGAAATAAGCATTTCAAGCAGTATCCTTGAAAGTGCATAAAACCAAAGATGGAACAGTGTAGACAACTAGAGGGCAGTATTTTGGCATTGAGTTCCTAAGAATTAGGGCAGAAAAAGAACTGGAAAACAGAATCAGAAGAAAGGAGACAGGAGGCCTCTGGGGAATACCACAAGGAAAACTGGAGTGAAGAATGAAGTGAGGCCTCGCACAAAGGATCGTACAGAAACATCTGACCTTGGGCCAAAACAGACGGGAAGGATTTAGCACTTGCTACACCTGAGCCAGGTGTGAGGTAAAGAAGCCGAATAAAGAAGGCCACCACATCACACCTTTTATAGTATGAGATTACCCACGTGTGCTCCTAGAGGCAAAGAGAAAGAAGCTTCTCCATCTAAACGGGCACTCTCAAGGAGCGTGTGGAAAGGCACGACTTCTTCACAGACGGTGATGCAATAAGCTTCCTTTGGAACTTGCACAGTAGCTCCTCAGCCTCATATTGGGCACACAGTGGGCAGTCCATAAACACTTGCTGTTATATAAATTGATTAAAGACAGCCCCTGTGTATTGGCACCCATGTTGTTTACTTCTTCACATCAGGCTAGGACCATTAGCTCAAAGCTCTCCAGCGCCAAAACCAAATTTCTACCCATCCAGTTGCTTTAAATATAGGTCAAATAAGCATATTTTTAGCCAGTTAGAGCCCACCTGCTTTGCATACCCTGCAAATCTGCACCCAATATCTGCTACTATAGATAAGACAAACCCTGTGGCTAGAAGAGACCTTAAGCCACCGCCCTTTGGAGCTCTCCCACCCAGAGCCAGCGGGGAGCCTTGCCGCATCACTTAGACACAAGGCCTCGCTCTCTGATTCCCTCTTCCCTTCGTGGGTGGTGGCCCCATGCTGTTGTCTCTGGAAGGTCCCCTGCTGTGAGAGACCTCCCATCTCACGCAATACTATGCAAGTACCACACAATAAAGCATGTCATGCAATGCTGCCACCTGTGGCCCTGTCTTTTCCTTGATCAGCCCCAGAACCCTTGAAGTCACCACACCCTCCCAGCCAATTTTCACCAGTCCTCTCAATTTTACCACCTAATACTTCCAAGCCTGCCCTTGCCTAGCCATGTCCATTCACACTGCCCAATGCCAGGCTTCACATTGCTTATCTGAGCACTGCAGTACTCTCTGAACCAATCTTCTTGTCTCCATGCTAACCTTGCTCCCTACTGATCCTCGACATCCTCCACACTGTCAGTGTGAGCCTTCCATCACTCAAACCTGATGAGTACATTCCCCTGCTAAAACACATCAGTGACTCCCTTTTAGTTGCTAAATTTGTCCCAACTCCCTATCAAAGCACATAAATGCTCTTCTTGCTCATCTCTCCATCCACATATCCCTCCATTCCCTAATTCACATGGTACTGGCATATATCAAGCTGTTTCCTTCCTTTGTACCGTTGCAAATTCCAGAAATGCTCTTCTCACCATTCATTACCTGATGAGTCCTATTCTCTGTCTCAGCTCAATCACATCCCCTTCAGAAAGGCCTCCTAGGGCATCAAGCCTGGGCCGAGCATGCCTCCCTGTTGGCCCTAGAGAACCCTGTGCATGTCTGCTGGAACACGTACCTCACTGCATGGCTATGTTCTGATGACGTGATTCTTTCCTCCTTTTATGATGAAATCTCCTCAAAGGGAAGGACTAGGTCTAATCTATCTCTGTACTTCTAGTGCCTGGGTGCGAGGACTCGGGAAATGTCTCTTGAACTACTAAACAACCATTAGATAGAAATGTGAAATCTTCTACAATTTCACTGTCAGGAATTTTCCAATTATCAACAAATTATGTTGGTGCACTAAGCTTTTAAATGACCAAACTCAGAGACGTCTTTTCTTATTATGCAATCTATTTCCATTCCCATGGGTGGGAATTGATGTTTTTACCCATTAGTACAAATGTGCAAAAAACATGTAATCCTAGCATTGCCTCATCCAGTGAACTATCTTTTCCTAAATCACTACCATATAATTTTTCCCTGCCTGGTTTACATTTTTAATCTTGGTTTTCTGACTCTAAAAGGATTATTTAGCAAAATCTGTTCACTTTATAATTGACAGCCTCTATTGTTTATCTCAACCAACCAAATTTGTTTATCTCAACCAAGTTCAGCAATCTAGAATCTACTGTGCAAAATGTCTTGAGGATAAATCATCATGCTGATAGCTGGGCTTTCTCTTTAAAAGTGATCTAAAAATATCAGTGCTTTGGAACAGAGCCACCTATTTATTGCACTTGAAGCTGTTTCTCTGAGTTGCTAAGATGAGAAATGAACATGTCTAAAAATAAACAACTCTCAGGTAACCTGTGGGACTGATCTTTAAAATGACTGATAACAAGCAAATCTTCAGACAAGACCACTTTTAGCTTTGACTCTGAGTCCCAGGCCTGCTCTCTCTATAAAGGGGCCAGATTTTCTGTGCAGCAAAGTTAAATCAAGTCAGCCCTGGACAGCAGGCCTGCCTAAAGCGAGCCCTCTATCCTGATCAAGAACACAGGCAAATTCAAGCTGCCCTTTTTGTGACTCACAAATAAGAGCAAATTTAAACTATCATACTAAAGGAAATAAAATCAAGGCACATTAACAAAAATAAGGAAAGGAAAAATTTTAATGCTTAAACAATAAAATAAAAAGATTTTCTCAATATAAATCAGCAATATATTCACATAGTCGATTTGTTTTAATCTTCTAAAAATATGTTAAGATATCTCAACATCTTAAAACCACTTAATTCAATATCCTCCCAAATTAACTACAAAATACTTGTGAATTTGTAATTAAGCCTACCTAATTTTAAGGACCAGCAGTTCCTGTTGAAGTTATGATGAGCAGAGAAACACATGTAGAGAAGGGACTTGCTAACATCATGCTCTATACTCATACCCAAATCAACAACTTTGACATATGAAAAGCCAAGATTCAAACCCAAGTCTCTGGAGCACATGCTCCTAACCAGTGCATATGTCTGTATTTCGTTTTTCTCATCTTCCCTTACCCCACTCTATTGGCCTTAGCATTTATATTGGTTTATTCCATTTCCTTTGTATTCTTTCTTTGCCATAGTCACCCACTTCATGTCAGCAGCTTTCCTTCTCATGTTTGTTCTACAGGTGATGAAGAAGAAGACAGCTGAGAAAAACAAAGAGCTACCAAAGATCCCATAAATCAAAGCAGTCTGAACACTACCGTGCTCACCAGAAGGCACTGAGAAGGCTCCTCAGAGTGGGTGACTTAACAAACCATCATGGAGGAAGATCAGACCTGAAGATCATCACAGGCAGAGGGAAGCATGGACAAAGGTGGTGAGGCAGGAAAGAGAAGGGACAGTCTGTGGGACAAGTAATTTGATATTGATGGAGCACTGAGTACCAAAGAAGATGGAGGAAGATGATGGAAACGCAGCCAGAGATCAGATCCCAAAGGCTGGGTGACTGACCATCCCAGTTTGCACAGAAGTGAAGGGGTTCTCTGGATGCAGGACTTTCAATGCTAAAACCAGGAAAATTCCAGGCAAACCTGGACAGGTTGGTCGCCCTCCAGCCAAAGGTCTGCTAGGCCATACTTTAAAGGGGTCTGAACTTCTCTGTGAGCAAAAGGGAAACACGGAAGGATTTGAGCAAGTAGGAGACCAGATCATGTATTCCTAGCTTGTAATACACACTACACCAGTCTTTCTAAACATGGGCTGCAACCCACTGGTGAGTTACAAAATCAAGTTAGTTAGTATCACAAGTAGCAATATTTGTGATTGACAGATTAGAACTATTAAAATGCACTGCACATGGAAAGGGCAACTATTGTTTCACAGAACTTGTTTTGGATATACATACATTTGTTGTTTTGTTTAAATAGTATTTGTTATTGTTAGTTGAAGTTAAAAGAGTTTGAAATACCTTGGGGTACATCAATTCTAAAATTGGTAAATTTTAAATTATAAATTTATCTCTACCTTTGTCCTTTCTCAGGCAACATTTTGCATTACATGACACCCACAGATCACGATGATATTTGCACAGCATGCTGGGGCGAACAGAGAAAGCTGTTCACTACCACAGGAGACTGACCTGGGCTCTGACTACCCTGAGGGCAAAAAGGGTAACATTCGGGCATACATGTAACCTATAATCCATTTGCAGAGCACTGGTCAGGAAGCTCTACTGTAAATGACCAAAACAAACTCAGCTCTATGTTTAAACCTACCAGAGAAAGAAAATGAAAAAAACACAAAATAAATCCCTGGATACTTCAAGGCACAACCACATCATGGCAGATGTAATTACAAAGATTAACGTGCTTTTCCAGCTACCCTGGTATGCCCATAAGGGTGTAGAAAATCAATACTGCCAGAAATGCAGGACCATGATATATTTCCTGCAGCCCATGTCAGCAAAAATGCTGACTGACCCTAGGATTTGGGTATTTGCTATTTGTCCCGTCAGCACAACCTTTATATTCCTTTTAGAAAGCAAATACCCATCTGAAAAGCTTGGCTGTAAGGTCCCTAGCCTGGCCCAGCACACAGCATTCTGTATATGAATGGATAACTCAGTGGTATGAGGTAGCATTCAGAACAGATTTCTCAACCAGTCCTAAAAGGCTTAAACTCTCCTGATAATCATGTGTATTTTTTAACAAGACTGAAAAAGAAATGTAGCTAGAGTCAGTTTCAACCATCTGTCTCTTTGAGTGAAAATAGGATATAGGCTTGTATATATTAGCTTTGGAAGAAAACCAATTTTGGCAGAAAGAATTGAAGTGAAAGAAGAACTACATTTCAATTTTCAAGACCATGCTAAGGAGTAACAAATTATCCAAAGTAAGTAGTAACTTAGTGAACACATCCATCTCCTTTGCTACTCTGGTTAGGCTGTCCCCAATCCTGACCATTCCTTGATTGAACAACACTGCATTTAAAGCTTTGCCACCCAATCACAGCCCCGGGAAGTAGCAGAGTGGAGACACAAAAGTGACTTGCCCAATTTGAGTGACAACATTAGGGCGTGGTGGGAGATGAGGATAGTAGGTACTATCCAAAAACTTGGAAGTAATGGAAATATAGCATGATCACTTTCTGAGAGTTAAACTAGATAGACCTTATCTTAAAACACACGACATCTCCCACTTCAAAACGATGACAACAATACCAAAACACCACAGCTAGGATTGACCAAATGTAATGGAAAACCACCACATAATTAGTAGTGAACAACTATAAAAACTGTTATAATTAAAGGAGAATGGAGTCTGAAATGACAAAAAAAAGGGGTGTGAATTTTTCAGGTTTTGTGTGCAGGGAAAAGGACGGCCTGACCAGCTGACGTCATCTTTCTTGTATACCTGTTAGGAGAGTCACCATCTTGAAACATCAGCTGTGACAACTGCTCCCCATGCTCTGGCTCCACGTACATCCAACCTTCAGTCTTCCACACTTCAGTTAAAGGCGACTCCAGCATCCCAGTTAACTCAGGCCAAACATCTTGGAGTCATCCCTGGTTTCTGTTACATCTGATCTGTTAGCAAATTATTCATGCTCTACTTTCCAAGTATTTCCAGGATCTGTCTACTTTTCCCCACCTCCCCTGCCATCACCCTGTCCAAGCCACCATCATCTCTCATCTGTATTATTGCAAAAGCCTCCTGAATGGTCTCCTCATTTCTACCCTTGGCCCCCTTGCAGTCTATTCTCAGCTGCAACAGTAATTCTTTAAAACACAAGTCAAATCATGTCATTTCTCTATAGAAAGTTCTCCAATGGCTCCCATCTCAGAGTAAAAGCCAAAGTCCTACACTGGCCTCCGTGGCCCCGCATGATCCAGCCCCATTACTTTTCTGATCTCATCTCCAGACACGCTTCCTTGCTGTACCTCAAACATGTCAGGTACAGTCCCACCTCAGAGACTTTTTTCCCTAAATATCTGAATGACTTGCTTCTTCAAAACTCAGTTGAAATTTCCTCTTATTGAGGCCTTCCTTGACCACCCTATTTTAAAAGGGCAAACGACTCTCCCCACTGCACCTGCATTAGCAGGTCTTTTCCACTGCTTTATTTTTCTTCACCTAACATGTTCTATAACAGATTTCAGTATTTCTGATTGTTTGTCCCACCTCCTAGAATTTAAGCTCCATTGAAGGCAGAGATTTTGTCCATATTGTTCACGGATATATTGCCAATACTTAGAATAGTGACTGGTATAGAGTAGATACTCAATAAATGTTTGTCGAGTGAATGAACAAATCTGGCTTCAAAATGTGCCTGAGTGAGCCCCTTCCTCTTCCCTCAGCCTAGTTCTCTATAAAAATGGTCAAAGCTCCATGGGCTTTGGGATTCTCCTAGGTCTGCTCCATCACCCACCCTCTCAACCCTTTTGCTGGGATCTGGTGTCCTCAATTGCCATATTACTGCCACACCTAGATTCTGCCTCCCTTCCTGGCCATTTTGAATTTATTACATAATTGGATCACCTGCTTGATTTTTCAGTGCCCATGTTACTTCTGGAGTTAGTCTTTAGGGTTACCCTTAATGCCATCAGGCTAGTACAGTCCCAACTGTGCCCAGCTCAGACCTCTGATACAAAGCCCCAAATAACCTAAGTTCTCAGAAGAGTTCAAAATACTGACCTATAAGCAAGGGCACTGTGATCCCATGGGAAGTTAGGTTTCTCCTGGCAAGTCAGCAAGTTGGCATTTAATGTTTGTGGCCCAATATAAGACATACACTTGCATTGGGTTGTGTGAATTCACCAATAAGTTACCAGAGAATTTTGGCTACTTAAGAATAATCTAATATCTAGACCCTCAAAACTAAGATTCAGACCTTAATCCTGCCTATCTGTATAGCAGACTGCTGGCTGGCCCCGATCGCATCTCTGTCGCCACAGCTGCAATATGACAGCTGACTACAGATAAGTATGTTGATGCCCAAGAGTGTCACCTGTTCAAGTTCTAAGCACATGAGTGTATCCACACACATATGCACATACAGTCACCTAACCCCAAATTCCTTTAGCAGATCAGAACCTGCTTCTCCCCACTGCTCCAGCCCCTGCAGCACAGTGACTCTTTGCCGGAAGGGAGCAGTGGGCAGAAGGGAGGGAGGGTGGGATGACTTACCTGAGGGAAGGAGATATGAGAATACCTCGGATATCTGAGTAAGGTCCTCCATACCCTCATAAAGGAGGGAGAGGCACACTCATCAACCAACTTTTCTAATTTACTAAGAGCCAGGAAACCCAAGTAGTTGGCTCCTCAATACTAAATTTATCTTTATGTTAATGCAATTTAATGAGTGCTTACTGAGCCCCTACAAAGTGCAAAGTGCTGTTCTGGGTGCTGTCAGACTTACACAAATGATTAAGATAACATCTGTCTCAAAAAGCTTGTAATATGGTAGGGTCTGAAAACACTAGCACCATTGCAAGGGAGGATGGGATAAGTACATGATAAAGGTTTAAAGCAGAAAGAGAGCATGCAGGAACTGGAGCATGCAGTGGGCTTCATGAAGGAGGGGCCACAACAGCCAGCCATGGAAATGTGGGTAGGATGTGAACTGGAGAAGCATTTCCTGTGGAGAAGAGTGAGCTTGAGTGAAATGACAGAGACAAGAGGTGGCAGCCTGTGTTTGGGAAATGACAAACAGTTCAACCGGACTGTAGTGTATGGTCAAATGGGTTCAAGGTAGCAGGGGTGCAATGGGGTACAGGCTGGAAAGGTGTATGTTTGGTGCTACACTCTCAGGTCATAACTCAGGTCAACTGTTTCTGCTGGTTGGTCCTGCCTCACTTCGGAAGAAAGCTATTTATTTTCAAAACATGTAAGGGTCTTGAAAAAAAATCCAATTATTTCCACATTAAACCAATCCAATCTATTCAAATGAATTAAGCAATGCAAACAACTAGAATTAACACTCCTCTTACATATCACCCCTTTGCTGAATATAATGAAAAAGAGAGAAATTAAGAGCTCAAAATAGGTAACTTAGCACTTGTAACAAATCCTTTGCATAAGATAAGCATTCAGGGTGGGAACTCTGTCCTCCAAGTAATCTCGCAGTTTTCTGTTCTTTGCAATGTAAAAAGAATAGGAGACTTGAAGTTTCTGGCACAGGCCTTTGAAACAACATATTTGTCTAGCCTCTGCTGTTGGCAGGACGGATCAGAATTCGAATATCACTGGCGCACATTAAGAGATCACTCAATGAACAAATGAAAGAATGAGCCCTCAACTGCATGATGACGTGGCCAGTTTGGAGGGAAGTTAGATGCAAGCATTTTTTGTTTGTTTGTTTGTAATGGCTCTCACAAGCTGTTAAATTTCCTTCAGCCTGGCCCAACACTGCTATAGCATTCCCAGTGTCGGGCAGGAGTTTAAAGAGTGTTTATTGAATGAATGAACGAAAGAGTACAACTTCAACAGTTACATGGGAAAGGAAGTAGACACAGACTGTCACATTTATTTTTCTAGTTTGGCACGTGCCCTCTTACCTATGCTGGCCTCAAGTGAATGGCAGAACCTGGCCAGAGGTAAGAGTGATGCAAGGCTTTCTCTAGTCCATAAAATCACAGACTTTAAATTTGGAGAAAAAATAATGTAGAGATTACCAAATTCTAATCTGACCTCTCATTGGTGCAATAATCCCTTTATAACAATCCTGACTTGGTGGTGGCATGCTTGAACTCTCCTGGGCATTGGGAACTTACCACTTTAAAGGCAGCCCAATTTATTTTTTGAATAGCTTGAATCAACCAACGTTTCTCCATTGTATTGATACAAACTCTCCTTTTTCTTAGAAGTTTGGGCTATAAGAGATAAGTGTCCTCATACCCATTTGCCAAAGACAGAGTCCTCACGCCCACCCCTTCACCCGCTTGCTACCCACAAGCTCTCTGCAGCATCACCTCAAGTTCATCCTACCTTGCATTCAAGGAGTGGTAGGGGCGGGGGAGAGCCAAAGAAGAGCCAGATGGCCTCCCTTCCATCATAACCAGACTCTAGCTCATCAAACCTTAGCCTGTGGTGCTGATCCCAAGTACACAGAGCTTTTAACTTTCTGGACTCAGACAAACAGAATGCCTCCATGATTTAGCCACAACAGATTTATACCACATTAGATTTTAATTTAACATGACTTTGGAGTGCTGGGGCTAGATGTAAGAGTGCTGGGGCTAGGAAATGTGTCCTCAGCAGACCTGAATTCCAAGATCAGAACAGAGGCCAACTTGAAACTCTAGAGGTCTCTAGACTAAGGTTGCCTCACCAGCCAGGAAAATGCTAAGTGACCATCTGGCCCTTACAATGTACTTACCCTGAGGCCGGCACTGCTCTATTGGGCGTAGACAGAAATGCTCAACGTGATCCTGATTTGGGAAGGCAAGGCTTCCAGAATCCTAGGAATTACCAAGCCCACATTCATTTTGGGCCCAGACACCCAACAGGTAACACGTTTCAGGAAGTCAATGTTTGTACTAAACACATCAAAATGATCCAAGGGAAAAAATTTAAATCCTATAAGAAATGGAAAATTAAGTGGGATTTATTCTTTCATTTCTCACCACAACATAGGAAGCGGTACTGTTACTATCACTCTTGTTTTACAGATGAAGAAAACAAGCTACAAGGAGACACAGTAACTTGTCACAGTCACATAGCTAGTTAAGTGGTGACACTGGGATTGGAAACCCAGCTCTGGAGGTCATGTTCTCCCACTACCTCTTAATCACTGTTATGACTTGTTCTGGAATCAAATCAGGCCCAAGAACAAAAGAGGAAGATGAAGATACAACATTAATACAAATGGTTTTGCCTGGTTAGCCTTGATGTCTGGTCAGCCTGCAAATTCAAGGAAGTGATTATTCACTTAATTGATAATCATTTCCCTTGTTCTAACCCCCATTGTACCCTGTTACACTTCTATTAGGTTTTATCACATTTTACCTTCTGTGATAACCATGTGATATATGTGATAACATGTAACCATATGTCTATTTTTCCCTGATTACACATCAGTCCCTAAGATCTGGACCTTGTTCATCTTCATGTGCCCTGGAAGCACTCAGTCTTGCTCATGGCTGGCACCCTGTAAATATGAAATAAATGTTCTTGACTAGAATTGAAAAACTACTGAAGGAAGCTAATATTCACCCCTACACATATTTCTTTTATTCATTATCAGTAAAATCTATATTTTTAAGATCACTAATTTCAGAACACTACTATTACTCATGATGTTCAAGTCATCAAATGCACTTTGTATTCAAAATGGGCATTCTTTCAGGTGCTACAAAAGTTGGATCTTGAAACCACTACACATGTGGTTGCATCTCAGTTAGCTTCCTAGAGATGCCTTTTGGAAACTGTGGTTAACAGCAGGAATACACAGAACTCAGGTAAATCCCTCCCTCCATAGTCATTTGGATTAATCACGAAAATTCCTGTTCCCCTCGTCCAGCACTATATTTAGCAACTCCTTTGTAGTCAGGCAAGGCCATTTGATTTGCTTTGGCCAATGTACTGTGAGGGATCGGGGCAGGATACATCAAGATGAAGGCTCTCTCCGCAGGGGTCTCTGAGTGAATATGGTAAACAGAGCCCCTCGTTGACCCACACTGGACATGAACCTGAGTGAGAAAAATCTTTTGTTGTGTCACTCTCCTGGGGTTTGGGACTTGTTTATTATTGCATCATGACACAGCCCAACCTGATCAATACACTCCCATGGCCCAAACCCACTCAGATGATCCAGCATTCTGGCTGCTCTTCACCCTCCTTGATTTAGTGTTGGCAACTGCAAGTACCTCTCCTTTACCATCCCCACCGAAGCATCACTGTGTGACAAAGATTTCTCCTGTGACCCAACTCCAGTCAGGCTCCCCCAAGCTCTTTTTCAACTAGGCCCCATCCATGAGCATGTTCTCAACAGATCAATTTTAGTAAGAGTCCTGCTAAGTCAGTTTCACCAGAATATCGCACCTTCCACAGCTGACTACCGATACTGATAAAGTCCTTCATCCCCTGCCCTCTCCCAAGTGATATCTGATTAACCTGGCCTGCCTTCAGCAAGAATCCAGTTAGATCAGTTTAGTCTGAATCTCTCCACTGACCCCTGATGTTTCCTCTTAGTAACTTTCCATCCGCTGACCCCGCCCTGCTCCTTGGCTGCACATTCCCACTTTTCCTTGCTGTATTCAGAGTTGAACCCAACCTCTCCCTCCTATTGCAAAACTCCATTACAGTGGTCCCTACATCTACCACGACAGTCCCCCTAATAAAGCCTGCCTTACCATTTCTTTAACAAGTGTCATGAATAACTTTTTCTTTAACAGGTGTAAAGACTAAGAAAGCACTAAGTGTCACTATTAACTACATGGTCACCAGAACATATGGCCTGGTTAAAGCAACTTTCATTCTGAATTCTCCCCAGAGAACTTAGAAAACACTCTTTCTGTGTGTCGCCCTGATCTCCCTTCCCAGGTTTTGGGAAGGCAGTGGTGCTGCTGACAATGTTACGGGGTGATGTTTCCAATACCCTGGCCCATCCCCAGAAGCAAAGTTCTGCCCAGTTTACCAAGGTAAATGTCTCTGTCTGGGCAGAAGTTACCAGGGAAAGAGAACATCTGAAGACAGTATCTTCCTTCTCCCTGTGACTGTCTTGTAACCTGACTTTTCTATCTCTTTAAACTAAAATCTACAACTTGTTGGCCTTTAAATTTTAGGAATTCATATTTCTTTATTTTGAAAAACAAGGGGCTCTCAAGGGAAATGAGTACTGTTCCTCTCTTTAAAATCTACGGCAAAGGAGACGGGATTTCATCGTTGCTTGATATGCCAATTACTTTTCAGCAGCACTGGAAAAATATTAAAAAGCTTAAAAGAAGAAGCAAGAAAATCTGTATTCAAGACCTCAGCCCAGGGGCTTTACATGTCCCTGGGTGGTCCATCTTTGCATTGGGAGATTTAGTTTGGCGTTTTAACTTATGTAAAGAGATTCTCACTTTCCTCAGAGCCTGAAAGCATTCAAAGAGGGAGGATCCTCTTTCGGAGTCAGCGGTAACCTATACCTCCTGAAAGTGAACAAAGTCACACTTTCCAAGGAAACAGGCAGAGAAGTTTTTTTGTTATTCTTTCTTCCACAAAACACACACCAATTCCCACAACCCCTTGCAATTTCTATACTAATGGGGCAGATGGTGAAACAGGAGATGTGCTGTCATTTTAAAAGGGGACACTGTCAAAACACACATTCCCCACAGGGCCCGCCACCCTTTCAGCCACCCAAACTCACCAACTACTGAAATTCCACAAGCTGATTCTGAGACAGAATCCCGTGGTCACCCTCTACACATGGGCTCACTGTAACACTCAACAACTCAATAAACTTTTAAAGGCTTCCATATGTGCATTACAGCATCTAAACTACTTTCAAAAGGAGAGGACTTCCTTCCATTTCAATTACTAAAATTTTCAGCCTGTTAAACAAAGAAATGGGTAGTATTTTGGGTTAGAGTAGAAAATCTGGATTCTAAAAGGGAAACTGATTGTAGGCAAAGGATATAAAATATTGTGTCATCATTTATTCATTAGTGCTATTTAAAATACACACATTACTCTTGGCTTCACTCTGGACATTAGTATAAAACAGAAATCTGACCAATGAATCAAAATTTCCCCTCCTCCCATGAGAAAGGAACTAAAGCATCATTACTGCTCAGCAGAGAGTGTCAGATAGAAGCCAGATCAAAAGAATTAGCCCAAGGGGCTCATAGAGGAAACCAGAGGACTCAACCATCCTGCCTGTCACTTCTAGAATGAAAGGTTGTCCTCCTCAAGACTTCCCTTCCCCCAGCAGAAATGCTCGCTGAGATCCTGATTCAGGAAGGCAAGGCTTCCAGAAGTCTAGGCATTACCAAGCCCACCTTCACATTGGGCCAGACATGCAATGGGGGCTACATTTCAGGAAGCGAATGTTTTTTACTAAACACATTAAAATGATCCAAAAGGAAAGGATTAAATCTTTAAATAAAGGTAAAACTAAGTGGAATTATTCTGGCTAATATTTCAGGTCAACAAAAGCTTGTTGAGATCTACCAGGTGTAAGACTCTGTTGGAAGATGAAAGGATGCCTCAGGAAGTCTAGAGTCTAGAAGGGGAAGAAGGCAAGTACATAAGTCAGTATAATTCAAGAAAAACATTTTTCAAAACATATCTTTACTTCCAAGGAGGGCAAGATCACGCACATCACTGAAAAGAGACAGCTAGAGAGTGATATAATTCTTGTTGGATAATAAAAAGCATCTTCCATGCCTTGAGTATGTACCACGTACTGAACCCTGTACTCTTTCATTATCTATAATCCTCACAACAACTTTGCAAGCAAGGTGTCTTTATCTCCATTTTACAGATGAAGAAAGTGAGGCTCACACAGGCAATAAGTGGGATATCCGGCTGCTTCTTTCCATTACTTTATGCTGCCTCTTAGATGCTGTGCTCTTATTATCTTGTAAACCACCAAACAAAGAAATAGACTTAAATTACAGCAGAGAAGATTTCAATAGAAAATCAGAAATCTAAAGCAGACTTTCTTAACTTTGGCATTATTTTTGGTGGGATAATTCTTTGCCATTGGGGGCTGTCCTGTGCATTATAGGATGTTCAGCAGCAGCCCTGACCTCTACCCACTAGATGCCTGTGGCCATCCTCTCTCCCTAAATGTGATAACCAAAAATATTTCCAGACATTGCCACATGTCCCCTGAGGAGGACAATCACTCCTGGCTGAGAAACACTCATCTAAAAACACACTGGAATCGGCCAATCTCTTCCTGTAAATCACTAAATAGAGGAAAGACAGCTATCCACACAGTCACCTGCCTGAGGGCAGAAGATGGGACCAGAGGCTCTGTGGTTCCTTCTGGCCCTGCCCACCTTGAGTTTGAGCCTCACAGACTGAAGCCCATGGACCTGACTCCTAGCACTGCCCCACAAAGACAGTAACACGCAGCACCTGTGCTAGATAAATGCAAGCTGCTCAAACTGGCACCGTGTGCCGCTGGCATCCATGAAGGCTTTCTAAAGAGTGCACAGGCACGGCAAGAGCTAATGACAGTAATGTCCAGATCCAGAGCTTCCGTCTGGATACTTTCCAAAACTGACCTGCCAGAGAACGTGCCTGTAGTTGTAGAATCATTCAGGGACTGCTTTCCCACCTCCATTTTTCACAAAAGCCCTTCTTCCACATTATCAGAAAAAAAAAAAAAAAGAATGACACCCCAAATCTTAGAATCTTATCATCACGCTTGACCACAAGATATAAAAATACCCTATTGTTGAAGAACTTCTTCAGGTACTTTTAAAATAGAGGTTGGTGTAGTATTTAGATTTTAACTGGATTCAAAGAATGATGTCATCATTTTATTTTTAAATATCAAAGTTTATAATTCTGGGAATCACATTCATTGTGATTCTTTAAATTTACGATGAAAACTGTCAGATGCCAACCTAAAATGTGTAGGGGTGAGGGGGCAGCAGGATATTAAAAAATCCTTAGAGTTTATAAGAGAGGAAAACCCACTGAAGCATAATGAAGTACCCTGCGTCTGTTCCCAGGGGCACCTGTTGATCCAGCGCAAGCATCGTACAGGGCCTGAGGCTCATTACTTTCCTTGTAAAGAATGCCTTTGACTCCAACATAAATTTCTGCTTTGTGTGTTTGCCACACTGATGGCATTAGCAGGTCTGTAACCCAAAATGAAACAATAGGTTTTTCTATAGAAGTAGAGCAAGAATATGGGTGTGCATAAAAATATAAGGGATTAAGTAATATTCCGGAAGCAAGACCAGCTGCTCGAGAGGATCTCAGGGTTGATGTGAACTAAAAACTAAAGAGCACGCAGGTCATCTGGGAGGCAGAGCCCCCCCACCCCGATTTCCTACCAGGTTGGTGTGGCGGATCACGACGCAGCCATTGTATCAGGTAAACCCCAGAACACTGACCAGCTTCAAATTCAGCTTTGAAGTAAATTCATCTTTGTGATGAATAAAGTCTTGACTTGCAGCCACCTTTGCAAAATCAACTTTCCGGGCCATCTCAGTTGTAGATTGTTACGCATTTGGTGCTCAGCAAGATACCCAGTGACACTTTAGAATCAAATGTGTGTCAGAATCACCTCGAGGGAAGCAGTGCCTGCGTCTCCTCCACCACGCTGAGAGATCTCTACTTTTCTTGTTCCCCTCCGATAACACATTTAGGCTTTTCCTATCAGTGTGTGAGCCTGTTCTTGAGGGACTGTCTGTCCTGGCACAATAAAAAGCTACACTAAACAGTACTTTTTGGCATCCCACATAGAGAAACAATGAGATATGATGGGAAGAGAATAAACAGACTTTGGAATCGGGCCGACCTGCATTTGAAATCCAGCCCTTCTACTAACTGGCCTCATGTGGCCTTGACCAAGTGGCTTAATGCTTCCAAGCATCAGATTCCTTGTTTATCAAATGAAAATAAAAATGTCAACCTTGGGGCCGGCCAGCCCCGTGGCTGAGTGGCTAAGTTTGCGCACTCCACTTCGGCGGCCCAGGGTTTCACTGGTTCAGATCCTGGGTGCAGACCTAGCACCGCTCATCAAGCCATGCTGAGGCAGTGCCCCACATAGCAGAGCTAGAAGAATAAACTATTTGGATATACAACTATGTACTGGGGAGCTTTGGGGAGGAGAAGAAAAAAAAAAAAAGATTGACAACAGATGTTAGCTCAGGGCCAACCTTTAAAAAAACAAGTCAACCTTACAGGAATGTTGGGATGATCTGAGAAACCCTGAATACAAACAGAGTTAAGCGTCCAATGAATGGTAAGTAGTGCTAGGGCTGCCTGCCACTGCTGGAGACCTCACTTGGTTGCAGCGTCCATCAGTGTGTGTTTTACCTGCACCTGGGCGTGCCTCAATAGCGAAATGCCACAATGTCCTGAGAGCCAAGAGCATTTTTACTTGGCTGGTTCTGGCAGCATAGTTTTGCCTTGTTTTCAACACATTTCTGCAAAGTGGCCTCCCCTCTTTCCTAAACAGTGTGCTTAAACCAGTGGTTCTTAATCTCTTTTTAGTCACAAATACCCTGTTTTTCCCTAGAAAGCTGCATTTATGCACAAATGCATAAAATTTTGCATCAATTTTATCGGGTTCATTCACCACCTGAAAACTACCACATGCCTGCCCTCCACAGTACCTATGGCTCATGTTCAAGAAGCTTCCTGTAACAAAGAATCAGGAGACGCTTTATGAACATGTGGGTTCCTCAGGGTTGGGACACGCGCAGCGGTGTCTATGTTACAATGCAAGCTTCGCTCTGACATTCTGGTGTCAGGCTTCCCGCAAAGAGGAAGCAAAGGAACTAAGTCCAGGATATCGATGAAAAGTTCCCAGTCAAGAGGAATAACTGTTACATGGATCTGAGCAAACGTTTATACATTTCAAAGAAATAAAATGAGAGTTGAATTAACTTTAGTTAATTCTTAAAAGAAGTAAACCGTGGAAGTTCATTGTCCTGGGGAAGTTCTCAAAGGAACATATTTTCTTACATTTTCTCGGGGATGTAGAAGCCACAATAGTTTCTGGTAAAAGGGATCCCCAGTCAAGGGAACAACTATTTATACAGCATTCGAGATCCGCAAATTATTATGGGGAATTAGCTGGTTTCATTGAGGAGACAGAACCAAGGCAATATTTGATCTCAAAAGAGCTATGGTCCTACTTCGGGTATTCCACAGCATCCACAGCTGCCAATCAGCTGGCAAACTGTATGGCGACACTTGAGCCTTACAGGAAATAAGACTGGCTAATGGGGAAATCGGGCAGCAAACCTGAAAGAAAGACATGCTCAGCCTTCTTTGTTTCTCACAGAAGACTCTAACTAGAATGGATGAGTTCTGTGTTCAGAGTCATCAGACAGACCTAATTTGACTCCTGCCTCTGCCATCTATTAACTATGACCTTGAGTATGTCACTTAACTCAGTCTCATCATCTGTAAAATACGGACAATAATGTCGCCTTCAAAGGATTAATATAAAGATTAAAATGAGATAACATAAGAAAAGAGCCTAGTAGTCAATATATGAAAATTAACCAAGAAAATTGTTCAGTAGTACGGAAGAAAAGACTCAGACTGCCAGGTTCAAATCCTGGCTTTACAATTTATGAACTGAGGCATTTTCGGAAAGTTACTTGACATCTTTGTGTCTTTGTTTCCTCATCTGTCAAACAGGATTACAAATAATATATACCTCATAAGATTTTTGTGAGGATTAAAGAAGTATTAACATGGAAAAGTAGTTCAAAATACAATGCCTGGTCAAGTGCTCAATTTTAGTAATGTCATACATTTAGTAAGTGTAACATAATACATTTAGCAAATGTATCAAGCACTGCTAAAGTGCTCAAGATATTATCAACCTTGTTTTATTTGGTGATGCACAGTGTAGGGAGAACAAAATGATGATTATGTTTGCAACAGATTGTGTGACCTTTTCATCGGATGCTAGGTTAAGTGACAGAAAGAAACAGGGTGACTGGAGAGAATGAGTGGACCATTTAGGTAACTAACCGTGGATGAATGCTGTGCACACAGTCTGTGCTAAGAGAATAGCTGGGTTTAAAGACTTGGCATTTATTATACAAGACTCGTCTACATGGCTGTTCTGAGTATAGACAAAGCAGCACTCAGGATGGATTCCCAATAATTACTTGACTCAGCACTTGAGTCGAAGGAAAGGCTTATTTATGAAATGTAGACTCAGGAAGGAGTGTTTGGGAAAGGAGGAGCGGTGGGAACAAAGTTAACAGAGCCCCATCTGAGACATAAAACATGATGACAGAAATGCTGGGTGACTTTCTCTTACCATCTCAGAAGTTAGTCAGAAAGTAGGGACCAGGGACCACCACTGTAAGAACTCTGCCCTATTTTCTTGTGGCTTGAGTTTATTTCTCTGCCCATATCCCTAGTGGTGATTATACCTAAAGATGTAGACTTTTGACACCAAAAGAGCTTTGAGACATGTTTTCAGTGGGAGAAGAGGAAAAGCTGGGTGTGGGGAGGGGCTGAGCCATCCCTCTGTTCCTGGGCACTGTACAGCAGAGGCTACAGCATCCCTGAGGTCCAAGGGGAGAGGAAGCCAATGCATCAGTGCATGAGGCCTGAGATAAGGAAGAAAAAGAGGGAGATGGGAGATGTGCCAGGCCAAAAACTAGGTGCAGAGCTGGACAGGCTAGAAAAAGCCTGCACTGAGCTCCCAATCATATTGTCCAAACATCCCAACAACAGTGCTAGAAGAGTTTTGAGAGAAATGGCTCTTGGAGCACTGGATTTTCAGAACTTAAGAAATATTGGAGAATTTGTTCCTATGAAGAGAACAACTGATGCCTTAGTGGTAGGAATGTCTGATTTTATTTTATTTAGAAACACGATCACAAGAGCAGAGTTTGGGCCCTTTTTTTCCACACTAAAACTTCTGGAGAAAATATGGCATTTGAAATAATCAGAGGAAGTATTAATCACCTTCCCATTAGTACCCTCAAGATGCAACTTGTTCTGAATGCTCCATTTCAAGTTTACTAGCACTGATCGAAGTCTTTCTCCATAATTTACACAATGAAAATACGTTCACAGACAGTTACCCATATCCGTGCTAACATTAGCCACATGATGTCTTCTGCAGTTACAGTTGCCTTACCGTTTGCTATGCTTTCTGCTAATCTGAAATATTTGGAAGCAATTTTTCACAACCCTCAACTACGGTAAGTCTACAATGCCCACTTGAAAGGCATTCCAGGCAAGAAAATGGCTGGCTACTTCTCCTGCCCCTTACCTAGATGTGGTAGAGACCAGGAGAACGAATATATTCATTTTTGTTGAGTCTCTGATTTGCTAAGTAATTTCCTGTCCTGATCCTGGCGTTCTGTTCAACCTTATTAGCCGAGGTACAAGTCATGAGACTCCCGCACACTCAGTTCCCATCAGTGCTGCCAGGATCACTGCCTTATGATGACGACGCACAGATTTATAAGGCCAGAGCGATTCCGGAGTGGGAGTGGGGGAAGGAGAGCCACGCGGCCGGGAAGGTGTTTACGAAAACACATCCCCCAACCACACTTTTTTTGCAGCAGTGAGAGAAACTGGCATCTTCTTGCGCGAGTGTTTAATTAATGCCCTGCTGGAAGTGCATTCGCTCCCTCCGACTTGGCGGGTAGCAACAGCATCTAAGAGCTTTGCAGACAGCTGAAAACGTAATCAAACAGCATCCTCTCCCCTCCCTCTGCCGCTCCTCCTCCCCGCGGGGCCGTCAGCTGGTGGCCCAGAGGAGTCCGAACTGCACTGCCGATAGCCTTCGGCTCCCCAGAAGACCGAGGGGGGTCGCACGGGGACGCCCCTCCCAGTCCACAAGGTGGACGACAAGGTGATGACACCACGACCCCTCCTCCTCTGCCCTCGCCTCTCGGCTCTGCCGAGGGAGCCGCCGCAGGGGGCTGCCGCTGGGGGGCTCTGGCCGCCTCGGGGAGCGGCGGAGCAGGCAGGAGCCTGGGGAAGGGGCCGAGGCAGGGGTCCGGCTGCAATGCAGCGGCCGCACTGCTGCCCGGGTCGCGGCGCAGACGCCAGCGGGGCGTGGAGGGGTGAGGAGGGCCGCGGAGGCGGCGGCCGGGGTCGCGACAGCCCTCCTGTTTACCTGGACGCGCCCGGCGGCGGCGGCGGCGGCGGCGGACCTGGGCTCCGCGAGCGCGGCGGCTGCTCCCGGGTGGCGGCGGCGGCGGCGCTCCAGCCGCTCCCGGGGGCGGCGGGCCCGGGCGGCGCGCGCAGGATGTGCTGTCTCACGCTGCGCCGGCCGCTCGGCTCGCGCTCCTCCGGGCGCGATCACTTCCTCTCCCTGCCCGAGCCTGACACTGACAGCTCCCCCGGAGCACCCAGTCTCCCGGGCTCGCCCCGCCCCCGGCCCACGCCCTCCACGCCCCGCGCCCCTCCCGCGGGAGGACCCTCCGCTCCCGCTCTCCCGCACGCTGTCTAGCAGGGAGGGTGTGGCGCCGGCCCAGAGGCTGGTGTCCGGCAGAGGACCTAGGGAGGTCGATCCGTCTAGCTCTCTGCAGTCGGCAGGACTCACTCCTAAGTTGCGGCAAACAGAAGAGCTTCAGTGTTTTGGGCGCTCCTGCTGACATGCCAACGTTAAGCAACTTTCACTCCCAGACAACTACTTTAAGGTCATTTAAATAGAAATAGAGAAAGCTCAGATCCATCTACTACACACCAGGACTTATAGGTCTGACTTATCCCTATCTTTTCCCAGAAGGAAAATATATGTAGCTTGCCTCCACACCATTATTTCTTAGAATCCTAGCTTTTAAGCTTTTTAAAGTCCTAGCTTTTAATAACCATTCTTGAACTACCCCAAAGCTTCCCATACGGGTAAGTTTTAAGGCCCAGAAATGGAGTTTGAGATTCTAATCAATGCAGGTTTGGCACCATTTTATAGGTAAGTTTTTCATCATGTTTCTTGAATATCTGTGGAGACATCTTACACATTTGAATGAAAGTAGAGGACAAGGACTGTATCTTATTCTCCGCTGTATCTCCAATACCTACAACAGCGTTTGATGCATAATAGGTGTTCATTAAATATTTATGAATCTATTTAGTCAACAAGTATACAGTAATTTCAAAATAAATATAGTTCTGATTGTAATACAATATCATGCCTGTCTATAAAATGGCTATCATTGTTCCAATTTTGCCTTCATGGCAAATTATTGGGACCATAAGTATGGCTTGAAAAGAGAGGTGAAATGTGTTTAGATAGAAGGAATTCAAGATATTCCAGCAGAAAAACTCTATGAAACAAATATTTGCCACTTCTGTGTAATATACGTCAAACTCTACATACATTTTTCTTTTAAATTTTTCAGTAAGACTACATAGTAGTTACAATGCCACGGCCATAGAAAAGGAATCTGAGTCTCAAAGAAGTTAATGACCTCACCCAAGTTCCACAGCTGCTGAATGATCTAGCTGAGATGGAATCCCCGTCTACCTGACTTCGCAGCTGGAAAGTTACCACCTGGTATTACTGTCTCTCCAATATAGGGTTGTTACATGCTCAATACCTGCAAAGCATTGTGCTAGGAGTTTCAGATGGTCCAAAATTTAGGAGATTATAATCCTTTTTATAAAGAGATTAAAATCCAGTTGAAGGTGGAAGGAGAGGTAAAGGCAACATGTAATTAAAGGCAAACAATAAGGAAATGGCCGAAGCAGTACAATGTGCGTTAAAAGAACTCATATAAGAGCCCATATGGTTGGAGTGGCGGAGATGGTAGGAGGAAATTAAAATTATGAATATGGATAATACGTGAAATGGATAGATAGAGCTTTTAACAGTAGACATGAAGAGGGGACAACAGTTTCAGGTGTAAACAAAGCTCCAGAGAAGAGAAAGCACAACGTGTACTCAGCAAATGTCGAGTGAGCCAGCTTTTTGGAGCATGACAGACTCATGGAGGAGCAGACTGGGTCCTTAAGGGAGGCAGAAGAGCACAAATGGACTACCACCATTACAGATGTTTGAGCAGGAAATGACACTTTGGAAGAGTCATCAGAGGCCTGGAGGGGGAGATGGTTCTATGGATAGAAGATTAGAACAAGCAGAGACCAGTTCAAAGTTCATTATAAGAATCCAGGCCAGGTTTAAGAAGACCTGAATTTGTAAGCTGTATTCCCCATGAAAAACTTGTAATATATGCCCGGCACAAGTTGAGCCCTCAATAAAAAGTAGTTATAATTATTTTCATTATCATGTACCCAGGCATAGCACAGACATTGGGTATGGGACTGGAAATAAATAAGAAGTGAAAGGGTTCTATATTCCAGAGACTCAAAATCTAATGAAAAGATAAAACTAGCTTTAATACCAAGCAGACAGGGAAAAGTAGAATAATCAAAGACATTGCCATGGGAGATCAAGAAGAGGAAAATCCATTCCAATTGGGAATCTTTAAGATCCAGAAGGCCTTATTGAAGAGGCTCTGGCAGTATGTGTATAGTTAGATACAAATTTTGACAGATGGTGATACACATTTGAGAATGGAGTTAGAGAGCAGGCAGAAAAAGAGGTATAGACCTTATTTCTATTGATAGACATTTTCTTTTTAGAGCATTCTAGGTTTACAAAAAAATTGTGCAGAAAGTGCAGAGAGTTCCCATGTATACCCTACAAAGTATAAACTGCTGATTGCAAAGATACCTGTTTCACTTCTTAATCTGGTTACTTCCCCAAAGTTTGGAAGAAGGTCTTCAAGAAGAGATTAAATGGCTACCAAGAAACATACTGGGCAAATTCCTAACTTGCTGGCCATTAGAAAGTTGCTTTAGAGCTCTCCAGAGAGACAATGGTGGGCGAATTCCCCCTGCTCTGGAGTCAGACTCTGTGGGTGTGAACTTCAGTCTACTGCTTACTGGGTTTGTATATTTCCACACATTACTGGACTCCTCTGAGATTCAAGCCTCCTAGAAGTCAACAGGGGGCAATAAAGATACTTGTCTCCTGTGATATCTCAGTGAGTGAATCCCTGTGAAGCGCTTGCCACAGCCCCCAGCATATAATTAGAAACCTTCAGTAAATGTTAACTGTAGTGTGCTATTATTAAACCAGTCCACACGAAAAGTCCAAAAAGTAGAGCTTTGTACCCTCTAAGTTCAGTGTCTAATCTGTGACTTTACTAGACTTCAGGGACCACTCAGGCCTTGAGGTCACTACTAGCTTCAAGACAGAGATTCTTCTGCCTCCGCGTACCTATCGTTCATCAGTGCTGGATGCAGGCTGGCTCCACAGCTGGTTCCCTGGTCCGACTGACTTTCCTAGAGCCCCGGTTCACACAGGTTCCAGCAACACTCTTACACACCAGATCCCTGCACATCTACCCGAATCTGCTCTAGAGGTTATTCCCCAGTTCATTATGTCTTGGTTGCAAGAAATCAAACTGAAAATTCACCTCAGTGCTGCAAGACCTCAACAACCAAAGAAAAGAAATGTGAGCCAACCAAATCAGCTATTAAACGTGTAAGGGGCCCCAAGAAGAAAAAAATGCTTCAATATATTCTCTACTTAGGATGGCATGTGCTCCACATCATGCTCAGAATAAAAACCGGTGAAGAAACTAATTTGAACCACTGCCCAATGTCCTATATGGTTTTGTGTGGGCTATATCTCAGGTGGGATATGTTTTATGTATTTTTCTATTATGTGACTGAAGCTGGTCTGTTTGTGCCAAATCAAAACAATAATAGATGTCTAGAGAAAGGTTCATTATTAGTGTGTGAAGATTTATTAGAAATCAAAGAGTGACTTGTGGGAAAATCAATGACCCTAACGTCTAAAGCAACTCCTGCTTTTTGTCTTCTGGACAATTTTCATTAAGGAACGTTGCCTATGTTTCCATATAGTAGGTGCAAAAAATATGCAGTAAATAAATACACACACACAAAATTTGCCTTCAGTTTTGGAAGAATATATTCAGAAATGTCTGCTGTATAATTTTAGGTTTTTCTAAATTTTTTTGGATAACTTCCAAATGCAGCTCCAATTATACTATAATTACATATATTTGTAATATAATTGTGTTATGATCACCCATATTTCTACCCCCTTCACCTTTGCCTCCTTGTGTCTTTGCCCCTCCCCCTCCTCCTTACATTTCCTTTGATCAGCTTTTCTTTCGAGGATGATGCTAAACCAAAATGCATATGTTTTTAACAATCAGTAATAAAATGCAACCATGAAAATATCTAGACAGCAAAAATAAAAATCTTTAGATCTTGAAAAAAACATTTTAAGCACTTAAATTTACGGGGAAAAATCCAATGCTTATAAAATATAAATTATTTTTGTTGTTTTAAATTCACTTTCCATCAGTGTCTAAATATAGATCTTTATTTTTCCCAGCTGTGAAATCAGTGTCTATATCCTTCTTTGTGTTCTGCCTCGTTACCTATTATTTCAAATTTATATTTCTAGGAATCACATAAACCTACCTTGCCAAAAGAAATTAAACCACATTTTTGGTAAATTACTCCTGTAGATTATTTCCTAGAAATATATTTCGTAGTCCTTGTAACTGCTCATCGGAAAGATTGATCTTAATAGCTCTGTCTGCTATAGCTCTCCCAACACTATGAAAAAGTCATCTGTATTTATTTATAGGTAATTAGAAAATATATACGTTGGTACTGTGTGTGTGCCTTTAACCAGCAAGCCTGAGCATTTTTCTTTGTGGGGCTTCATTATTTGTTATTTCTCACGTACCAACTCTTAATATCATTTGACTATTTGAGAAGTGAAATTTAAATTTATGTTTTAGTATACAAATTTTATATATTATATGTTTCTCACTTCTCTTCCTTCTCATGCTTACTTCATTGTAGAGTTATACTTCAAGAAGAATTATAAAACAGTTTGAATAAAATAACAATTTTCTAGTATTGAGGGAATGTATAAATCAGAAATATTATTACATCAAGGTTAAGAGCACAGACTCTGGAGTCAGGCAGAGCTGAGTTAAAACTAGTTCCTATGAGCCACTCACTCTGTAATTCTGTGCAAATTACTTAAACCCTTGAAGCCTCAATATCTTCATTTGTAAAATGTGCATTATAGCGCCCATCTCTTAAGATTGCAATAAGGATTAAATGAGATAATGCTTATAAAGAACCTGGCATAGTGATTGGCATCAAGTAAACACTAAATGAATGTTAGACATTGTTATTGTTATGTGGATATGCATAGAAAAAAGACTGAAAGATTACACAAAAATGTTAATGGTGGCTATGTTGGGTGATTAGATTATGAATGTTTTTTCTTTTGAGCTTACCCTTATTTTCTAACTGTTCTATGATGAATATGCACTATGCGTTCCAACAAGCCTGTAAGATACCAGGGATATTCCAGGAACAGCGTTAAGTCACTTAAAAACAATAGTAGTGTATATTACTACTATTAATAATAGTGTATTCTTCCTTTCAAAACTCCCTAAACATACAGTAAGTCTTATCACTTGGCAGTGGTTATGGTATATATTTTATTTTATTTTATTTATTTATTTATTTATTTATTTATTTATTTTGAGGAAGATTAGCCCTGAGCTAACTACTGCCAATCCTCCCCTCTTTGCTGAGGAAGACTGGCCCTGAGCTAACATGCATGCCCATCTTCCACTACTTTATACATGGGATGCCGACCACAGCATGGCCAAGCGGTGCCATGTCTACACCTGAGATCCGAACCAGCGAACCCCAGGCCGCCGAAAAGCGGAATGTGCCACCGGGCTGGCCCTGTGATATAAATTTTAGACATTAGAAACAATAAGCTGTGGATAGATGAAGTGCTGTACCTCCTTGTTAGAAGGGGAGTCAGGATAAAGATGGAACCAGGCTGAAAGAAGATGATTGTGCCCTCTAATTTCCTGGGTAAATACCAAGTATCATGCTCTTCCTGCACACCACTTCCAGCACATATCACTTAGGTGTTATTGCGCCACTCTGGTTCCATTGAGATGCAACGAGCCATGAAGGATTCTCTCCCCATGGATCTTATTATGATATGCTACAGTCTTCTCTGCAACTAGAAATATATGCTGCCCGTGTCTATCCTCCAGGGAGGTGCCCTTCATACTAGTGATGAGAGGAGAGAGCCATATGGCCAGCGGTGCCCTTGCAGCCTCCAGGTCCTTGTTCTCCTACATTTGCTAAGTATTCAGATGAAATTCTTTGTGAAGTGTATGTTGGAGGAGGTCATTGAGAGGATGTGTCCTCTGGTTGACCCTCAAGCTGGACCCTGGCATTCCAAGGCTCCTCTCTCCCTCCTCAGTCCCCAGAATGTACGTTCTGTCCACTGTTCCCACAGTGGGAGCTGTTTTCAAGGATGCAGGCTTGAGGGAGCAATGTGTTGTTGAGGCCATCTGGACTGGATACATAATTGAACCTGGTCAAGGCTTCTGTGTAAACGTATAAGATTCTGGCAGGTGGGTGTGCAGATCTATTTGTCTTTCAGCAGCCCAAGACAAGCCTGTATATAAATTCCCTTGCTTATGAAACCTGGCACCTACTAATCTGGAGTGGTCTGTCTCTTTCTTCAGTCTCTCCTTACCCTCCGTGTGAAGGGGCCAGTTTGCAAACCCACAGGGCGGTACAACTCACATTATTGACCAAATTATTTCTAAAAATATGGCCTTCCTGTAAAATATAAGTTTAAATAGTTTATGGAAAGAGATTACCTGTACATTTAAGATTTTAGCATGAAAACCAATTAACACACGAGAAAGCCATTAATATTTTGATGCTTTTCTATAAAAACAAGATCTTAAGTTTCCCTTGGACTGTTTCTTTGCCTCTTGGATGTGTCTACCATATTTTGAAAGATTTCCTAATTGATATTTTAGATTGAACTCGTTGCAAATATATGTGTATGTGTATTCAAATTTTGAATAATGGTCTGAAGTTGATAGAGATGATTCATAAATATTTTTTAAAAGTTAGCCATATGTCCATTTGTCATTGGGCCTTGAGGTCGTTTTTTGCTTTGCTTTTCTCACTTTACGTGAAACTATTTAATAACAGTAGTGAATAAAACTTTTTTTCTGGGTATTTTTAAACTTCAACTTTAATTTTTCATCTTTTGTTTGTGAAATTATATTTAACAGTCTCTTTTTTAAATACTTTTTCTGGTTAAGGTTTTGTTACCATATGGACTAAAAGTAATAGAAGATAAAACATCATAAGCTGCCTAAAGCTATTGTATTTCTTTCATTATTCTGACATCTTTAATACTATGTCATGGTTTTAAATCAAACTTCTCCCCTCACTAAAGGCTCATGTTGACAGAGATAAATTGCTGAACTACTCAAATAGTTTTTTAACATTCTAACTTGTCAAACAAGAATAAGGTCATACAAGATCATGTTAAATGGGATGATTAACCACCATTAAAAGTCTGAAAATCTTTGTTTTTTCTTTACAGTAAAAGAACTACAAATACAAATAAATATGTGTATTTTTTTTATAATTATCTTCTCTACTTCTTTTTTTTTTAAAGATTTTTTTTTTCTTTTTCTCCCCAAAGCCCCCCGGTACATAGTTGTATATTCTTCGTTGTGGGTCCTTCTAGTTGTGGCATATGGGACACTGTCCCAGCGTGGCTTGATGAGCAGTGCCATGTCCGCGCCCAGGATTCGAACCAACGAAACACTGGGCCGCCTGCAGCGGAGCGCGAGAACTTAACCACTCTGCCACGGGGCCAGCCCCAATATGTGTATTTTGAGTAATCATTTTGAAACATTTCAGGTCAACAGATTAATAAAAATCCAACTTTTGTTCAACAAAACCAACAAATAAGAATATGTTTTGTTTCATTTCTACAGTAGAGTTGAGGAAAGAGAGAGAAAGTTCCAAAGAAGTTGGAAGTTTTGAAAAAGCTCCAAAGAAACAGAAATAAAACAAAAGAAAAAGGAGAGAGAAGGAGTCAGTAAACTCTAAGATTAGCCCTAGTGTAAGATAAAGTGCTCCTGTCATGTATTACTTTAAATATTTTGAACCTTGGTTCAATGTTAATTGGCTTACTAACAGTTTTAAAATATTCCCATCTCCTTGGGAAGCATATGGTTTGCTTTTATTTTCAAACATTAATGATTATTTTTAAAGAATTATTTTCCAATGGAATTCAAGGAATTTTATCCATGCATGAAGCCATAACTTAGAGTTGACATATTTACTCAACTCCTAAAAGTGTCCTGTTCGTGAATTTACTAGATACATAGCCTCCGTGGCCCTTAGAATTTCACAGCTCCTTGGATTGCCTTTTTTTTTTCTGTGTGAAATCATAGCCACCTCCTTTTACAGTGCCTAAAGTCAAAATCAGACTCTATTTTTTGAGCCATTTTCTTCAAATCAGATATAGATTTTTGTTCTACAAATATTCTATCAGGCATAATTTATCAACAAACATTATTTAAGGCAGGAAAAAAATGGGGGAAATCAATATTTTAACCACCGTTCACAAATTGCCAATTATTCTTTAAACCTTTGGATATCCTGTAAGTGAGCATGCCAGAGTGTCAGGACAAGAGAGCAAGGGGGACCTTTTTTTACTGGTTGTAACATCATCATAAAGTCATATCAGTGTGGTTTATGCTTTATGGATATGATCCATCCATAGTACACCTGAAGTCTTAGCAAAATGAGAGGCTTTTGAAAGAATAGAAAGGCAGTTGGGTCTAGCTTTAATAAATGACAACTTTGCTACTCTTGTCAACATATGTTCTTCTATTATAACAACCGACATTTAACAAATATTTTTAAGCACCTACTATGTGCTGGGTACCAGGGATGCAGCTTCCTACTATGTGCTAAGCTCTTCCCCATCTGTTAGATATCATCATCATTATCCCCATGACTGATGCAAGGGGAAGCTGAAACAGAGAGTCAAGTAACTTGCTCAAGCTCGCACAGCTTGTAAAGAGTAATTCCTGGACTCTAAATCAGGATGTTTGAAGCCAGAACCCTAGTGCTTCACTTGCTATACGACCATGCATATCTTACTTTGGGGTTTCATTCAGTCTGCTATTAACCAGATTTTGCACGCAGACTTCTCAGAATTAGAATTTGGGCTATCTCAATCAGAATCCCAATGACATTCTTTACAGAAATTGAACAAAGAATCCTAAAATTCACATGGGGCAACAAAAGACCCAGAATTGCTAAAGCAATCCTGAAAAAGAAGAACAAAGCCGGAGGCATCACAATGCCTGACTTCAAAGCATACTACAAAGCTACAGTAATCAAAACAGCATGGTACTGGCACAAAAATAGGTGCACAAATCAATGGAACAGAATTGAAAGCCCAGAAATAAAACCACACATCTTTGGACAACTAATCTTCGACAAAGGAGCTGAGGGCCTACAATGGAGAAAAGAAAGTCTCTTCAACAAATGGTGCTGGGAAAGCCACATGTAAAAGAATGAAAATTGACCATTCTTTTTCATCATTCACAAAAATAAGCTCAAAATGGATCAAAGACCTAAAGATTAGACCTGAAACAATAAGTCTTCTAGAAGAGAATATAGGCAGTACACTCTTTGACATGGGTATCAAAAGGATCTTTTCAGACACCATAACTCCTCAGACAAGGGAAACAATAGAAAGAATAAACAATTGGGACTTCATCAGACTAAAGAGCTTCTTCAAGGCAAGGGAAAACAGGATTGAAACAAAAAAAAACCCACTAGTTGGGAAAAAATATTTACAAGTTATTTATCTGACAAAGGGTTAATCTCCATAATATATAAAGAACTCACACAGTTCAACAACAAAAAGTCAAACAACCCGATCAGAAAATGGGCAGGGGACATGAACAGACATTTCTCCAAAGAAGATATACGGATGGCCAATAGGCACATGAAAAGATGTTCATCATCACTAATCATCAGGGAAATGCAAATCAAAACTACACTAAGATATCACCTTACACCTGTTAGAATGGCAAAAATAACCAAAACAAAAAGTGACAAATGTTGGAGAGGTTTTGGAGAAAAAGGAACCCTCATACACTGTTGGTGGGAATGCAAACTGATGCAGCCACTATGGAAAACAGTATGGAGATTTCTCAAAAAATTAAAAATAGAAATACCTTATGACCCAGCCATCCCACTACTGGGTATCTATCCAAAGAACTTGAAATCAGCAATTCCTAAAGTTCCATGCACCCCTATGTTCATTGCAGCATTATTTACAATAGCCAAGATGTGGAAGCAACCTAAGTGCCCATCAACTGATGATTGGATAAAGAAGATATGGTATATATATACAATGGAATACTACTCAGCCATAAAAAAGGATAAAATCATCCCATTCACAACAACATGGATGGACCTTGAGGGTATTATGTTAAGTGAAATAAGTCAGATAGAGAAAGACGAACTCTGTATGACTCCACTCATAGGTGGAAGTTAAACATAGAGACAAAGAGAACTGATTGGTGGTTACCAGGGAAAAGGGGGGGGGAGGGCACAAATGGTGAAGTGGTACAACTACAACATGACTAACAATAATGTACAACTGAAATTTCACAAGGTTGTAAACTATCATAATCTTAATAAAAAGTTTTAAGAAAAAGAAATAACGATGCTATTCAGTTATGCAAGAATTCTTTCTTTTTCTCTCAAGAAAGGAAAGGGGTAGATATGTATGGCCTGCTATTTCATGCATCATAATGTGGAAAATTGCTGTAATTAGGAATTACGTCTATACTGATCTAAGATGTGAAACCACCAAATAAAAAATGATTATATTTTTATAGTATAAAAAAAAAAAGAATTAGAATTTGGGCCAGGATATCTACTCAGATAATATTTACTTAACCTTGAGCA
Source organism: Equus asinus (assembly GCF_041296235.1). Classification (NCBI taxonomy): domain Eukaryota; kingdom Metazoa; phylum Chordata; class Mammalia; order Perissodactyla; family Equidae; genus Equus; species Equus asinus. The sequence goes on along the minus strand of NC_091790.1, from coordinate 138,801,514 downwards.
AGTTACTTAACTTCTCTGTGCCTCAGGTTCTTCATTTGTAAAGGGAGGATATTAATAATACCTACCTGTTGGAGGAGGTCTTCAAGAGGATGTGACCACAGGTTGACCTGCAAGCTGGACTGGGGCAATTGGAGGCTCCTTACCCTCCCCCTCCTTCCTTGGAATGTATGTTCTGCCCACCATTCTGTTAGCAGGAGCCGTTTCAAGGACACAACCTTAAGAGAACAAGGTTCGTTGAGACCATGGCGACAGTATACAGGACTGAACCACAATAAGGCCTTTTTTAAGATGCTGCCAGGCAGGTACAGAGATCTATTCATCTTGCACTCACCCAAGACAAACCTCATATATAGTTCCCTTGCTTATGAAACCTGCCACCTACCCATCTGGAGTGGTCTGACTCCTTCTTTGGTCTCTCCCAGGCACTCCATGTACAGAGGCCAGTTTCAGATTTCATCCAGAAGCTTCCGAGTTTGTGAACCAACACTACCTCACCGGGTTGCCCTGAGAATTGAATGAGTTAGCGTTTATGAAGCATTAGAAAAATGTCACATGCATAGTGAAGAGTATTATTAAATCTTGCGAACAATGTATTATTTAGAATTGTGTTCTTATAGATTTTCAGTTCCCCAGGAATATTCGGTTTTTGTTTTGTTTTTAGTTCTCTACTTGTGATGTTGGAGGATGGAGAGTAAGACAAATAGTAGCAGCTGTTCAACTGTTGGTGTTAAAGGAAGAAAGCTGCATAAAAAGGCGGTGGGAAAACGTAATTACTTCAAGAGATACCGAAAGGAAGAAAAAAAGAGAATAATATTCCATGTCAGAAGGAGGGTTTGTAAAAGCTACTCTAGAGTAACACACACACATGCACACACGTCCTGATAATCATCTCTTTAGAAACCAAAACCGGGGGAGTTGATGGTACCAACCAGCACATTAAATGTAAGACAATAAATACGAGTGGTAGGGCAAAATGAGCAGGATATAATAACAGTCACATCCTCAGAGGCCTCCCCCTCACTTGTTCCCAGCTGTTTTCTCTCTGCCACCTGCTCCTGTCCCTGAGGCAGCCATGTTGAGGGCTATGGTTAGCTGCGTCTCTGGCTTCCCACTACCGTCTCTATATGCCACGTGCAGCTGCCCTCCCCCCTCTATCTAACTCCACCTGCAGCCTTTGCTACACACTGGCCCTTTTAAGCTTTTAACCAGGCACCAGTGCTGAAGTTTGTTGTTCCTACCAATGGAGGTGTTCAAAATCATGAGAAATTCTCTGAATCCTAAACATGATCAGCCTTGCCAATAATTTTAATGGACTTTTTTGTAGCAGTGGGTGGTAAGGAAGAAAAACCTATCAATTCTAGCAGCAAATTGCATGAGACTGGCTGTGAATGATTAACCATTACAAAGCCAGTGGAGAATGTGCTTAGAGTCTCTGGAGTCAGGGAAAAATAAACCCTTTAAAAATGACCTCTTAGGAGACGGCTTCTTTTAACTTCAAGTCTACATTTCTTTTTTCAGTTTTCATTCTTTTCATTTATGTGATAAGCTTTGACTTTCTTTTTCTGGTTTTGACCTTTCTCCTTAAGAATCCTAAATAGGGCCTTTCCTTCCTGTGTGTGAATGTGCGTGCGTGTGTGTGTGTGTGTGCGCGCTCCTGCTCATACGTCACTTGGTGGGGGCAGGTAGGAAGGTAATGACACTGTAATACATGTTTTTGAGACCTTGGCTAGGTCACTTCCTCAACGAGGGCACTGCACTTATTTTATCACTTCCAGAAGCAAACTTATATAATTTGATGGTTCTGTGATTTGATAAGAATTGACCTCGTGGTTCACAGAAGTGGTCTACTCAGTTTCTAACTATGAAAAAATTGTAATGCCTTTGTTAAACTGAAAAAAGTAATCATTTAAGTTATTACTTTATGAAAGGAAAATCAGAGGAAAGTAAAACTCCCACCTGCCAAGACATTCTACTTTTTACTAAAATCTGCTTTATAAGCTTGGTCAAAGGCTGAGGCAGTGTAACCAATTGGTTCCAAAATACGGTTGTTTAAAGACAGTGGAAGCGTACTATTTTCTTGTTAGATCCCCGCAGTGGGCATCCAGGCTGGCGGGTGCAGGTAGCTCTGCTCACGGTGCTCACTCAGAGACTCAACCTCCTCGCACCCTGTTACTTTGTCAGAGCCAGGTCTTCATCTGCGTGGTGGAAGCCAGATCACAGGCAAGGCGTGCATAGCTTGCAGGAAGTGGAAAATAGGTGTGCAAGCCCACTGTCTCATGGTCCAGATGCTGAAGCAGCAGAGATCACTTCTACACACGCCTCACTGAGAAGAACTTGGTCACATGACCACCCTACTAAAATTGGGGCTGGGAAACGTCGTCTCTAGTAGAGCCTCCAGGAGCCTCTCCAGGAAAGGGAGAGCCAAGTCTGGCGGACAGCCAACTGTCTCTGTCACATCCCCTTAGTACCCAAATCTGGACTTTGGTAAAGTTCTCGATATTCTTGATCCTATTTTTAAGTATCCAAAAATAGAATCAATAACTTGTTTTGGAAAAAATAATACTGAGTGTAGGATGTAGGATGGCAGGAGGTAGATAGACAATCTCATACGCTCTCAAGGATATGCATATTCATTATCTTTCTGGGGGATGTTTAGTAGCGAGCCCAGTACAACATCCTTCATAGCGGAAGTAGGGCTGGTACAGTCAGTTATTACACAGCCTTGCTGTTTGGTTGTCAAGCACACACACAGAATGTAAAGAAATATTTCGTATTTCAGAGGAGAGCCACGTCCTCCAGCACAAAATGAATCCAGAGTAGTGCAGGAGTTTGGAAGTGGCTCCTTTACTCTCTTCAATTTGTCCTTGGAATATTTATGTCCATCTGTCCAGGCTGACAAGGCTATCCATATACCCAAGCCTTCATAATCCTTGGGGAAAATCTCTCCTACCCTGCCCCAATCGGCAATCTGTAATTTTTTACCTTTTTGACCCCTTTCCCCAGAATCTGCTTCCTTTAGCAAAGCAGGGTGTTAATCATTTGGATTCATCCAGATCCGTTCTGGTAGGGGGGAGGCTGCTGGGTGAAGCACTGCAAATGGAGTGTCCAAGAAAAATCAATGTCTTCATCCTGCCATAGTGACCTCCTCTTAGTGTAACTCTTGTTCATGGTTTTGCTTGTGGACGAAAATAATCCATAACCAATCTATAAACGAAAATTTGGGTGAGTTTATTCTGAGCTTAAATTTTAGGATTATAACCCGGGAGAGTCTTTCCACAAAGGAACAGAGCACTCCAAAGAAGCGGGGGTACATAGGGTGGTTATATACCCTCAAAGAGTATGTTTCACATATGATTGAAATGTCCCTTTTACAATAGTCATGAGGCTGCTCTGTCAGCACAGCGATTGATGGAAACGGCAGATAGGTCTGCTGTCTCAGTGAACGCCGCAGGGTGGCAGGTGTGTTGCCTCAGGCTGGGCAGTCACAGATGAGCGCTGCAATCGGTTCCCAGCCTAAAAAAAGATGCTTAATCTTTAAGGAGATGCCAACGTTGGGAGGGGGAGAGCAGTTGCACCTTTATCTCAAGGGCCTTTTGCTCTTGCCATAGGGAATCTCTAAAGCAGATATACAATGCATGCTCAATGGCCTCGGTCAGGCCCTTTTGGAAAGACAAAGTCAGGCCAAATTAGGTTTACACAAAATGGCTTCCTCATATACTCCAATATATCCTATTACTTGCCATTTTTATTTGTCATGCTGAAAAAAAAAAAGAAGAAGAAGAAGAAGAAAAGAAAAAAAGGACTTTTCCTTTTCTTCCTCTGCCTTAAGTCCTACTGAATGTTTAGAAATAAAGGGTGCAGGGTGATCTCCATAGGCTTCTCCAGCTTAGCTTGGGTCAGATAAGGTCTGGGCTATATTTCCTCTTGCCCCTACAGGGAGCTGTCCTTTGTCTTCCGCTTCAGAATCTGAACCACCCCCCATCCCCAACCATCCTTTTCACCTTTTCAACCCTTTCCAACCTATTTCTTAGTGTTTTCTGCATCACACTGATTAGGTCCAACAAGCTTACATTTTAACAGCATGAAATTTTAATCTGTGGAGGAGGCCTGGCCTCTTTCTTTGTTGGTGTGGTAGTTACACCATGCCTATCCAAGGTTGAAGATTGATGACCACTCCCCCACCACATCCCTCTTATCTTGCTCCTCTCTATCATTCATCTCCTAACTTCTCCTCATGGAGGTGAGAGAGGCTCTTCTTTGGCCTCCCTCAGAGTCTATTAATTCTGTCATGGATGTTGGTGTCAGTGTCCTGAAGCCAGGTTTCCCCTCCCCCATCAGCCTTCTCAGGAGTAGGAAGCTTCCGCCTAACAGATGGCACTTCAGTCTCTATTTGGTAACGCAGATTCTAATTTGTTTCTTGTCAGGGCTGTCTCCTAGCAGTCAGGTATGCCTACTTGAGATATTGGCACTGTTGCTGTGTGAGGAGGTGCTTGGTTTTCAGTGTTACGTAGTCCTAGAGAACCAGGCAACCTTTAAGCTTCCTGAAGTTTTTTAATTTAGTGATATATGGGAGTGAAATTATTTTGTTCTCTTGTCATAAACAGAGTTTGCAGGAAAGCTGGTGCAACTGTAAGATGCTGAAAAGGAGACTAGAGAAATAGCTTCTTAGTAGCAATATGAATTTGTCTTTTTCTCTGAATAGAGAAATACTGCAGTTTTTTGGATTTGGAGACTTTTTGGGTAATGAAGTCTAGTCTTAGATTTTTTTGATAATCCATAAATTAGAAGATATCTAAACTACTTCAATCCTTTTAAATGTATTGAGATTTGTTTTGTGGGCCAGCATGTGGTCTTTCTTTGTAAATTCCATGTGCATTTGAAAAGAATGCATATTTTGCTATTGTTGGTTGGAGTTTAGTAGAAATTGTTAATTAGGTTAAGTTGGTGGTTAGTGTGGTTCAACCTTCTGTGTCCTTTTTCTTGATGTAAGGACAAGAATAATGACTTCCAAGCTCTTTATATGTCACAGATGAAACAAGAAGTGTCAGGAAGTTAAGATAAAAACCTGTAAAATAAACTCAAAGAAGCACAAGGAAGGAAATAAGAAAAATGAGGGCAGAAATTACTGAAGCAGACGACAAGCTTTCTGATACTGAAAATCAGCAAAAGAAAAAATATTGGTTTGTTGAAAACTGAGAAACATCTAACAGGACTAATCAAGATAAGAGAGAATCGCAAGCATAAGAATATCAAGGCTGAAAGGAGTGTGTCTCACTAGAGATCTTCCAGGCGTTGAAAGTAAGTAAGAATATATTAAGATATTATAAACAATTTTATGCCAATAAATATGAAAACGTAGATGGTATGGATATACCTGTAGAAAATATCATTTATCAAAACCTACAGAAGAAATAGATATCTAAATAGACCTATAATAATCAAGTATTCACGATTTCTATAATGCAGACTAATATTAAAGAAACTAAATCTTTAATATAAAACCTTCCCAAGAAGAAAACTCCAGGCTCTGAAAGATACACAAACAAGTTTTATTTTTTTAAAACTAAGTAAGAAGGGGGCCAGCCCTATGGTGTAGTGAAGTTCCAATGCTCCACCTTGATGGCCCAGGTTCACGAGTTCAGATCCTGGGTGTGGACCTACACCACTCATCAGCCATGCTGTGACAGCATCCCACACACAAAATAGAGAAAGACTGGCATGGATGTTTTCTTAAGACTAATCTTCCTCAAGCAAAAAAAGAGGAAGATTGGCAACAGATGTTAGCTCAGGGCGAATCTTCCTCAGCAAAAATAAATAAATAAATAAGTAAGAAATAACGCCAATACTTCACAAGCTTTTCCAGTAAAGTACAATTTTGGGAGGGATAATGCATGTGGGATACTGGGCAGCAATGGAGTGATAGAGAGCTGTCATTTGCCAGGATCTCTGACTGCCTGGCAAACAAACCCCATTTGTATTTCTTTTAAAAAATAAAACTCACAGCACATATGTCTTTGTAAGAGGCAGAGACTTTATCCCACTACAAAAACTAAAGAATACCCAAAGTTTCCTTCCTTATCTAGGATTTTTGAATGTGGAGGAAGAAACACAAAGACAGAGAAGGTTAGAGAAAATTCAGTGGTGAGTCAGTATGGCGCCCAGGCACTACAGTTGGATCCTAACAGACTCTTCCTGTGGCAGGACCGTGGATATGTTGTCTGCTTCCCACTTGTGCTGAAATCCTACCCATTTATGAGCCAGTCTTTAACTTTCCTGTCAAATCTGTGAGCTACAAAATAGCTTTGTAATGAATTTCTTTTCTCTTTAGCTTAGCCAGAGTTCAGAGGTAAATCTTCACGCATTTCCTTATACCCTGGGGTGATATTGCTGAGAAAATAGTAGCTCCTTTCACAGCCCATTGATGAGACATTGCAGTACCTTCTAGAAACATGAACTAATTAGCGTTAATTTCTGCCATTCCCAGAGTAAGGTTCTGGCCTTTAGAGAAGACATCCTTTCCCCACTTGAAGACTCCGCTACTTTCTGTCACCTTGAATCTTTCCACTGGGCTGTTTGCCACACTTTCCACTCTCATTTAGGATGACTCTGAGAGTTTTAGGTTACTTAATTTATGACTGCTGAAAGATAGTACAGTCTTCAGGATGCGGGCCTTTTCCTATCCCAAATGGCAAGCATTCCCTCAGTAGAGATAGTATCAGAGGTTTGAACCTGGCAATGTAAGAGAGCATCTACATTTTTATTTCTCAGCCTAGACCAATCGTAAAAGCAAAAAGTACAGTTTCTAGAGCTACTATTCATTGCTGCTTATTGATGCCCAATTTAGTACTGGTAAGGACATTGGTGGTGGTTTGATATAGGTCTACACTATAAAGAGTACTGCAGTTTATATACAACTTAAAGTTTAACTACCATATCCTTCTTCACATCTAAGAATTTTAATTTATGAACGTGGTAACAGATCTAATTGTCAGACTGAATCAGTCTAGCTAATTCCATACATTTCTTTACTTGAGGGTACTCCTGTTATAATACCACTTCAAGCCTTCCAAGTTGGCATTTGTGTGAAATATTATTAGGGTCGAGAAAATTCAATATATAACGCAAATGTTCAGCATGGCTGCTCCCAGGCTTCTTCCAGCTTTCTCTCTGGAGGATCTCGAGGCCCTCAATACTCTAAAATCAGAAATGCTTTCTGGCTCTGGGCTTATCCCCTGTTGAGAAACAATGTGTTCCTCATACGTCACAAAGTTGCAGAAGTGCCAACCCTTAACCAGCTCAGTTCCAGCCCTGCCTCCTTCAGAAGTCTATATACTCAGGCTCCTCCAAAGCCCTTCTGAGGACATCAGAACTTTCAAATAGTTCATATCCCCTCCTGCTGTTAAAAGGTAGCTGGACCTTGGAAATACCCTAGGTCACTATCTTAAGACTGGAAAAATTCTACCAGACAGGATTATCTCTCTTCTTGTTATTCTCCGCATTCATGATTATCCGACATAAAATCACAGATCCTAGCCAGACAGTCTATGATATTCTGAATTTAAAGTACAATTTATTGATGAAACTTTTGTTCAGTTCACAATACTTACCAAATCCTAATTTCTCCAGAGTCCACGCATACCATGATGATTATCTCCACCTAAGCATTCCACGAAATGAACTTTCTGTCTTTAATTAAGAATTTCTAAATATGAGCTCTTAAATCATTTATCTCAGGGTAATTTTTCTGAAACATATACCCCATTATGGTGCCCTATTCTATAAATTCATATAGCTTTTCTCCTAGATTATAGGTTTACCTTTAATAATTCTCTATATTCTTTGGGCCCCAAAGAATTACCAAGGACAATCTAAATTAATGTCTGAAGCCCCTCCACAGCTTCCCTGCTTCTACTAACCTTCTAAATGACTGTGGGCATGAGTACACGGAATATGTTCTGAGATTATGGTAACAACCAGAAGAGGGTAACACTCAATAACACCTGTCTTAGCCTGGGTTTGCCAGAAAGCAGAGCCTGAGGAAAAGGATTATCTGCCAACACCTTATTAGGGAATGTGACCAAGGCAACAAAAATGGAACGGAATGGAATACTTAGCAACAGAATACTACTTAGCAATGAAAAGAAACAGACTATTGACATGCACAGCAGCTCGGATGACTCTCTGGATAATTATGCTAAGTGAAAAAACAGTCCCAAATTTTATGTACTGCATGATTCCATTTACGTAACATTCTTGAAATGACAAAATTAGAGAAATGGAGAACAGATTAGTGGTTGCCAGGAGATAAGGAGTCTGTGAGTGAGGGAGAGAAGTGCGTGTGACTGTAAGAGAGCAACACGAGGTATCCCTGTGGTGATGGATGTTCTGTAACTTGACCGTATCAATGTCAGTATTTTGGCTACTTTATAAGATATTACCATTGAGGGGTAAAGTGTACATGGGATCTCTCTGTATTTCTTACTTCATGTGAATCTATAGTGACCTCAAAATAAAAATCTCAATTTAAAGAAATGAGAAAAAGTCCTCTCCACCATACATACGGTTATCATTATTTCACCACCATTCAAGTGCTAAAACCAAAGTATAACCCCCAAATCTTACCTTTCACCTGTATCTGACTCCATTAAACCACAGATGAGAACCGTAGTAATTGAAATGCACTGCATGACAGAGGTTATCACCATGCTACATAACTCCATGAATGGCTTCCTTCTTGCCATCTGACTTGTGAGCGAACCAGTTGCAGAATCCCATCCTGAAGGCCAGCTTTCAAGGGCCGCTGCTAGTACCGTACACTGGATCCCTAATATACAGAGTCTGAGACAAAGCTTAAATGCCAGTACTTCACTGGGAGTATGATCTAGGAAGCAAAAGTGAGAGATAGTGAGAGCAAAACAGGTAAGGATAGAGAACTAATACAAAGATGGATTATCAAGTTAGTAACCACTATGGATGACTGGTTATGTGACAGTCAGAATTCTAAATCTGTTCCCCCAAGATACCCACCCCCTGGTTATTCAACCAAACACCAATCTAGGTACTACTATGAAAGGACTTTGCAGATGTAGTTAAGGTTACTAATCAGTTGATCTTAAAATAGGGAGATTATTTTGGATTATGCAGGTGGACCTATTCTAATCACATGTGCCCTTAGAGGCAGAGAAATTTCTCGGCTGGAAACAGAAGAGAAGAGGTTAGAGATGGGGCAAAAGGAGAAGTCAGAGAGATTCTAAGCGTGAGAAGGATTCGACATGCTATTACCATCTCTGAAATGTAAGGGCCCACATGCAAGGACTGGAGAGAGGCCCCTAGGAGCTAAAGGCATCCTCCAACCGACAGCCTGCAAAGAAATGAGAACTTTGGTCCTACGGCCATGAGGAACTGGATTCTTCCAACAACTTGAATGAGCTCATGATTGAATTCATGATTGAATCCCAGAGCATCCAGAGAAGAGTCTTGATCAGCAGACATCTTGATTTTGGTCTTGTGAAACCCAGAGCAGAGAAGCTCATCAAGCCAGCCTGGACTCGTGACCTACGGAGCTTGAGACAAGAAGTTCATGTTTTAAGTAACTGAATTTGTGGCAATTTGTTACAGTACCAACAGAAAATGAATACAATTTGCTGGCTAAAATGCAATTCAGGACTATATGCGTAGGAAAATAAAGAAACATTTATCTGTTCATTCCCATCTCACATTAGTGAAGGTTACTTCCACTTTTGAGTTATGCATGCATGAGGATCCAACAGTTTCCCAGCACCTTCCCACAACACAGCATCAATAAAAAAGCCCTAGGGCAGGAAACAATTAGGTGTGATGGGAAGGCCTGAGGCAAGGTGCCGCCAGGCTGCACATGTAAGAAGAGGCAGGAGTCGAAGTTGTTCTCGTGTTCACTCTATAAAAATGAAGACCCAATGGGACGAAGAGAAAAGGCTTTCTTTTTCTGGATCCCAGATCTATAATGCATCCAGTTGTGACTCTTTCTAATTCACACAAAGGTGCCATACATCCTAGCACCAGTTCCGCTGGGGTGGCATAAGGGAGGTTAGTGGGGTCAAGAAGGCAAAGGTTCAAGGTGCTGGAAGGGCCATTGTTATGGACTGAATGTTTGTCCCTCCAGAATTCATATGTTGAAATCTAACCCCCCAATGTCATGGTATTAGGAAGTGGACCTCTGTGAAGTGGTTAAGTCATGAGGGTGCAGCTCTTGTGAGAGCAATTAGTGCCCTTTAAAAGAGACCTTGGAGAGCTCTCTCCCTCCTTCCACAAGAGGACATGAGAGAAGAAGGCTGTCTGTGAACAAGGAAGCCAGCTCTCACCAGACACCAAATTTGCCAGCACCTTGTTCTTGGACTTCCCATCCTCCAGAACTGTGAGAAATAACTCTTTGCTGTTTAAACCTCCCAGTCAGTGGTATTTTTATTATAGTAGCCTGAAAAGGCTAAGACAGTCATGGAACTAGATACCAGAGTAATTAAGGTTGGTAGTGGGACACGGCAGAGGAGAAACCTGGGCCACACAGAGACATGGGCCCTGGCATGGAGTGGAAGATAGGGATAACGGTATAAAGGTGGTGTCCTTAATGAGAGTGGCTGCTAGTGCCTGGCATGCATTTTCCAACAGCATCCCTATCTGTTTATGGATGAGATCTCCCTGGACCCTCTGAGGCATTCTGTTTTTTGTTCTTCTACTTTGAATCCCAGGATGCTACTTTGAATCCCAAAGAATAGGCTCTTATTTGTCCTTCTTCTTTGACGCAACCAAGCACATCTAGGTCCAGACCACAGGCTGGGTCCTGAGAGCTGGAGTCCTTTGCCTACAGGAACATCACCTTTGGAAGGTAGCTTGTCCTCTCCTGTGTGGTGGTGGGAGGTGCCCTACTGCCTCCCCTTCCCAGCCCTGCCCTCATCTGAAGATTTACTGGGCTCCAATTCCCCAGTATTGTGAACCCCCTTTGTCTTCTCCTTATCCTGGATCCGTCACTTACTGGTCAGGCAAACATGGGCCAATCTTCTGACCTTCCTTTGCTTCTGCTTCTTCATCTATAAAATGGTGATAATAAAAATACATACTTTATAGGGCTGTGGTTTGGCATAAATGGGTTAACATAAGTAAAGTGTTGCAAAGAGTGCCAGAGCTAGAGTAAGTGCTTGCTATTATTATTATTATTATCAGTATTATTATTTAATGGCAAAGATTCAAATCAGCCTAAAATATAGAGAATTGATTAAATGAATTATAATACAGCCATAAAATGGAATTCCATGAAGTTGTTTAAAAATGAAGACTTATAAATATATTAATTTGGAGAAACTGCAGAACAGCTTTTATAATATATGTGTAAAACAATATGGCAAAGTAATATACACTTATATGTGCTTATATATGCCTAAAATTGCTCAGGGAAGATACACAAGAAGATAGTAATAGTAGCTTTTCTATTTGGGGCATAAAAATTTGACAGATGAGTGACAGTGGGGGAAGAGAGATCTTCCACTGTACGTTTTTACACTTTTCAATTTAAGAATCATGTAAATATATTATCTATTCAAAAATACAGGAAATGCCTTAAAAATGAAAACATAAAAGGAAAAATTCTAACTAATTCACTGGAGCTAAGGAACTCTAAATCCATGTGCAAGAGTCATGCTCCTGAAATCTAGGTTGCATGAAGTACAGGATCAGTCTTTTTTCTTCTTTGAGAATTTCTAATCAATTACAATACTGCGAGATGAGTCCTGAGATCTCAAAAGACCTGTCTCATGGTGAGAGTGGCACCTGCAGGACAAACTCAGAACTTATTGATTTATTTACCCTTGCTGAGCAGAAGAGCTAATGGGGCATGGCTTAAGGAGGGCGACCATGGGTTACCCACCAGAATTGCTAGACAAAGAAGTTTGAATAAGCGCTGATGGAAATACTGCAAACAAAGGCATTTTTCATGTAGGACATGCAGGTAAGCACTTCCCACTCACTAGTTGTGTTGTTCAACAAAGGCATTTAACAGCCTCAGAGACATGTTCATCAGGTGTAAAATACGGAGAATGAGGCTGATTTTTCAGAGCTGTATGTGCATGAAATAAGTTGTGTGAAGTTCATTTTTCAGCTCCTGGCACATCTAGGAGTTCAATAACTAGTAGCTATGGGCATTGTTAACAGCCACTGTCCACTGATTCATTCAGCCCAAAGCCCAGCTTGCTGCAAATCAGCCCATTTACCACCTTTCAGATGGATCCAGTCACACCAAGCACAACGTAATTTTTGAGGTTATACTGCAGAGTCACAAAGCCCAGTCACCTAAGCAGTGATCAGGGTCCCACCCAGGGTCCTTCTCCCTTGTAGCACTTGGTTTCTGGGACTCCTGTCTCCTTGCTTCAAGATTTCCCTGACCCAGCAACTCCCTGCCCGCGCCTCCTTGTCTCCCTCACTTCTTACTTGTGCAGAGCAGCGTCTCTCTCCCACTTTACACTTCTGTCAAATAAAAAACAAATTTGGACTTAAGTAAGCAGAGACTTTATTCAAAAAGACTATTGTGAAAGGAGAGGAAGACTTTGCAATAGGGAGGACAAAGCTCCCGACCGGAAGATCTATGAGCATCTCAATGATGAGGCAGAGGACTTTCGTTTTACGGGGAGGAGTAAACCAGAAGTGAGGAGTGGGATGAGCAGGTGGCATGATCAGCCAGTTGAGCAGGAAATGTCTTTCTTCGAGGTCAGTGATCCAGAGGGGTTGTTAAGGAGGACTCATTCCACCTCCTAATGCTTGCTTAACCTCTGCGGCCAAAGTTTTGTGCTCTGCGGGAAGGAGAGAAACCTGCCTGAAGTTTGCTCAGGGTAAGTTAGTGGATATTTTGTTGAAATTGGTCAGTAGGGACAAACATTGCAGCTAACCTTTTATGACAAATAGGAATTTGGTGGGGGGTGGGGACGGGTCTGTGTCTGTCTTTGTCCTAAGTAACCAAGGGGATCATCTGCGCGTCTTATTTAAGTCATATGAGGGAAGGATGATTCTTGATTCTTTGCAGCAAGCCTTTTCCTGGAACACAAGAGGATGAGAAGATTTCTCAACTATTGCAATTTTCCAGCAGCACAGGCTCAGGGAAAGTTCAACATGGTCATTTCCAAACTAGCACATCATGTCGCACCTCTACTGCTGGTAATTTGGGGCTATTTTCTCACCACTCTCTGTCTGCATTTCTTCACCTATCTGTATTTTCCAAGCAAAAGAATTACTAAATTATAAATTACTCTACATATGCATACATACATATTTTACTGACAGCAGAGAAATTTATCTATGCAATCATAGAACTTTGCACGTGTCATATACGTTACCCGATATACTTCAGGATGCCTTTCCTAAGACGAACATTCTCCCAAATAACCACAATAACATTATCCTACCTAAAAATTAATATCAATTTTATAATATCTTCTGATACCTAGTCCACATTCTATTTTCCTAATTGTCCTCCAAATGACTTTTATTGCTTTCTCCCCCACTTGAAACAATATCCAATATAAGTTCACACAGCATTGAATTTTATGTCATACTGGTTTTCCTGACCTTTGCTAATCAAAGCATGGTCCACAAATCAGTATTGTCAATATCACCTGGAAGTGGGTTTGAAATGCAGAATGTCAGGCCCTGCCCAGGCCCACTGAATCAGAAGCAACTTTTAAATGCGCTTCCCAGGTGATTCAATGCACCTTGTGGTCTAAGTGCTGCTCCAGCAGTGTTTTCACTCGCCCTCATGATATTGGATTTTTAAAATGTCTAGAACAGTTGCCTTTTTGTTCACTACCACTTTTTTTTTTTGATTTTATTTTTTTTTCCTTTTTCTCCCCAAAGCCCCCAAGACATAGTTGTACATTCTTCGTTGTGGGTCCTTCTAGTTGTGCCATGTAGGACGCTGCCTCAGCGTGGTTTGATGAGCAGTGCCATGTCCGCGCCCAGGATTCGAACCAATGAAACACTGGGCCGCCTGCAGCGGAGCTCGCGGACTTAACCACTGGGCCACGGGGCCAGCCCCTGTTCACTACCACTTTTATAGTCACTTATGAATGTAAAAGTCTCTTACACCCATTCTAGAATGTTTGGAAAATGGCAGTTTATTTTCTACTGTGCACTTTTCTGTGTCTGAGCACGCTCTGGTATCTTAACAGCATCTTTTTCCTTTTCCTTCCATCTTTCTTTTGATCATATAAGTAATATATGAATGCACCCTATTGTAAAACTTTACATGATTTAGGCGTCTTACAAAGAAAATCTACGTCTGCCTTTATATTTCCCATCACTTTTATTCTCCTCTTAAGATGTAGCTACTGTCAACTAATTTATATTTATCTGTACCATTCAGGGTTCAGTCAGGGAAGAAGAACCATGGTGAAGATGATGGAAAGAAGCCATTCACTGTAGGAATTAAACCTTACAAAACTGCTGGAGGTGGGGAAGTGAAAGTCTGGAAGGGAGTCAAGTCCGGGAGCTTGCAGGAAAAGCTGGGAAGCCGTGTGTGTCCAACCAGCAATGTGGGCTCTGGAGCAGGAGCTAGTGGAAGCTATTCCCTCTGCATAACTTCCTCTCTGTAGATCCACAGCCAAGCATTTTCTGAGGAGTCCCAGGCTGCTACTGGACATCAGGGCCAAAGATTAGAAAGACCAGATGGATAGGGAGCTTTGATCCAGTGTCCATCACCATATGTGACTATGGTGACCTTCTGAGAGTAATAGCTGCTGTTTTACTTCTGACTTCCAAATCTTATACAAGTTCTCTTTTGACCAACTCTAACCTGGATTGGAAAAGAAAGCACAGTCCAGCCCAGCATCCTCCTGAACCTCTTTAAATAAATATGTATATATGTGTACTCACATACTTTGTTGAAATGGAATCACTTTGTTCAGATTGTTAACCTCTTGCACCTGTCACTTCACAAAGTCTTTTGAGGTCAGTCAGTACATATCGTACTCTAGACCAAACTACCTCTTTTTAGCTTTTGCATCCCATTAAGGTAGCATTTTTCAAACCACTGGTGACATCCCTCAGTGGTTCATAAAATTAACTAGTGTGTCAAAGGCACAATCAAAAAGAATAGAATAGAATAGAAAATAGAAAAGTGCACCTCACTTTGTAAGGATAACTTTTGCTTTGTGAAACGTTTGTTTTAGATAAACGCATGTGGGTGCCTCGGGCACAGCCTGAAATACACAGCTTACTGTGGGTAACAGTGGGTAAGAAAAACATTGCCTTGGGTTTTTTTTTTTCTTTTTTTTTCTTCTTTCTTCCACTACCTTCCTTCCATTTTCTTGTTTGGTCGTTCATTTTGACAGGTAACCTGAGTTTTGAAAATAATAGAATAATACATGGGGCTAATGGTTTTTGAAGTAAAAGGAATAGGATAATACTACCTGGGGTTAGTGGTTTTTGAAATAGAAGGAGTGAGAGAGAAACAATTAAACTCACCTTTAAAAAAAATCGTAATACGATTATAAATAGTATCTTATCTATTCTCAGTCCAAAGTTGCTAGTGAGCATTAGGAGAAGATTCTTCTTCAGTAACCTGAATGAGAAAAGGTTGATACGATCTGAAAAATGATGTAGCCTCAAAATAGCCAAAAAAAGTCTCTTTGGAGAATGTTGAATTTGAAGACATTAATTGATTCAGTTCCTGAAAGGCCACAGCCTGTGCTGATTTGTTTGGTGATGGAGACCTCTAGAGAGCTCATGTTAGAATTGCAGCAAAAACTTTCTTTTTTACTTTTAAGAGCTGACTTTGGTTGACATATAGACGTTTGAAACACTAAAGAAACTTAGAGATCATTTAATTCCGTATTCTTGGATCCTCCTAAGACTTATTACTCACGTTTTATATACCAAGCACTTTTAAAAATAATATCGAATTTGGTTTTCTCAACAATTCTGTGAGGTAAATATTATCACTTTCATTTTTTAAAATTTATTTTTATTTTTTCCAGCTTTATTGAGGTATGATTCAGGTATGAGCTAATAAAAATTGCGTATATTTAGGTTGTACATTGTGATTTTTTTTAAGCGTATAATGTGATGATTTAATATACATATATATTGTGATCAAGTTAATTAACACAATCAAATTAATTAACGCATCCATCACCTTACATAGTTACCTTTTGTGAAGTGAGAGCACTTAAGGTCTACTCATAGTAAATTTCAAGTATACAATACAGTACTATTAACTGTAATCACCGTGATGGACATTAGATCTCCAGACTTATCATCTCATAACAAAAATTTGTGCCCTTTGATGAACATCACCCCATTTCCCCCACCTCTTGGCAGCAACTGTTTTGCCCTCTGGCTCTGTAAGTTCAACGTTTTTAGATTCTGTATATAAGTGACATCATACAGTCTTTGTCTTTCTGTGTCTGGCTTATTTCACTTATAATGTTTCCCAGGTTCATCCATATAGCCGTAAATGGTTATTATCAAAAAGACAAGAGATAACAAGAGTTGGTGAAGACGTAGAGGAAAGGGAATCCTTGTGCGCTCTTGACGGGAATGAAATTGGTGTAGCCACTACGGGAACAGTATGGAAGTTCCTCAGAAAATTAAAAATAGAGCTACCATATCATCCAGCAATCCCACTTCTGGGTATATAAGCAAAGGAAGTGAAATCAGGATCTCAAAGAGATGTCTGCACTCCCGTGTTCACTGCAGCATTATTTACAACAGCCAAGACCTAGAAACAACCTAAGTATCCCTTGAGGGATGAATGGATAAAGAAAATGTGGCATATATATACAATGGCATATTATTCACTTTCATTTCACAGAGGAAGAAATGAAGACTCAGGAAGTAAAGCAATGTGGCTAAAAACAGAAAGCTAGGAAGTAAGAGAGCCGAATCTAAAACTTAGGACTCCAAACTCCTAGGCCAGCCATTGTTCCAATTACTATAACATTAAAATACTGCACCTTTTTAGTGAAGATGACTTAGAGATCATTTAGTCCATTTTCTTCATTCCTAAGTAGGGAAAAAAGAGACACAGAGAGGAGACAAATTGTCTGGGGTCACATAGCTAGTAAAGAGCAAAGTCAAGGTTAGCATTCCTGTCTCATGGTTTTTAATCCTCAGCTGTTTCAGTTATGCCACATGAGACTAAATGCATCCTACTTAACAACAATGTGGAAGGACTAAATATAACAGAATGGATTTTAAAAAAGAAGAAACCACTTCTTAGAAAAAAAACCCTAAAAATTCTAGATAAAATATTTAAAAACAAATTTTTAGTTCAGGAAAGTTAATTTCCTGAAATAGGAAGTTGAAATTTTTTTAAGTGAAGGCGGGAAAGTAGAAAATTCCAGAGGACAAAAAGGAACGAACAGGGTAATCAAAGAGGTGAGGAATTCAGAGGCTATAGACTGCTCAAAGGGCATCTTAGAATTATGGTGACCCCTAGCTTTCTCTCTGGTGGTCTCACAGGACAGTAGACTAGGAAGAAAAACATGGAAATTTAGACCTCCAAAACATGGAAATTCAGATGGGATCGCACTGGGACCCCAATGGAATAAACCCTCAGTTGGAAGGGTGAATTCGAAAATCAATCAACGTGACAAATGCCTGCACTCGTGTAACCACTACCTTAGTCAAGATGTAGGACAGTTCCATCACCCCCAAAATTCCCTTGTGTCACTTTGTGGTCAAACCTCTTCCCACATCTAGGCTCTACAACTGCTAATTTTTCTGTTCCCACAGTTTTGCCTTCTCAAAAATGTCATGTAAATGGAATCATAGAGTACTGTAGTTTTTTTTTTTTTTTTTTTTGAGGAAGATTAGCCCTGAGCTAACATCTGCTGCCAATCCTCCTCTTTTTGCTGAGGGAGACTGACCCTGGGCTAACATTCATCCCCATCTTCCTCTACTTTATACGTGGGATGCCTACCACAGCATGGTGTGCCAAGCGGTGCCGTATCTGCACCCGGGATCCGAACCAGTGAACCCCGGGCCACCAAAGCAGAAGGTGCGAACTTAACCACTGTGCCACCGGGCCGGCCCCTACTGTAATTTTTTTAGTTAATTTTTTTCACTTACCATAATGCTTTTGAGATACATCCACATTGTTGTATCAGGAGTTTGTTTCTTTTTATTGCTGCGTAGTATCCCATTGTATGGATGGAACATGGTTTGATTATCCAGTCACAAACTGAAGGATATTTGGGTTGTTTCCAGTTTTTTGGTGTCTGTAAATTAAACTGTTATGAAGATTCATGATTAATTTTTGTGTGAACATGAGTAGGATTGTTGAGTTTTATGACAAGGATATTAAACTTTATAAGAAACTACTAAAATGTTTTCCAAAGTGGCTGTGCCATTTTGCATTCTCACCAACAGTCGTGAGACTCCAAGTTGCTCTCACTCCTCCTCAGCGTGTGGGTATTGTCATTTTTCAAATTTTAGCCATTCTGGTAAGTGCAGTGGTATCTCCTTGTGCTTTTAATTTGTACTTCCCTGAGGACTAATGATGCTGAACATTTTTTCATGTACTTTTAATCTTTTCTTGGTGAACTGTATATTCAAATCTTTTAATCATTTTTGATTGGGGAATTTGTTTAATTACTATTGAGTTTTGAGAATTGTGATTATATATGACTTTTTAGTTAAACTTTTCATTTTTACATCATTGTAGATTCACATGCAGTTGTAAAAAAAGTGATAGAGAACCTATGTGTCCTTCACTCAATTTCCCCCTATTATAATGTCTTGCAAAACTATAGTATAATATAGTAACCAGGATAGTGAGACTGATACAGTCAAAATATGGGACATTTCCATCAGCAAAGGGGTCCTTCATATTGCTCTTTCATAGCCACATCTCCTTCCCCCTTGCCTGTACCCTCTGCTTAACCCCTGATGACAGCTAATCTGTTCTTCATTTCTAAAGTTTTGTCATTTCAATAGTGTTATACAAATGAAGTAATATATTATATAAACTTTTGGGATTTGCTTTTTTTCACTTTGTATAATTCTCTGGACATTTATCCAAGTTGTTTCACGTATTAATAGTTGCTACTTTTGTTTCATTTTCTCTATTGTTTTTTTTTCAATTTTACTGATTTCTGCTCCTTATTATTTCCTTTCTTCTGCTTGTTTGGGTTTATTTTTCTCCTTTTATTTTCTAACTTCTTGAGGTGGGAGCTTAGATCATTGATTTAAGAATTTTTTCTACTTTATAATGTATGCGTTTAGTGCTGTAAATGAAGTTTGTTTGATGAGTCAGGATATGGTCTATCTTGGTATATATTCCACGGGCATTTGAAACAATTTGTATTCTGCTTTTGTTGCATAGAGTGCTCTTTAAATGTCCATTAGATCCTGTTAGTTGATGGTGGAGTTGAGTTCTATATCCTGTTGATTTTTCTGCCTAGTTGTTCTATCAGTTGTTGAGAAAGGGGTATTACAGTCTCCAACTATAATTGTGGATTTGTCTATTTCTCCTTTGAGTTCTGTCAGTTTCTGTTTCATATATTTTTCAGCTCTGTTGTTTGGTGCATACCCATTTGGATCTCTTTTTAGTGGGTTGACCCTTTTATGGCTATGTAACTGCCCCCTCCATCTCTGGTAATGTTCTTTGCTCTGAAGTCTACTTTATCTGGTATTATATGGTATATAACCATTCCTGTTTTCCTTTGATTAATGTTTGCATAATACATCTTCTGCCAAGTTTTTGCCTTCAACTAGTCTGTATCATTATACTTGGAGTTTTTTGTAGACGGACTACAGTGGGTCATGTTTTATAGTCCACACTTCCAATTTCTGTCTGTTAATTGATATATTTATACTATTTACACAATGTAATTATTGATATGTTGAGGTTAAAGTCTGCAGTTTATTTTTTATTTCCTTTTTTTCTTCTTTCTGTTTTTATTTCTCTATTTTGTCCCTGCCTTTGTGTGGATAAGCAGAAAAATTTTTAGAATTCTACTTTATTTGTCGTTATTTTTGAGTGCATCTTTTTTGTATACTTTTTGAAGTAGTTATTCTAGATATTATGTTATATATACAAAACCCATCATAGTGTACTGATGTCATTATTTTACTAGTTCAAGTGAAGTATAGAAACCTTACCTCCTTTTGTGTTCCTTTTTTCTCTCCCATTTATAATGTAATTTTTAAAATGTTTTCTGTACCTAGAGTGTTATACTGTACATATCAGACAGTGTTATAATTTTTCCTTCAACCATTGAACATAATTTAGAAAACTCAAGTGGAAAAGGAACGCCTATTATATTTTCCCATATATTTGCTTACCACGTTTTTTCCCCTTTCCTGATGTTTCAAGGTTTTTTTTTCATCATCTCCTTTCTATTTAGAGAAATTACTTTATCTTTTCTTTTAGGATAGGTTTGCTGGTGGCAAATCCTCTCAGTTTTCCTTCTTTTGAGAATGTCTTGATTTCCTCTTCATTTGAAGGATATTTTTGCTTGATATAAAATTTGGGGTTAGAAATTCTTTTCTTTCAGCACTTGAAAAATATGATGTCACTTCCTTCTGGCCTCCACAGTTTCTGATGAAAAATTTGCTATCATTTGGATTGTTTTCCTCCTATAGATATGGTATCACTATTCTCTGGCTGTTTTCAAGATTTTTTTCTTTGTCTCTAGTTTTTAGAATTTTATTTATGATGTGCATTGGTGTGGCTTTCTTTAGGGTTTATCCTATTTGGGGTTCACTGAACTTCTTGAATCTATAGATTTATGTTTCTTGCCAAATTTGGGATTTTTTCAGCCATTGTTTCTTTAAGTACTTTTTTAACCCTGCCCTCTTTATCTTCTCCATATGGAACTCTATTGACAGAAATGTTAACTCTTTTCTTATAGTCCCACAGGTTTTGGCTTTGTTCATTTGTTTCAGACCATTTTTCTCTTTATTTAGTTGGGTTAATTTCAATTGTTCTATTTTCAATTCACAGATTCTTTCCTCTCTCCCCTCCATTCTGGTGTCAAGTTCCTCCACTGAACTTTTTATTTCAGTATTGCATTTTTCAGTTCTGGTATTATAAAATGCCTCTTCTTAGCATCTTCTATTTCTTTGCTGAGACTTTCTATTTCTTTCCTGAAGCTTTCTATTTATTTTTGCTTGTTTGTTTTTGAGGAAGATCAGCCCTGAGCTAACTACTGCCAATCTTCCTCTTTTTGCTGAGGAAGACTGGCCCTGAGCTAACATCCGTGCCCATCTTCCTCTATTTTTAGATGTGGGACGCCTACTACAGCATGGCTTTTGCCAAGCAGTGCCATGTCCGCACCCGGGATCCGAACTGGTGAACCCCGGGCCGCCGAGAAGCAGAACATGCAAACTTAACCGCTGCGCCATTGGACCAGCCCCAAAGCTTCCTATTTTTTAAAATTTATCTTAAGAAGGCTCATGATTGCTTAATGAAGCATTTTTATCATGGCTTCTTTAAAAGCTTTTTCAGACAATTTTAACACTACTGTCATATTGGTGTTGACACCTATTTATTGTCTTCTTTTCATTTGGTTTGAGATTTTCCTGATTCTTGCATGACAAGAGATTTTCTATTTAAACCTGAACACTTTCATATTAAATTATGAGATCCTGGATCTCATTTAAACCATCTGTATTCACTGGCTTTTTTCTGACATTACTTCATCAGGAGGGTGGGGGATGACTCATTACCGCAACGTGGAGGTAGAAATACAGGTTACTCACTCAAATCACCCACAAGTGTTTATAGTTACTGCTGGGCAGTAGCAAGCGTTCCAGCTCCCCTGCGGCCTTCACTGATGCTGTGGTGGAGTTGGCTTTGTTACCACTGGGCAACGTGAAGGTCCTGACTCACTGCTAGGCCTCCTCTGACACCACAATGGAGGAGGAGAAGGGTGCCTTCTTATTGCCAGGTGGCAGTGGAAGTCCATTGACACCATGGTGGAGGGGGCTTCATTACAGACTTGAGGGAATGAAAGTGCCAGCCCTCTGCTTGGCCTTCTCTGACGTCACTTTGGTGGGTGTGTTGAGGGTCTTGTTACAGCTTCTCCAGGGTGGAAGTCTATGCTCCCTCTTGGCCTTTGCTGGCATGAATAGAAGTGGATTTACAGTATTTTTCTGTGGTGTTTGGCTGGGGCAGAGTAGCTATTGTCTAAAAGTTTCTTGTCTTGCTAGTTTGCTCCTTTTCTTGTTCTTAGCTAGAGAGAGCAGGCTTTTAGTGTGGCTATTTTTGCCTGCTCCCATGGGAGTTTCTGGCTTACTATCTCTTTATCTCTGAGTCTGCAAGGTATAAGGCAAACAAAAAACAAAAAACAAAAAACAAAAAACAAAAAACAAAAACCCAGGGAACTCTACTGTGTTGTTCCTCAGGTCTCAAGGTCCCTGGCTTATCTGCATTCTTCTTTCCACCTTTCAGAGTCTTCTAGGTTCTTTTATGTATACTGTTTAGGATTTTTAGTTATCCTTATTGGAGAAATAGAAGAAAGTATATCTACTCTATCTCTCTGGAAGTAGAAGTGATTATACAATCACACGTTGCTTAACAATGGAGATACATTCTGAGAAATTCGTCATTAGGTGATTTTGTCGTTATGTGAACGTCATAGAATGTTCTTACACAAACCCAGATGGTATAGCCTACTACACACCTAGGCTATTTGGTACCAATCTTATGAAATCACCGTCATATATGTGGCTCATTGTTGACCAAAATGTCCTTATGCAGCACATGAATGTGTACTTGTTGCAAATATTTTCCCCCAATCTATGATGTGTGCTTAACCATGTCTTTTGGAGAGCAGAATTTTTAAACAACTTACTTGAGGTAAAAGTGACATACAGTAAACTGCACATATTTAAATTTACAATTTGATAAGTTTTGATACATGTACATACTCGTTAAACATCTCCATCAAGAAAGTGAACATATTCATCATCCTCAAAAATCTTCTTTTCCTTTTTAATCCCTCCTTCCCACTCCTGCCTGCTTCCCCACACCCAAGCAACCATTATTGCTACAGATTACACTAACTGCTACAGATTGCACTGCAATATGGACACACTGTCGCTATAGATTATTTTGCATTTTCTAGAATTTTATATATATAGCATCATATGGTACATACTTTTTTTTTCTGCCTTCTTTCTTCAAGCATGATCATTTTGAGATCTATCAATAACTCATTCTGTTTTATTGCTGAGCAGTATTCCATTGTATGGATACGTTACAATTTATCCATTCGCCTGTTGAGACATTTGGTTTGTTTTCCAGTTTGGGTTATTACAAATAAAGCTGCAGTGAACATTTGTATACAAGTCTTTGTATAAACATATATTTCTTTTCTTTTGAGGAAAAGAGAATGGCTAGATCACATGGGAAGTGAATATTTAAGTGTTTTGGATACTGTCAAACTCTTTCTCAAAATTCCCACCAGCACTGTGTGGGAGTTTCAGTTCCTCCATGTAACTGACAACACTTGGATTGGACAGTCTTCTTAATTTTAGTCATTCTAATAGATGTGTAGTGGTATCTCATGGTAATTTTAATTTGTATTTACCCAATGACTAATGATGCTGAGCATCTGTCTATGTGCTTATTTACTATTCATGTATCATCTTTGGTGAAGTTTGTGTTAAAATATTTTGCCATTTCTATCGGGTTAATTTTTTCTTATTGTTGAGTTTTGAGAGTTATTTATATATTCTGGATACAAGTCCTTCCTCAGATATACGTTTTGCAAATATTTTCTCCTACTCTTATGATTGTCTTTTCATTGTCTTTACTTTTTAAAGGGTGGAAGGTTTTTTATTTTGGAGAAGTCCAATTTATTACTATGTTCTTTAATGGATTATGCTTTTGATATCTTATCTAAGAAAATTTTGCCTAATCCAAGGTCACAAAGATTTTCTTCTATGTTTTCTTTTGATAGTTTTATACTTTTAAGTTTTACCTTTAGATCTATGATCTTTTCTGAGTTAATTTTTATATTTGTATGAGATATGGATCTAAGTTCATGATTTTGCATATAGATAGCCAACTGTTTCAGCACCATTTGTTTAAAAGGCTATTCTTTCTCCACCACATTGCCTTCATGCCTTTGTGGAAAAAAAAAGTCAGTTGTCTATATGTACGTGGGTTTATTTCTCTACTCTTTATATCAGGGGTTGGCAAACTATGGCCTGTGGGCCAAATCTGAATGACCACCTATATTTTAAGTGTCCGTAGGCTAAGAATGACTTTTATGTTTTTAAATGGCCTCATTCCAAATGGTTATGTAAATACCTACATAAGAGCTTCAATTTTGGTTCTTGGTCACTAAGCCTAAAACATTTAACTTACGTGGCCCCTTAAGAAAAGTTTGCAAACTCTTGCTCTATACTGTCCCATTGATCTATTTATCTACTCTTGCACAAGTACCATGCTATTTTGATTATCATAGCTTTATAATAATTCTTGAAATCAGCTAACAAGCCCTTTCAGATAGCAGAAGTTTTAAATTGTCATGAAGTTCAATTAATCAATTTTTTCTCTTACAGATGATGCTTTTCATGTAGCATGTTAAAAAAATCTCTGTGTAATTCAAGAATACAAAAAATTTAGCTAATCTTTTCTTCTATAGGTTTTATAGCTTTAGGTTTCACATAGGTCTACAATCCATTTTGAGTTATTTATTTATTTATTTATTTTTGGTGAGGATGATTGGCCCTGAGCTAACATCTGTTGCCAATCTTCCTCTTTTTGCTTGAGGAAGATTTTTGCTGAGCTAGAACCCATGGCAATCTTCCTCTATTTTGTATATGGCATGCTGTCAAAGTATGGCTTGATGAGCAGTGTGTAGGTCTGTGCCAAGGATCCAAACATGTGAACCCTGGGCCACCAAAGTGAAACACGCAAACTTAACCACTAGACCACCAGGCTGGCCTCCATTTTGAGTTGATTTTTGTATATGGTACAAGGTATAAGTCAAAGTTCTTTCTTTTTTTCTCCTCTCTATATATGATGTCCAATTGTTCCATCATGATTTACTGAAAAGACTATGCTTTCTCCATTGAATTGTTTTGAAATCTTTATCAAAAAAATCAGCTGAACGTGTAAGCCTGGGTCTATTTCTTTTTTTTCTCATTTTTGAATTAGAGATATAATTGACATATAACTTTGTGTAAGTTTAAGGTGTGCAACAATGTGTTGATTTAATGCATTTATGTATTGCAATATGATTACCACTGTAGTGTTAGCTAACACCTCCATCACATCACATAATTATCATTTTACAGTAAGAACAAATAAGACCTATTTCCTTAGCAATTTTGAAATATATGATACAGTATTGTTGACTATAACCACAATGTTGTGCATTAGATCTCCAAAACTTATTCAACTACCTGCCAGTTTCTTTTGGTTTGTTTTCTTTTTTAAGATTTTATTTTTTTCCTTTTTCTCCCCAAAGCCCCCCAGTGCATAGTTGTATATTCTTCGTTGTGGGGCCTTCTAGTTGTGGCATGTGGGATGCTGCCTCAGCGTGGTTTGATGAGCAGTGCCATGTCCGTGCCCAGGATTCGAACCAACGAAACACTGGGCTGCCTGCAGTGGGGCACGCGAACTTAACCACTCGGCC
Source organism: Equus asinus (assembly GCF_041296235.1). NCBI lineage: Eukaryota > Metazoa > Chordata > Mammalia > Perissodactyla > Equidae > Equus > Equus asinus. The sequence goes on along the minus strand of NC_091790.1, from coordinate 138,775,901 downwards.
ACGGAGTCAGCCCCTACCTGCCAGTTTTTACCCTTTGACCAACACCTCCCCAACTCCTCCACCCCCAACCCCTGATAATCACCATTTTACTTTCTATTTATACTAGTTTGGTTTTTGTAGATTCCACATATAAGTGATATCATACAGTATTTGTCTTTCTCTGTCTGACCTCTCACTTATAAAAACCCTCAAGATCCATCCATGTTGTCACAAATGGCAAGATTTCCTTCTTTTTTGTGGCTAATAATATTCCATTGTATATATGAACCACATCTTCTTTACCCATTCATCTATTGATGGACACTTAAGTTGTTTCCATATCTGGGCCATTGCAAATAGTGCTCAAGTAAACATGGGAGGGCAGATACATTTTCAATATCCTATTTTCATTTCCTTTGGATATATACCCAGAAGTGGCATTTCTGGATCATACGGTAGTTCTATTGTAAATTTTTTGAGAAACTTCCATACTGTTTTCCATGGCTGCACAAATTTCTACTCTCACCAACAGTGAACAAAGGCTCCCTTTTCTCCACATCCTCACCAACACTTTTTATCTCTTGTCTTCTTGATGATAGCCACTCATGGAGGTGTGAGATGATATCTCGTGGTTTTATTTGCATTTCCCTGATGATTAGTGTTGTTGGGCATCTTTTCATGTACATTTTGGCCTTTTGGACATCTTCTTTGGAGATTGTCTATTTGGCTCCTCTGCCCATTTTATAATTGGATTATTTGGTTCTTTGTTATTGAGTAGTATGAGTTCTTTATACATTTTAGATATTAACCCCTTATCAGACATACGGTTTGCAAATATTTTCTCTGTTTCATTGATTGCCTCTTCATTTTGTTGATGGTTTCTTTTGCTGTGAAGAAGCTTTTAGCTTTATCTAGTCCCACTTGTTGATTTTTGCTTTTGTTGCTTGTGCTTTTGGAGTCATACCTAAAAATTGTTGCCAAGACCAATGTCAAGGAGCTTTTTCCTGTTTTATTCTAGGAGTTTTGTTGTTTCGGGTCTTATGTTTAAATCTGTAATCCATTTCAAGTTAATTTCTGTGAATGGTTGAGGAGTTCTTTGGTGGAGTCTTTAGGATTTTTCTCTATATAAGATCATGCCATCTTCAAATAAAGACAATTTTACTATTTCCTTTCCAATTTTGATGCCTTTTATTTCTTTAACTTGCTTGATTGCTCTGGCTAGGACAGCTAGTACTATGTTGAATAAGTGTGGCGAGAGTGGACATCCTTCTCTTGTTCCTAATCTTAGAGGAAAAGCTTTTTCAAACTTTCACTGTTGAGTATGATGTTAGCTGTGGCCTCATCATTTAAGGACTTTATTATGTTGAGCTATGTTCTTTCTATTCCCAATTTGTTGAGAGTTTTTATCATGAAAGGATGTTATATTTTTTCAAATACTTTTTCTGCATTTATTGAGATATCATATGATTTTTATCTTTCATTCTATTAATGGGGTGTATCACATTTATTGATTTGTGTATGTTGAACCATCCTTGCACTCCAGGGATAAATTCTACTTGATCATGGTGTATGATCCTTTGAATGTGCTATTGAATTTAACTTCTTACTATTTTGTTGAGAATTTTTAAATCTGCATTCATCAGGGATATTGGCCTGTAGTTTTCTCTCTTTTGTAGTGTCCTTATCTGGTTTTGGTGTTGGGGTAATGCTGGCCTTGTAAAATAAGTTTAGGAGTATTCTATTCTCTTCAATTTTACAGATGAGTTTGAGCAGATTGATATTAATTCTTCTTTAAATGTTTGGTACAATTTACTAGGGAAACTATTTGGTTCTGAGCTTTTCTTTGTTGGGAGTTTTTTTTTTTCATTACAGATTCAGTCTCCTTACTTGTTATTGTTCAGATTTTTCTATTTCTTCATGATTTAGTCTTGGTAGGTTGTACGTTTCTAAGAATTTATCCATTTCTTCTGTTATCCAATTTGTTGGTTTATAATTGTTCATTGTAGTCTCTTATGACCCTCTGTATTTCTGTGGTATCAGTTGTAACGTCTCCTCTCTCATTTTTCACTTTATTTATTTGAGCCTTCTCTCTTTTTTTCTTAGTCTGGATAGAGGTTTGTTAATTTTGCTTACCTTTTCAAAAAACCAGCTCTTAATTTTGTTGATCTTTTCTATTTCTTTTTCTGATCTCTAGTTCATTTATTTCTGCTCTGATCTTTGACACTTCCTCCCTTCTGCTAATTTGGGCTTACTTTATTCTTCTTTTATAGTTCCTTGAGGTGTAAAGTTAGGTTATTCATTTGAGATCTTTCATTTTTTCTTAATGTAGGCATTTATCACTATAAACTTCCCTCTTAATACTGCTTTTGGCACATGCTATAGGTTTTGATAATTTGTGTCTCCATTTTGTTAGTTTCAAGATTTTTTTTGACTTCCTTCTGATTGTTTTCTTTGGCTCATTGTTTGTTTAGGAGTGTGTTGTTTAATTTCCACATATTTGTGAATTTTTCAGTTTTATTCTTCTTATTGATTTATATTTTTATACCATTTTGGTCAGAAAAGATACTTGGTTATCAATATTCTTAAATTTGTTAAGACTTGTTTTGTGACCTGTTGTATGATCTATCTTGGAGAATGTTCCATGTGCACTTGAGAAGAATGTGTATTCTACTGCTGTTGGGTGACATGCTCTGTGTATGTGTGTTTGGTCCACTTGGTGTGAAATATAGTTCAAGTCCAATGTTTTCTTATTGATTTTCTGTCTGGATGACCTATCCATTGCTAAAAGTGAGGCATCAAGGTCTCCTACTGCTATTGTATTACTGTCTCTTTCTCTGTTAGATCTGTTAGTATTTGCTTAACATATTTAGGTGCTCCAATGGTGGGTGCATATATGTTTACAATTTTTATATCTTCTACATGAATTAACTCTTTTATCACTATATAACGACCTCCTTTGTTTCTTCTTATCATTTTTGGCTTAAAGTCTATTTTCTGTCATATAAGTATAGCTACCTCCACTTTCTTTTGTTTTCCACTTACATGGACAATCTTTTTATACCCCTTCACTTTGAGCCTACAGTGTGTCTTTAAAGCTGAAATGAGTCTCTTATAGGCTGCTTATAGTTAGGCTTGTTTGTTAATCCATTCAGCCACTCTGTGCCTTTTGATTAGATTATGTTTAGAGTTATTATAGGTAAGATAAATGAAGACTTACTAATGACATTACTTGCTTTCTGGTTGTTTTGTAATTTCATTGTGTCTTTTTCCTCTCTTCTGCTTACTTTTGTGAATTGGTGAGTTTCCATAAAGATATGCTCTGATTCCTTTCTCTTGATCTTTTGTGAATCTACTATAAGTTTTTGCTTTGTGGTTATCATGATGCTTACATAAAATACCTTATAGAATAACAGTCTGTTTTACTGTGATAGCACCTTAACTTCAATTTTATACAAAAAATACCCTTTTCTTCCTTCCCCTTTTGTGTTTTTGATGTCACAATTTACTTTTTATATTGTGTATTCATCAACAAATTATAGTAGCTATGGTTGTTCTTAATACTCTTTTCCTTTAACCTTTATTCTATAGTTAAGTGGCTTACACATCATCATATTACAAAATTAGAGTTCTAAATCTGGCTGTATATTTAAGAAAAAGAGGAGCAAATTAAATATAAAATAAGGAGAAAAAAGAAGTAATTTAAAATTAGAATAGAAATCAATGAAATTGAAAACATGAAAACTGTAGAGAAAACAAACAAATAGCTGGCTCTTTGAAAAGTTCAATGAAATTGGCAAGCTTCTGGCCTGTTTTACTAAGAAAAAGGAGAAAGGACACAAATTACTAATATCAGAAATGAAAGAGGAGACTGCTACAGATTGCATTGTCACTGAAAGGATAACAAAAGAATACTATGAACAAGTCTATTCCAATAAATGTGATAGCCTAGATGAAAGGGATGAATTCTTTGAAAGCTACAAACTGCCAAAATTCACACAAGAAGAAATAGACAATCTAAATAGGTGTATACCTATTAAAGAAATTGAATCAGAATTGATCTCCTTCCAAAAGAGAATGCATCAGGGATAGATAGGTTCACTGGTGAATTCTATCAAACATTTAAGAAAGAAATTACACTAATACAATCTCTTTCAGAAGATAGAAGCAAAGGAACACTTTCTAACATTTTTTAAGGCCAACATTTTCTGATACCAAAGTAGACAAACATTATGAAAAAGGGAAATTACAGACCAATATCTCTTATACACATAGATGTAAAAATCTGCAGTAAACTTGAAGACAGATCAGTAGGAATTACATAGTCTGAACAACAGGCAAAAAGACAATTGAAAAAAACATGAACAGAACCTTAGGTATCTATGGGACAATAACATAAGATACGACATTTGTGTCATCAGAGTCCCAGAAGAAGAGTGGAGAGCTGGTGGGGCTGAAAAAGTTTTGAACCAGAAATGGTGAAAAATATTCCCCAAACTGATGATAGACATAAACTACAGACTCAAGAAACTAAGAGAACCACAAACAAGATAAACTCAAAAAAGTCCATTCCCAGCCACATCATAATCAAACTTCTGAAAACTGAACAGAAAGAAAAAAATCCTAAAAGATCCAGAGAGAAACAACACATTTCAAACAACACAATTCAAATAACAGTGAAATTCTCAACAGAAACCATAGGGGTCAGAAGAGAGTGGAAAAATATATTCAATTGGAAGAAAAGTGCTATCAATCCAGAATTCCATATCCAGCAAAAATATCTTTTAAGAATAAAGGTAAAATGAGGACATTCTCAGATGAAGAAAAAAATAAAAGAATGTGTTGTCAGCAGACCTGACTTAAAAAATTGCTTAAGTAAGTTATTCCACAGAAAGGAAATAATAATAGAAAGAAAACTAGAACATTAGGAATAAAGAAAGAGCAATGGAATGGATAAATATAACAGAATCTCATTCTCCTTATGAGTTTTAAAAATTATTATTATTAGGCAATTGAAAGCAAATCATAATACTGCCTAATATGTACATATATAATTAAATAATATATTAACAGAATGGATAAAAGCTATGACCAAACTATATGCTATTAGCAGGAAATTCATTTTAAATATAATGATGTTGCTAGATTAAAAGTAATCTAGAGGGTAGAAAAAAGTAATCTAAAGGGTAGAAAAAGTATACCATTCAAATGCAAATAAAAAAGGGAGTGGCTATATTAATATTAGGTACAGTCTACTTCAGAGCAAAGAAGAAAGAAGCAGTACGTTACATAATAGCAAGGGTTAATCCACCAAAAAGACATCACAATTCTCAATGTATATACAGCACACAACCAAGCTTCAAAATATATGAAGCAAAATCCAACAGAACTAAAAAAGAGAAATAGACAAATTTACAACTACAACTGGAGACTTCAACACTCTTCTCTCAGTGATTGATATAACTAACAGAAAGAAAATCAGCAAGGATATAGCAGAACTAAAGAAATACTGTCAATCAATAGGACCTAATTAATATTTATAGTACCTTCCACCCAACAACAGCAGAATAGAAATTCTTTTCAGTTGCACATGAATATTCACCAAGACCATACCTTTGGTCTTAAAACAAGCCTCAACAAAGTTAAAAGAACTGAAATCATACAAAATATGTTCTCTGGCCAAAATGGAATCAAACTAGAAATCAATTAGAAAGAAAATAGAAATATCATCAAATACTTGTAAATTTAACCACACACTTCTAAATCATCCATGAGACAAAGAAGAACTCCAAAGGGAAATATAAAATTACATTGAACTAAATAAAAATTAAAATAAATATAAATATATCAGAATGAATGTGTGAGATGCAGCTAAATAGTGCTTAGAAGGAAATTTTTAGCACTAAATGTTAATATTAGTAAAAAAGAAAAGCCTCAAATCAATAACCTTAGCTTTCACCTCAGGAAGCTAGAAAGGAAGAAGAAAATTAACTTAAAGCGAGCAGAAAGAAGGAAATAATTAAAACAATAGAAATCAATGGATTGAAAACAGGAAACAATAGAGAATATCGATTGATCAAATCAAAAGCTAGTTGCTTTAAAATATCAAGGGAATTGACAAACTTCTAAAAGGACTGACACAGAAAAAAAGAGAGAAGACGCAAATTACCAATATCAGGCATGGAAAAGGGAATAGCACTACAAAGTCTGCAGATACTAAAAGGATATGAAGGGAACACTACCATTAACTGTACACACATAAATCTGACCACTTAGATGAAATGAATTAATTCCTGGGAAACCACAGCCTATCAAAACTCACCAAAGATGAAACAGATAATCTGAATAGTCCCATAATTACCAATTAAATTGATTTAGAAATTAAAGAAAAAGTAACCTGCAGGCCAAGAGGGTTTCAGTGGACATTTCTGCCTAACATTTAAACAAGAATTAACACCAAGTCTGTGCAATCTTTTCCAGAAAATAAAAGAGGAGGACACATCTCCCAACTCATTTTATGATGCTAGTATTACCCTCAAACCAGACTTAGACAGCTGGGACAAAATAAGAAAACTACAAACACAAAAATCCTCAACAAAATATTAGCAAATTATATCCAGTAATATACAAGAATTATGTATATAAGATATGTATTTATAGGATATGTATAGTTTATGTATGTAAGAATTACATGTCACAACTAAGTGAGATTCAATTTCAGAAATAAACGGCTAGCTCAATATTTGAAAATCAATGTAATTCAACATATTAACAGGTAAAGAAGAAAATCCACACAATTATAAAAATTGTCACAGAAAAGCATTGAAAAAATGTTCAAGACCCATTCATGATGAAACTCTCAGAAAACTAGGAATAAAGGGGCATTTCCTCAACCTCATAAAGAGTGTCTACAAAAATCTACGGCTAACATCACAGTTAATGGTGAACAACTAAATGCTTTTCCTCTAAAATTAAGAATGAGGAGAGAATGCTCACTCTTACCACTCTTATTCAACATAGTGCCAAAGTCCTAGGCAGTGCAATAAGGCAAGAAAAGGATATCAAATCCAGACAGATAGTAAAGGAAGAAACAAAATTGTCCCTATATGCATAGGATACGATTGTCCACCTCAGTTGTCAGCCACGTTCTTCTGAAAGAGGCTAGATGGTAAATATTTTCAGCTTTGTAGGCACTATGGTCTCTGTCACAACTATTCAACTTTGCTATTCTAGTATGAAAGCAGCCACAGGCAAAACATAAATTAGCATATTCTTAAGAGGGTTTAATTACAAAACTAGACAATGGCCTGAATTTGTCACACAGGCCATAGTCTTTAGAGCCCTAGTCTACAGTAAAAAATCCCCCACCCTCAAAAACACACCCTAGAACTAAGAAGTGAGTTTAGCAGGATCACTGGGTACCAGGTCAACACCCAAAACCCAATCATATTTCTAAATACTGATAACGAACAATTGGGAACCAAAATTAAAAAGACAAAACTAATTAAAATCTCTCAAAGAATGAAATACCAGGCACAAGTCTGACAAAAGATTTACAAAGCTATGTGCTGTAAAGTACAAAATGTTGATAAAATAAGTAAAAGAAACACCAATAAAATGGAGAGAAACACTATGCTCATAAATTGGAAGCCTTGACATAGTAAAAATATCAATTCTTCCTAAATTTGTCTATGGATTTGCTGCAATTCATATCAAAATTCTTGTAATTTTTTTTGTAGATATAGTCCATCTTAATCTAAAATTCATATGGAATGGCCAATAAAATAGACTAAAATGTTTTTGAAAAAGAAGAATAAAGTTGGAGGAGTCAGACCACTTTGTTTTAAGACTTGCTATATAGCTGCAATAATCAAGACAGGTTTATGGAGATAAAGATACATGGATCAATGGAACAGAATAGAGAGCACAGAAATAGACCTACAGATGGATGGCCAGCAGATGTTTGACAAAGGTGCAAAAGCAATTTAATGAAGGAGGATAGTTTTTTTGTTTTGTTTTTTAAAGATTTGCACCTAAGCCAGTGTCTATAGCCAATCTTTTTTTTTGTTGTTTTTTTCTTCTTCTCGACAAGGCCCCCCAGTACATAGTTTTATATTCTAGTTGTAGATCCTTCTGGTTGTGCTTTGTGGGATGCCATCTCAGCATGGCTTGATGAGTGGTGCCATGTCTGCACCCAGGGTCTGAACTGGCGAAATCCTAGGCCGCCGAAGCAGAGCACGTGAACTTAACCATTAGAAGGATAGTATTTCTAACACATGGTGCTGGAATAATTGGACATTCACAGCAAGAAAAATAAACTTTGATGTAAACCTAACACCATGTAAAAATTAACTCAAAATGGAACATAAGTCTACATGTAAAATGTAAAACTATAATATTTTCAGAAGAAAACTTTTAGAAAAAATCTTTGTGACCTAGGGCTAAGCAAAGATTTCTTAGACATGACATCAAAAGTACAATTCATAAAAGACAAACCGATAAACTGGACTTCATCAAAATTAGAAACTTTTGTTCTGTGAAAAGCCATGCTAAGAGGTTAAAGAGACAAGCCACAGATTGGGAAAGTATATTTGCAAATCACATATCTGACAAAGGACTTGTATCTAAAAGATGTAGAGAACTCTCTGAGTTTAACAGTAAGAACACAAACAACACAATTAGATTGAACAATGCGAAAGATTGAAGCAGACACCTAACCAAAGAGGGAATATGGGTTTCAAATAAGCATATAAAGAGACGTTCAATGTCATTAACCATGCTGAGTGAAGAAAAGCCAATATCTAAGGATTACATACCATATGACTCCACTTACATAATTTTGAAATGACAAAATTATAGAGATGGAGAACAGATCAGTGGTTGTCAGGGGTCAGGGAGATACGTGGTGAGAGGGTATGACTATAAAAGTGCAGCACAAAGGAGAGCCTTCGTGTTGATCGAACAATTCCATATCTTGATAGTGATGGCAGCTACCTGAATCCAGACAAACGACAAAATTTCATAGAACTATACACACGTACAAAAAATCAGTGCATGTAAAGACTGGTGGAATCCAAGTAAAGTCTGTATCTAGTCAATAGAATTGTGCCAATGTCAACTTCCTAGTCAACATATTGTACAATATTAGTATTGGGGGAAGTCAGATGAAGGGTACACAGGACGTTTTGGCACTATTTTTGCAACTTCTTGTGAATCTATAGTTATTTCAAAAGGAACTACTGAGCTGCCACTTCTACTGCCACCTCAACAGCAATTTTATGCCAATGAACTTGAAAACCTAGATGAAATGAGTGAATTTCTAGAAAAATACTACTTACCAAAACTGACTTAAGAAAATCTAAATAGCTCATCTACACACATTAAAGAAAAAAAATCAAAGTTATAATAAAATTTCCCACAATAAAAACACCAAATAAATTCTACAAAACTTTCAAGAGTAAACGTCATCCACGGGAATAAAGATGTGACATTTCACAAGCCACATGAGTAATGTCATCTGTGCCAAGTTTTCCTCTACAATAGAAACATATACTGTTAAATCGATTTTATTTTCTCCAATATCTTGTAACTTTTAGATTATCTCTATTCCAATGATTCACTCAGAGTTTGGTATCAAGGATACTTCATAAATTCTGATAAAGCAACTAGCTGATCATAGCTCTCATTTTACCAGGACTCCTATTGATGTGGTTCTTCCTAACATCTTAAATCTTAAATTTCTATTTCCTTTATATGTACTTGGGCATCTTTCCTGAAACTATTGATATATGTGATCCTGTATCTAGTAATCCTAACATTTTCAATTTAATTACATTTTAATAGATAATATAGAGAAAATCTTCTGATCTGGGAAGATAAAAGAATGCCAAATTTCTAGTTTGGAGCTCCAGGTTTTCTCTTATTTTTGGTCAGAGTTTTTTTCTGTTCTTTTTGGTTGTGACAGTCCATTCTTTTTCTGTTTTTGTTGGAGTGGTCGAGATTCTTTGGTTTGGGGCTCCATGAAGGTCATTTGTCCCTATGTGGTCTATTGTTCTAACTCTTGGAAGTTGCCTGTCCACAAGATGGATATAATGCTTTTCATGTCCATAATAAATGAGGGATCTTTCTTTTTTTTTCTTTTCTATTAGATTTCTTGATATGCTTTTTTTCTCTATTTCTCTCAATTCCACTCTGGTATGCATTAGTCTTCTCCATATCTTTCAGTAGTCTAACCATCTCCTAATTGTGTTTTTCTCAACTGGGACATCATTACATCCCACCTGTACTTTCAGTTGCTTCCGTAATTGTAATTTTTTTCCTAGAGAGATCTTGCCTTGTAAATATTCTAATCTTCCTTTCATCTAAACTTATCTGAACAACAATTTGTCTTATATTTGTGCATTATGCCCATGATAATTCTTCTAGTTTAGTCAGTATTGTTTTGCTTTTCTATAATCTTTTTGTAATTTAGCTTTTAAACTGTTGTTTGGAGTTGGCCATTCAATTTCCCATACTGCAAATATCCATTTCAGTGAAGACTGTCTCTGGCCTATGACCTTCCTGGTATCTGAATGTCAACCCACCCTTTGTTTTTAGCTTTGGTTTAGTAATATCAATATGACATCCATATATCCATATATTGTCATGTGGTTTATAATTCTCCAACCTGATGTCTGAATTCTTTAGCAATATTTTGTAATTATCAATATTACATATTACCACTATTCTTGCCATATTATGTATTCATTATTCTGTAGTTGAGCCTATCTTATGGCCACTATGGCATAGAATTTTTAATAATCATAACTAGTCACTCTCTGTAATTCCTGTCATCCAGATTGTTGAAATGTCCCAGCAGAGTGTCATTTGACCAGCCCAGAACCCCCTGGTCATTGTCTTCATCACAATATTTACGATGTGCAGCGCCATCTGCTTGGAAGCACAGGGTTCTTTCTTCCCTTGTTTTTTCCTAATTCTGTCTAGATCCTGCACTACTTTGAATCGTAGTCATCACATCCTCTTACAGTCTAGTTTTCTCTTCACTTGTTGTTCCATACATTATGGGAACAGAGAATAAACCTTCCTTCTATTTTAGGCTTAAACATAACTCCATGTTTATTTTCTCTAAATAATCATTCCTGCCTAGTTGGTTACCCTAGTAAATATTCCTTTCACTGAGTTACAAAACCTTTTAAATTTATTCATGGTTTAAAATTACTAATGAATTTCTTTCAGCTCTTGACCTCAAATTCTATTTAGCTTTAGTCTTATACACATATAGGAGCATATCACTCTAGAAATGTAATGCTGTGCATATATGCATAAGGCCAACAGAGACTCAGAAGAACTTTTATGTTCTGAAGGTGGGGAAAGGTCAGGCTCAAGTTTAATCACCATCCCGGAGGAGAAAATGTCATGTCATTATGTGAATAAATACATGTTAGTGTCAGTTCAGTTAAAAAAGGTATAAACATAATTTGTGATATGTTCCCTGAAAAATGAAACAGACACACCAAGAGTTTTGAAAAATGGCCCCCAATCATGAGCACAGAGAAGAGTGGGGAGATGGGGCTATGCTGGGATTTGATATTAAGAGATTCACAAAAGCTAAATTGTGCTCCATGTGAGGAGTTTACTTGCAGAAAGTTGAGAAAAGCTGAACATGCGTCAAGGTGGGGGTTGGGCTGAAACAGCCATCAGCCTTGGGAGTGCAGCGATGCTGAAGGATACGTAGAGCACAAGAAGATGCTGGCTACTGGTTACTGAAAAACCACTGTGCTGGGCCCCAAATTCAGCACATTAGGTGTACTCTTTATAATATCACACCAACTCTGCAAACGGGGAAGGTTTGTGCCTGTGAAGAAACTAATAGGTGAAGAAACTAATGCTCAGAGAGGTTACAGTTCATTTACCCAAAGTGACAGGAGAAAATGTGAAGCCAAATGTACGAAGCTATGCAACCTACACTGATCTCACCACTCAGCCCTCCTACCCAGTGGGACCTGTGTAAATCTGTCTTTGGCACAATTTCATCAGTTGTTGGTAAGACATTCCTGCTTAGCTATTCTAGTAGGGACTCAATATTCACTCCTTCTGATACACGTCTCAGGAAAAACTGAAATCAACTAACAAAGATTCTCAGTTTGTCCTGCAGGTGCCACCATAACCATAGAGCATCTCCTTATTGCTCTTCTGCTCTGATCTCTCAGGGCTGTGCTAGACCAGAAATTCCAGAAGATAAAAGAAGCCAAATTATTTAGCTGATGGTTCATATGGGTAAACCCACTCGTGTGTTTAGAGTTTTGTAGCTGCAATATATATATTAAGATTATATTTTTCCTTTTTTAAAAAAGCATTTCTAATTTTTTGAATAGAGAATATTTACTTGATGCAAAGATCAGAAAATACTAAAAGGTATATAATAATTTCCCTCCCACTGCTATTCCCATCTGCCCAGTTCTTATTCATGACCCTTCAAAACAGGTAACCACAGTTATTAGCCTCCCATATCATTCTGGAGAGTTTTAATGCAAATATACATAAAAATATAAATACATCATCTTGCCTCCCTTTATTACAAAAATGGAAGCATATTATACAGACTATTCTGTACTTTGTTTTTTTCCCACACAAAAATCTATATGAGAGCTTTCTAAAGCAATGCATAAAGAACTTCCTTACATTTCCTAAACAACTGCATAGTATTCCATTGCATGAATGTATAATTACTTATTGATGGACGTTTATGTCAATTCCAATTTCATTATTATTATTTATTAATAATAATAAAACATAGCAATCTATATTAGTTTTCTACTGCTGGCATAACAAATCACTACAAACCTAGTGGCTTAAACAATCCCATTTATTATTCCACGGTTCTGTAGATCAGAAGTCCAGGTGAGTTTGACTGGGCTCTCTGCTCAGGAACCAGTAAGGATGAAGTTAAGTTGTTGGCCCAGTTAGGCTTTTATCTGGAGGCTCTGCTTCTAGTCTCATTCAGGTTGTTGGCAGAATTCAGTTCCATGGGGTTGTGGGACTGAGGTTCCTGTTTCCCTGCTGGCTTTCAGCCAGGAGCCACTCTCTGACCCCAGAGGCAGCCTGTGTTCCTCTCACACAGCCCCTTTATCTTCCAACCAGCAAGGGCACTGCATCAAGTCCTTCTTACACTTGGAATCTCTCTGACTTCCCTTTCTGCCATCAGCAGGAGAAGGTTCTCTGATTTTAAGAAGAAATATGATTGGATCAGACCCACCCAGATAATCTCCTTATGTTTTAGAAATTCTGCTTACCACCCTATCACTCATCTTGCACTTAGAGCATTTTTCTAAGTGCTTTATTTATATTAGCTCACATAATCCTCACTACAACCAATTAAATTCAGTTGTTACTTCCATTTTACAGATGAATAATCTGAGACACAGGGAGGATAAATAACTTGTCTATCATCACAAAACTGTGAGTACGGAGCCAGGAGCCAAATGTAGGCACTCTGTCCCCAAACCTGTGCTCCTGAGCACTTCCCTCTACTGCTTGTTGCAAATGGAGTTGCAATGAATAATTCTTTACATTAGTCACCACATCCACCAGAGTCCTGCAGGAAACAGAGAGTATATTCAAAAGGGTTTAACTGAAGAGAGTATATTGAAGCAATTATTTACAGAGAGATGGGCAAGATTAAGGGAATCCACGACGGGTGATAAAGATCAGAGATTAGCTAAAATCTGAAGAGGGTGATTTTACCATCCCTAGGCTTGAAGTGAAAGGGCACAAAGAGGCTCACATGAACTGGAGCTGTGGAAGCTGGGTTCTGTGCCAGGAGCTATGACCATAGAGGAATACAGCCATTGCCAGAATCACAGTTAGGCAAGGAGGGAGTGAGGGAAGGCAAGCCTAAGTCCCTGGCCTCTCTCTCCTCCTGCATAGGTCTGCATTATTCTGGTCTCCCTGCATTACTTAGTCCCAAATGGAAGCCAGAGGGCCAAGAAGACTGGGTGATGCACTCTCTAAAGTTAAGTGCTGGGGCTCAGAGTAAAGCAAAGACGAGTAGAGAATGGTTATGAGTGAGAAGTTTGGATCACATAGTGTCTTGATGTCCTGTGGTCAGAAATTCAGTGTTAACCAGGGTCCAGTTGCAAGACAGGAATGCTTCTAAAATGGATAACAGGTACTTACCAAATAAGCTTTAGTTTAAAACCCTCCAGATCTGCCTTGTGATGTTGGGCTTGCAAAACATTCATATAGCATCCATATCTGCCATTGTCAAGTTCCACTGGATCTGCTGGGCCATAAGCCCTAAGAGCAAGGCAGTTGCACCTTAGCCTTGATCCATGGTGTGCTGGATAGAGCTCATACTGGCTGACGAGAACTGACCGTTAAATTTTCAGGACTTTTGTGAGTTAGTTGATGTCACATCGTTAGCTTGGAACTAACCAGGATGGGAGTGCTTATACAATAAAAGGTAGCAAATGCTACAAATCAGGCTTTTTTGCCTTTCTACAGAACTGATTGTTAAACATTTACCAGTATGCCACCGGCCTTCACCATCTCTTGCTCTAGGTTCCAATAAAACTAGTTGTCTTATGAGTTACCCAATAAAGGGGCGATGCAGCCAAACATGGAATATCTTGGCTCTATGTTCCACAGAAGCTCATTATACACTGTCCTTATATTTGTAATGAAGTTGCCAGGTGTAGGAACTTCTCTCTCACACAGATGCCCGGACCATTGAGCCCCTAGAAACTTCATCAATAGAGCAGGGTTCTGTGCTTTCACAGGGTTTATCTCCTACTGTGTGGCATGCACGTATCTTACTAAGGCACCCATAGTGCTTGCTACTTCCTGTTTACCAGCTCCAATTAGTATAATGTCAATTTAATGGAACCATGAGTCAAAATACTCTGATTACCACCTGGACCCTGTGACTTATTAAAATAATCACTCTCATTTTATCTCTGACGGTCAAGCAAAGCCACGTGGCACCTACCATTCCAGGATCCTCTCATTCGCAGTGAAATCAGGACCAATTCTATGGAGGCGAATCCCGTTATTATCACATACCTACTAAATCTAGCTTTTTTAATAGTGCTTTTTAAGGATGCTGGTGCTCCCTTCATGCCTTGATAAATAAAATGTCTTCTGGTCCTCTTGCTGGTTATCAATGGGGACGGGAGGTGGCTATGCAACCTATGTATAGATAGATCCATTTCAACATTCCTATCAACGTAAGCCTTCCAAGTCTGCCCCATACAGCTTGCTCAAAAACTTCCAGCATGACAGCCTCCTTAACTGTAGGCCCAGTGCCCAAGCTTCAGGTAACCACATCCAGATGCTCTAGCTAACACATTAAACCACAAATCCTTTGTGAGGATTCATATCAATACATTTTCCCTGATACAACTTTATGTTTCACCTAACACACTTAGAATCAATGTTCGTGTTTGTTCCCTAGACTCCTGCCAATACAGATGGGCAAGTTTACTTCTTCAGAGTAAACTTTATCTCCTCCCAGAGAAGACCTTGAACTTCTACCTTTGGGCTATGCTGGTGTTTAACTCTCATTATGAGTCTGGAGGTAAATAAGGGATGGTGAGGCTGAGTGGGGGAAACAGTGGCTCCCCTTATGAGGTGACTGTCCTAGGTTAAGCCAACAAAGGAGTTATGAAGGGGAAGTCAATTTCCCATGGGAAAGATGGGTAAAGGATGGTCTGCTTACTCAGGCAAGGAAGATTCAGCCAGATTTCAGCGTTCAAATTTCTTAGCCTCATGTATAGTTACCCAGTGTTCCCATTACAACTCTCAGAATCTCACCCTCATTAACTAGTGCCTTAACTGGCATATGATATCTGGAGAGGTTGACCTTTCAAATGTTTCTCTGCAACACATACAGTTAGCCTTTGGACCTAATTTTCAGCCACGTGTGCCCTCTGCATAAGAATTTTTTTAAAGCTACCGTTGAGGTTTTTTCATTCTCTTCTTGCTCCTTGAGTTGAAAGTTCAAGTATTTAGGCTTAAATATTTTTTTCCTTTTCATAAGTTCTGCAGTGCAATCAGGAGCAGCCAGGCCACAAATTGTAATCACCATTGTTGCCAGAGCAATTAAGAGCCATAGTAATTTGATCATGCCTTGCCATCCACTTCTACTGCATTTTGCACCAGTGGTAACTTGAGTAATCATGATATTGCTACATGCTATGGATTATTAGTATCCTTCTTCCCCCTGGCAGAGGATATCTGTGAACTTATCAAAGATATGGGCAACAGAATCCCAGAATTCCATTTTGAGTGTTTGTTTCCTTGGGTCATTCTTCATATGAATTACTACATCAGTCAGGGCTCCCACAGGAAACAAGTGGCATTTCAAGGGGTTTAACTGAAGAGAATTTAATGAAAGAAATAGTTTAAGAGGGATGGTGTATTAGTCAGGGTTCTCCAGAGAAACAGAACCAATAGGTAGGATATATATAGAGAGAGATCTATCATAAGGAATTGGCTCACCCGATTACGGAGGCTGGCAAATCCAAAATCTGCAAACCCAAAGTCCCAGCTTAAGGTTGAAGTTCAGTAGCTGCTGTGGAACCAGGAAGAGATGATCTTCCAGTTTGAAGACCTCAGTAGGAGAATTGTCTCTTATCCAGGGTAGAGGGTCAGCCTTTTGTTCTGCTCATGCCTTCAGCTGGTTGGATGAAGTTCACTCACACTATGGAGGGCAATCTGCTTTACTCAGCCAACTGATTAAATGTCAGTTTCATCCAAAAACATCTTCACAGAAAGACCCAAAATAATGTTTGACCAAATATCTGGGCACTGCATGGCCCAGGCAAGTTGTAACATAAAATTAACCATCACAGATGAGTTCGGTTAAGGGAACTGAGAATGGATGATGAATACTCAGGGATTAGCTGCAGGATAAATCTTTTATCAGCATTTGGCCTGCAGGAACAATGAGGAAGAATTGGTGTTAGAATCTGTAGCCACGGAAGGGGCCATTTGACATTAGCTGTGGTGATAGAGAAACAAAATCTCTTCCATAATCACACTTGCCAAGGCAGGAGTCAGTGGAATAAATATCTTGATCTCTCTTTTCCTTCCCCTTGCAATTTCCTGCTGATGACTCACCTCTGCATTAACCCAACCTAAAAAGAAGTCAGAGGGCAGAGGAGCTTGTGCGATGCAGTTGATAGAGTTCAGCCTCCTGGACCACAAAGTATGACACAAAAAGGACCGAAAATGGAAATGGAGTGGAGAAGCAAAGAGAGAATAACCAGAACACTGGTCTTTCTCTGGTACAAATATATATCTACACTGAATTTATAGAAGCAAACTTTCTGGGTCAAAGGTAGAGGCATTTGTAATTTTTATAAAATTTCCAAGCTTCCCCTACTTAGGATCGTAGCAATTTACATTCCCTTTGGTCTTGTATGTAAATGCATTTTACCCCACAGCTTGTCCAACCATGTGTTATCATACATTTGGATTTTTCTCAATAGGGTAGGTAAGAAATGTCATCTCTGTGTAGTTTTATTACGTATTTCTCTTTTTTATGAGGGAGTATAACATCTTTTTATATAAATTAATAAGAACTCATTCAATTACAAATGGTAGAAAACTCAACGTAATCTGGTTTAAGCAACAGAGAAGAAATAAGATTTACATAAATGAAAAGTCAGTGAGTATATCTAGAAACACACTATGATCCAAGAACTCAAGGGATGTCATCAAGCCCACCTCTGCTCCCTATCAGTCTCTGTCTCTCTCTCGCTCTACTTTCTCTTTGCTTGGCTCTATTCTCAGATAGACGCACATTTTGTAGTGGCCCAAAGCAGCACGAGGCTTTCATCTTCACAGTTCCTAGTTTGACACAAAGACCCAGCCCTGACTTTCACGGATTTCAATTGTGTTAGGTGCCTGTCCTTGAACCATCACTGCAGACAGGGGGATGTATTGCTCCATTTGCCCAGGACTGAGTCACAGGGTCATATACCTTTCTACTCACGCATATGTCTTGAAAGATGTCCATGTCAACATAACGCAGGAATACTACTCACAATAAAAACTGTGCTCATCCACATCCCAGAAGGAGATGGAGTAAACAATCCCAAACTCATAAATAGTTATTGCTCCAATCCGGAATCTCTAGGTGAAGAGTATTTTTCTCGGTTGAGTCCTAATGAGGCTTCGCATAGTCCAGCAAACTACAATTAAATGAAAACCATACCTCACATTATACACTTATAGGAGTGATAATATTAATTGAAATAAAACCTTTCATTTGGAAAAAAGGAGGAGAAACAGCACACAGTGGTCACTGACCTCGCACAATTACCAAGGCACCTGACCCTGAGGTGAAGGGAGCTCATTATTCATATGATGTGGGCACCCTGGAAGGTTCTCTCTCCTCTTTATCTTCCATGGCCCCATTTGAGATAGGGAGCTTCTGTGAGGATGCTCTTTCTATGGGTTGCATCTGTTTAACATCTCACTTCCTGAAGGAGTAGGTTTGGGGGCCTGGAATAGCCTCAAAGATTGAACAATTGCAGGCTACTATTTATTGGGTTTAAGGTTTCCCTAGCTGTGAATCTCCCTTAAAACATGAGAAGACAACAACCCTGGAAGTTAAGTATTATTATCCTCATTTAATAAGTGTAGATTCTACAGCTCAGAAATGTTAAGTGGCTTTGCCTCAAGCCATGCAACTGGGGAGTGAGAAAGCGAATATTTATAACCAGAGGTGTCCACCTTTACCTCTCCATTCCACACTGCTTCCCTGTGTACCTTATATAAAAATAGTTTTGTTTGCAACATCTCTATTATTATTAGCAAAACCTTTCATATCTAGCAACACTAGTGGGAAATTCTTGCTCACGACCCCTCCTCCATGCCCTACTAAATTCCTCTGTCAGACAAAAAAAAAAAAAAAGAAAGAAAAATTTTCACTTTGTCCTGCAGGTGCCACCCTCATCATAGAATATCTATTTCTCATTTGCAGCATGCATCTCGCAGGGCTGCAACAGACCAGACATTCTAGAAGATGTAAGAAGCTGGCTCATCCAATTCATGCAGTTTAACGCCATCATCTATAACCTGTTTTATTGTTCGGTAGCTCCTAGGTACTAGTTAGAACATTTTCAATTTTTAACTTATTTAATGTTTGAATAGGTAAGGTGTTTCTATGGTTCAAAAACAAATAAAAACTACAAAAAGAATATAGTGAAAAAAATTTCCGTTTTATCAAGTTCATACCAATGTTACTAGTTTCTTCCAGAGTGCTTTTTATTCATATTCAAGACCATTTTTTTTAAAAAACTGCCTTCTTTTATTTTGGATGATAGTGTACTATAACATTTTCTCTCTATCTTTATTATTCCATAAAACACTATATCTTGGAAATCTTTGTATATCAGTCCATCAAAATTTTTCTCATTTTTTAATAGCTTCAGAATGTTCCCATTGTATGGCTACAAGTAAATGTATGGTCTCAGTTTTCTATTGATGAACATGTAAGCTGAATTTTTGCTTTTAAAAACATGCTAAATTAATAAGCCTTGCATATAGTTCATTTTGCATATGTGTAAATATATCTGAAAGTATTTGGGGATGCTTACATTTGCAATGTTTATAGGTATTTCCAAATTGCCCTCCACAGGGCTTGTACTGGCTTAGGCTCTGGCCAGCCATGTATGAAACTGTTTCCCCAGAGTTTGGTCAACACAGTGTGTTTTGAATTTTTGCCAATTAATCTGAGAGTAAAATAAAATGGTCTTTCAATTTTATTTTTTCTATCCGTTATTACTTAGTGAGTTTGAGCATCTTTTGGTTTAAAAGCCATCTGAATGAGTTAGAATCTTTTTGATTTCAAATGATAGTGAGTCCCACTCCATACCATAAGCAAGACGCTTGTTTTCTCATGATTAAAAAGTCTGGAGGTAGATGCAGAATTTCCAATGGGACTTAATCCAAAGGTTTAAGTGTCACCAAGGCCTGTGATTTCTCTCTTGCTTTCTCTTTTTCTCTCTCTCTATCTTGCTCAGTTGCTCACTCACTCTCCCTCTCACTCTCTTGCTCCAGCTTCCTCCCATCTTGGTCCGATCCTCAGACAGCCTCTGCTTGCCCTCATTCTCACTGACTGCACTGAACAGGGGAGGCAGCGCTCTGCTTGGCCAGGCCTGAGTAGTATGATAAAGTCACAATCCCCCAAACTTAGATGGATTGGGTGACAGTTCGGGATTCCGGCTATCCAGTGAAAGATCAAAGTAGTGTGATAAGCCCTGGCTGGAGAAGACCACAGATTTGTGCTGTAACCCACGCCTTTGACAGCTCAACATCCACACACATATCCTTCTAGTCTCACGTAATTCTTAAAAAACACCGATGCCTCAACTGCAATGAAGCCAAAGTTCCAGCCACTGGAACCTATATAACCATAATGTGCACATGAAGGGACAGAGAAAAAACAGGATAATTATAAAAAACATCCCTTTGGTAAGGAGGAAAATGGGAAACAGCACAACATGGTCTCTGGTCCACAGCACTTTCCATGACACACAGGACAGGAGGAGCAAGGCATCCCTGACCTGGTGGTGATGTGAGTTCTTTAGCCAACCTGGCTGCTCTGGTCTGTTCTCCGGAGGATCTCCTTTGTCCTGTATCTTCTACGGTCCCTCTGAGCCAGAGGTTATGGACAGGCAGGCCCCTTCTGGGGGCTGTGTCTCTTTAGCATAGCAGCTCTCTTCATGTTGGAGTGGACTTGGGGTATTAAGGATTGCCTTACGGTTGAATAATTACAGGTTGTTGTTTGCCAGATTTGGGGTTTCTCTAGCAAGATAAGTCTCTTAAAACACTGTGAAGCATGAACCTACAATATGGATAGCATATTTCACCTTTTACAAGAATAGACACTATAGCTCAAAACTGTTAAGTTCCTTTACCTAAAGCCACATAGCTGGGGAACAACAAAGAGTGAATGACAAAGCCACATTTGTAACCAGGGGTGTTTAGCTCTAAGATCTAAATCTCCAATCTGTTTACATGAAAAATAATGTTTGCAATAACTAGCAACTCAAATGGGGAAACCCTCCATTCCTCATCTATGCCCTGCCAAACTCCTCAGATGCCCCCTCCCATCTCCCCATGGAAAGCACAAAGAATCAAACTGAAATGTTCTCAGTTTACCCTGTAGGTGCCGCTGTAACCACAAGATATTTCTTTCCAGCTCTGCGGGCTGATCTCTCAAGGCTGGAAAGGATCAGAAATTCTAGAAGATGGGGTCAGTCTACATACAATTCAGTCTAAGGACCCCCACTCATGAGTTCAGAGTTTCATAGCTGCATCATTCAAGTTAGGACTCTTTTCTCCTGAAATTTTATTTAGTTCACTTTGAATAGGTTATACAGTTACAGAGTTTAAAAATTAGAATGTACAAAAAAGGTCTTATTTGAAAAAATATCCCTCTGTTCTGTCCCTTATTCACCAATTTCCTCTACATAGCCTTTACGATGGTAATTCATTTTTTCCATTCTTCTAGAGATTTTAATACCTATGCAACTAAATATGATCAGAGATTCCTTCCCCCATGCCTTTTTAAGCCAGAAATAGCCAGCTATTAGCATTGCCCTGTTCCTTCCCTTTTTCTCTACATAGCTACATATTATGGAGACCTTTCCATTATCAGTTCCTGAAGAAATTCATTCCTTATAAGGGATTTAGAGTCGTCCACGTGTGAACGAAACCAATTCCCCCAGTGATGAACAGTTGGGTTGATTCCTATTGTTTGAGCTTCCAAACAACGCTGCACTGAATCACCGTGGCTATGCCTCATTTTGCATGTGTCTGTACAATCTGTGGGACAAATCACACAAACGCGTAATTGCCAGGTCAAAGGATACATGTATTTGCAATTTAACAAATATGTCTCATTTGCCTTCTTTAGGGATAGTTAGTTCACACTCTCACCAGTAAAACATATTTCCCCATAGTTTGGCCAATGTAGTCTGTGATCAATTTTAATTTTATTTTTTGTCAATATAATAGGTGGGAAATGCTATCTCAGTTTTAATTCATAGTTTTACTGTGAGCAAGGTTGAGTGACTTTTAATATGCAGCATTAGAAATGGTTAGGGGCCTTTCAATTACAAGCAAAAAAAACTCCCTTGATCTGGCTTTTGAAAAGGGGATTTACTGTCTTTACAACTGAAAATTCAAGGATGAATTCAGAGCTTCCGGTACGCCTGGATACAAGGTTCAAACGATGCTCTCCAGCCCTCTTTGCTTTCTCTTTCTCTCTCTTTCTTCCCCTCACTCTTTCTCTGCCCTGTCTGCTTTCACTTGCTGACCCGGAAGCCCCAGGACGCATGCTCATAGCCCTTTCTGTGGGCTGCATTTATTTAGCATCTCAATTCTACTGACGCAGCTTTGGAGGACTGGGGTTGCCAGAGGCATTGAGCGATCACAGGCCATTTTGGGGGGCAGCACTGGTATTCCTTAGGCGACACAATTCACTTAAAATGTTAGTAAGCAACAGTACGATAAGGTAGATACCATGGACATTTTACAAATAAAGAAACTATGGCTTTTAAAAGATATAAATGCTTTTGCCTAGAGCTACATAGACAGTAAATGATAGGGAAAGTGTTTGTACGTAGGTGTATCTGACAGTAATTCCGCAGCAATTAGCAAAATGCGTTTGTCTAGGAACTCCCATAGAAAAGCAATCACCACCTTCTCGTGTCTCATGCCCTACGGCCAACTCTCAGAAAAATAAAAATAGGAAAAGGACCAAACAGAAGATTCTCAATGTGTCCTGTAGGTGCCACCATTGCCCCGGGATATCTCTTTTCAGCTGCGTAGCACAAATCTTTTTGAAATTCTAGAAGATGGAAGAAAGCCTCATTGTTCAATTTATGCGGCTATTTCCACACCAGCATTCCACATATAACTCAGAATTCTAGAACCCCACCGATGTTATTGTATCTTTCTTTTTAAAAAGTATACATTGAAAATACTTGTGAAGAGTTTATGTAGTTCCAAAAATTTAAAAACACGGTAAAATAAAAGGTATACAGTGAAAATTCTCTCTCTCAGTCTTATGCTTTAAATCTCATGTCCCAGCCCAACTCCATGGATAATTACTCCTCTGAGCTTCTTTTCCATCTTTCCTAAAATATTCATACACATACAAGCAAATATGATGATATTTTCTTTGTCCCTCTACTTTTATACAAATATTTTACACAAAAATCTGTACATTAAAATATTTCATGGGGCCAGCCCAGTGGCGTAGTGGTTAAGTTCATGTGCTCCACTTAGGCAGCCCGGGTTCGCAGGCTGGGATCCCAGGTGTGGACCTATACACTGCTCATCAAGCCATGCTGTGGCAGTGTCCCACATACAAAGTAGAGAAAGATTGCCACAGGTGGTAGCTCAGGGACAGTTTTCCTCAAGCAAAAAGAGGAAGATTGGCAGCAGATGTTAGCTCAGGGCCAAATTTCCTCACCAAAAAAAAAATTGTTCTCTTAACGATGTGTTTGAAAGTTATGTTCTATTAGCACAAAAAGAAATTCCTCAGTTTTTTTTTTTTACAGCTTTACATATTCCCTTATACGGATATACCATAATTTTTCATTTGTCCAGACCCTTATTGACAGACGTTTACAGTGATGTTTTACTGTTACAAATAATGCTGTAATGAATAAATATTCCTTCATTTTATATGTATATGTACAGTTATCTGTAGAATAAACCCTAGAAGTGACATTGTTGAGCTAAAAAGTAAATGTATTTGTAATTTTGATAAAGATTTCCAAATTATCTACTACACGGATTGTACCATCTTCACACTCTTACCAGCAAAGTACGATAATTCCTCTTACTCCATAAGTTGGTCAATATAGTGAGTTATCAAGATATTGGATATTTGCAATTCTAATAGTTAAAAACTGGTATGCCAATGTGGTTTTATTTTTATTTCCCTATTTTAAGTGAGGTTAAGCATCTTTCCATTTATTGTCTCTCTTATTGAGCCAGGGATAGAGTCAACTTTACCCACACTATGTGGATTGAGGATTGGGGTAAGGTTCAGATATTAGGGTTAGGGCTTTCTTGAGGAGAATTACAGTTGTACAACCTAAAGGAAAATGAATGAGTACTGAAGTGGATATGCAGTTTCCATGCTTATCCTTCTTCTCATATGCACATCTTAAGAAATGCTCATGTCTACAGAAAAATTTAAAAATCACTCACCCTCTTTCCACAGGGAGACAACCTAGTCTTCAAAACTGGTATATCTAGGTGATAGGCATTCTTGGTCAGATCTAGGCTTGGCTTCTTGCAAGTATAGGAATTATAGCAATTTATAGTAAATGTTACATTTGCTATAAATAAAACATTATAGCAATTTATAGTAAATCATAATATTAATCACCCTCAATCAGTATATAAACTATTCACTGACAGAGAAAGAACAAGAAAACTATAGTAAAAACTCTGTTGGAAACACAACTGTGGTAACTAGAACGTCACTCATGTTATGTCTTAGAGCTCCTTAGATATAATCTGGACATTCTAGTTCTTTTCTCTAGAAAAATTATTTGAGGTGGTCTTTGTCGGACTCTGCTCTTTAGCAACTCATCCTGTTGGAGTGAGTTTGGGGGACCTGGGATTGTCTTAGGTGTTGGACATCACTGACCCATTGTAGCTCTGAGTTTTAAAAAAACTTTAGTGAGCAACACATTTACAAGGATGGTAAGATTATCAACATTCTACAAGTGAGGAAACGAGGGCTTGAAGAGGTTAGGGGCTTTTGCCTAGTCACAAATGTATGAGTGACAAGGATAGTGTCAGAATCCAGGTATATTTCCTTCTTTAGGACAGTGCCATCCCAGTCTGCTCTCTATGAAATGGCTTTGTTTGCAGTGCTTACATTGGTAATTATCAAAACTTTTAATTCTAGCAATAGCAAAGGGAAACTTATGGTCACAATCTCCAACCATGTGTTCTAAACTCTTCTGCCTTTAAAGGAGGGAACGAAGTAACAAAAAATTCTCAATTTGTCCTGTAGGGGCCACTTTGATCATGGAATATTTCTTTTGAGCACACAGCTCTGATCTTTCAGAACTGCAATAGACCAGAAATTCTAGAAAGTGGAAGAAGCCTGATAGGTCAATATAGGTCAAGAACAGTTCAGTGCCAGGATCCCTACACACATGCTTGGTTCTAATGAATTGGTTAGAACTCTATTATGTTTTTTAATGAATTTATCAAATTTTTGAATAAATAATTCATTTATATGGCTCCAAAATAAAAAGAATAAAGGGATATTCAGTAAAAAAATAAATTCTCCTTTCCAAACTTGTCCTCCATCTGCTAAGTTCCCATGTCTGCTCCACAAATATGTAACGACTCATTAGTTTCTTGCATGTCCTTCCAGAGATTTACATACATATGAATATATATTCTTCTGTTTTTATACAAGTGATAGCATAACCTTAATTGGTTCACAAAACAACATATCTTAGGAATAATATATGTCAAACTAAAAATTCTTGAATCTTTTTTTAACATCTTTATAGTATTTTACCATATGGATATACCATACTTCATTTAACTTCTTTTTTTTTTCCCGAGGAAGATCAGCTCTGAGCTAACATCTGCCACCAATCCTCCTCTTTTTGCTGAGGAAGACTGGCCCTGAGCTAACATCCATGCCCGTCTTCCTCTATTTTATGTGAGATGCCTACCACAGCATGGCTTGACAAGCAGTATGTAGGTTACACCCAGGATCCAAACCGGCGAACCCCGGGCCACCAAAGTGGAACATGAGAACCTAACCTCTGCGCCCCTGGGCTGGCCTCCTTCATTTAACTTTTTGATGGACTTATTCATATCTCTCAAGAGGTTGATTCATATCTCTTATTGTTGTATACAGTACTGTAATGACTAATCTTAATCATAGGACATTTTTCACATGTGTAAGTACATTTTTAGAACAAATTTCAAGAAGGGAATTTGCTGGGGCAAAAGGTTCCACATTTTTTATTTTAACAAATAGTTCCACATTACCCTTCATAAACATTGCAACCAACTCATATTTCATCAGCAATGTATGAGGGTGCTTACTTCCTCACAGTTTGTTTAACATAGTGTGTTACTGAACATTTGAATTTCATAATCTGATAGATGGAAATAACATCTCTTTGCATTTTAACTTGTTTTGAGTAAGATTGAACAACTTTCCATAAATCTAAGAGATAATTGGAAAAAGTCCTAACTTTCAGTTGAAAAAGTCCTATCTTTTTCAAACACCAGAAAACCAAATACCGTTAGGCTAAAAGAAAAAATAGTGATTTATTTTTTTATAAGGTCATGTAGATATTTCATTTCACTTTTCAGGGGCCTTGCCTCTAGGTAAAGGCAATCTCTGGGGAGCATCTAGGATCAGTCTACCCCTCCGCCCCTGTGCTAAGGGACAATGACATCTTCTTGGTCTTGGGGCTGTTGTTCTCCTCCCATATGTTGACTGGTCACTACCAAATGTATGACTCTGGGGCAAATAGCTTGTATGGAGCTTTGGGAATAAGTTATTTACACGACTCTTTCCACTTAGGAGTGGATTTCTTACCCATTTCTTTACTTCTCCTCAACCTGTAGAGGAAACTCCTCCTCTATGTAGAGTTAACATACTCAGCCCCAGGCTCCAGCTCAAGATGGTTGCTGACGTCACCTTGCCACCCCAAGAAGGTTTTCTCCTTATCCTGAATTCAGCAGACAGAGAGTCTCCACTGAAATCCTTCTACTTCCTCTGCTCTCTTCCCCTGAATATGGTCTTTATTTCTTCCTTTTTGGTCAACCATTTCTGCACTCGTCTCTTCCCTCCACCCTCACAGTCTTGCATTTCTTTTCAAAATCACCACAACATACATTTATCATCATGTGTGTGCTGTTGTATTTATGATACAGAACCATCTCCACTCATTTGCTTTACTCACCTGACTCCTATGGGTGCCTGTTCTTGTGACCATAGTTAATCTTTTGTGTAATTTGAGGAAGCAAAGCACAAGAAAAGCCACACTTTCAAATTCCAAGTCCAAATGGAAAGGGGAAAAAACCTTCTGGAATGTAAGGCTGTGCCCACATTGATGCCAAACTAAGTATTTAAAAAGAACACTGGTGTCCTTCCAAGAAATTCAATTGTTTATTTCTTTTTTTACTAAATTGGTTTAATTAACCAAATGTTTTGTTTTTAGATGGACACAACCTCAGACTGCTGTTTTATAAGCTGGTTAGAAACCACAGACTAATTGGAAAAGCCAGGAAATCCATGATGACCTAGAAAACATTTCAAAGTATTAGAGGAGTTTGTTTCAAATGCTATCTCTATTATAGTCTCTTCACAAAGTGTCTTTGTGTAGAAGTTATACATGTTAGTGTGGGAAGTACACTAGTCAGCAAACCTAGATCAAACAAAGACTTGGTCACGTTTTTTTGCTGTGCTGCTCATAAATTATTAAGCCTCCTCTGAGCCCATATGTAAAGTAATTAATCATCTATTTTCATTCTGTAAATATTAATTAATAGTAATATTAATTAATATAATTGAGTCATATTAATTGAGTTTAATTATATTAAAATAATAATATAAATTCTGTGACATTTGGAACATAGTAGATTGACAATAATATTTGTTGTAGAGTTGACTATATCCCAGATGTTGGGTAAAAGCCTTCATGTACAGATAGTGATCAAGACACAATTCCCTGCACTCAGGGAAGTTTAGGAACTATTTGGTCAACCAGATAAGAAAGCAGGACATTTTGTCCAACTAGAGGTGGGTGCAGGGAAGAACAGAAATTTGAGAACCTACCAACAGTTCCCTATACCTATACAGTAGCATAAGGGTGGGGAGGAATAACGAGCCATGAATTTGGAGAGGTAATTATAAGAGTATATTATGAAGGGGTATATTTGCAGGGGCATATTATGAAGGATCTTGTGGGCCTGGCAAAAGCATTTGGCTTCCATCCCAAAGCAGAGGGGAAGTCCTGAAGGGTTCTAAGCAAAGAAGTGTTGTGAATGGATGTGTGTCTTAAAATCTTCACTCCAGCTGTTGTGCAGAGAAAAGACTGGAAGGAAGCAAGACTCTGTAGAGAAATCAGGATAGGCAAGAAATAATGGTCATTTCAACCAGGAAATGGCAGTCAAGATGGGGAGAAAGGAATGAATGTGAGAAACATTAAAATGTAGAAACTAAGTATAATAATTGATTAGACTGAGACACTGAAGGAATGAGGAGTTTTGGGGAAAAAGCAGAAATTTCTAGCTCTTACAGCTGTGTGGATAGTGGTGCTATTCACACAGATAGTAAACACAGAAAGAGGAACAAGAATTTTTAGAGGGAATGGAAAGAAATGATAAAAAAAATGCATATGATAATCATGAGATGTCAATGGCATAACCATTGGAGCTGTCTAATTGGCTGTTACACATACAGGTCTGAAGCTCAAGAGAGAGATCTAGGAGACACCAGTTTGAAAGTCATCAGCATGTAGATGCTAACTGAAACTAGGAGCAGATAAGATTGTCAGGATGAATGTGCAGAGCAAAATATGAGTCTAGAGTCTATGATGGCCTTGGGCCCAACAATATTTTAGGCGGTGGCTGTGAACCACGATTACATGGTAGAGGCACTGGGGAGCTTGTAAAGAATAGTGATTCCGGGACCTTATCCCCTAGACCAATTAAATCAGAATCTCTGGGGCTGGGGCCCAGGCATCAGCATTTTTTCAAAGCTTCCCAGGTGATGTAATATCCAGCATGGTTGAGAGCTCTAGCTTACAGAATAAGTAGAAGCAGAGGAGAGTTTGGATAAAAACCTGGGCAGTATGGCATCATGGAAGTCCAAAGAAGAGAGTATTTAAAAGAAGAAGAGTGGGGCCAGCCCAGAGGCATAGTGGTTAAGTTTGTGAGCTCCGCTTTGACAGCCTGGGAGTTGCAGGTTCAGATCCTGGGTGCAGACCTATACAGTTTGTTAAGCCATGCTGTGGCAGAGTCCCACATACAAAATAGAGGAAGATTGGCACAGATGTTAGCTCAGGGTCACTCTTCTTCACCAAAAACAACTCCCAAAAATTAAAAGAAGAGTGGTCAGCAGTGTTATGTGCCTTGAGAAGTAGCAAAAATATATCACTGATAGCTTGAACACCATCAAGAATGAAGGAGGATTGTCAGATTGCTGTAGAATATTAGTTAGGATTCTCATGCTAAAAGCCTTCAATAGCAATGGCTTAAATGAAACAGAAGTATATTTCTCATTCAAGTCCAAGAAGTCTGTGGATAGTCAGTTCAGTCTGGAATTGAATTCCATTGTTTCAATTCCCCCAGAGCCTTCTATCTTGTTCCCTTATCATACGTGATTTCCATTCCCAAATTTATCTCATGGTCCAAGTCAGCTTACAGTTTTTGAGCCATTTTATCCACATTCCACCAGCAGGAAGGAGATAAAAAATAAGAAGGGCATACTCTCTCCTTTTTAGAACATTCCTCCAAAGATGCACATATCACTTCCATTAGCATCCCATCAGTCAGATCCTAGACACACGGATGCACAGAAGCGCAAGGGAAACTGGGAAATATAATCTCTATTCTAGGCATTCTGGTGCCCAGCTAAATATTGGAGTGTTACTACCATGGAAAATGGGGCAACTGGATTGTGGGGACAACTAATTATATCTTTTAAAAGTGGGTTGAAAAATGGGAGCAAAATAGAAACAGAATATGAGAAAGTCTTTGAAGATTTTGGCTTGATAGAGGAAAAGAGCATCCGACATTCTCTACCTGGGGACAAGAGGTCACAGTGCAGTTTTAAAAAAATGATTCGAATGTTCATTGATTTACAATGGGAGAGACTAAAACGTGATTAAAAGTTATGAGAGGTCCCAACAGAAAGAGAGAGTTTGCAATTAGAGAAGACACAGGAAAAATTGATGAAGCCAGGCACCTGAAAAGGCAGGGAGGGGTGGGCTTCCTTTTTTGAGCTGAGCTTCTCAAACTTTTGATAATCTTGTCAAAGTGCAAATTCTGACTCAGTAGGTCTGTGTGGGGTCTGAGGTTCTGCAGTTCTAACAAGTCTGCTGCTGCTGTCCTAAACCTCAGTTTGAAGGGGTTAACTCCAGGCAGGAGAACAGGTGGGTAATGAGACTGGGGGAAGATACAGCTATTTTGTAAGGAGGGCAGGAAGAAGTTGAGGGGTCCTATCTTCAGAGTTTCTTTCTCTCAGTGAAGTAGTAATGAGTTTATCTACTAAGAACTAGGATTGAGCTTCCAGGTTGGTGAACATGTGGAGATCTGGGAAGAGTGGTGGGCTCAGAGAGCCTGCAAACTCCACACCCCTTCTCACATATCTTGCCCTATGCATCTCTTCCATCTGGCAGTTCCTGAGTTACATCCTTTCAGAATGAACTGATAATCTAGTAAGCAAAAACAAAAAAATTACAATAGAGGTAGTACGGTAGGATGTTTGAGAAGAATGGAGAAAGTTTGTAAGCTGTGATAAAGAATGAAAAAGGATGACCAGAGAAATATAAGATGGTCAGGCAACACTGAGGGTTTAAATGAGGGCAAAGACCACCTACTGGTAGTGAAACCAATCTGCATGCTTAACAGTACTTGGCAGCCCAGGTGTAGAAATGTAGAAGATGGATTGTTTTGAAAAATGAATTTGATTTCATTTGGAGAATAGCTACCACCATGCCTGGCACCTTCTAGGCCCACCAAAATGTTAATATCCACCTCTCAACTGGAAACAATATAAGAAATGAAATAATATTAATAATGGTCAGGGGCATCCCCAGCTACCCTTTTACTTACATACCCTTTTCATTTATGTCAGTCAAGTCAATATGCCTGTTACCTGTCCATGCTCTCTTATCACTGTATAATGCTTTTTAACTTTGCCATGCCTATAAATTACTGGAGGTCCTTGGTAAAGATAGATTTTTACCTACTCCCAGAGATTCCAGCTCAATAGATTTGGAGGTCAAGTCCACATATCTGTGATTTTTAAAACATTCTAGAGGATCATTATGCAGTTGGTCCATAGACAGCACTGAAAAATACTGCCCTTATCAGGCCTCTTTGCAATTAACATCCTTCCACCTTTGCTATTCTACTTGGTGCACATGGAATTCTTCTTTTTGCCCATTGTTGATTTAAAATCCCAGTTTAATACTAATTTCTTCCAAGAATCCTTAGCTATCAATTTTACTCCATAATTAATGTACTTCTTCAGTATTTTGATAGCTATCCCTAGATGATTACATGCATGGTGGTATTCTGTGCTTGCTCATTATGTCATGTAACCTTACATTCCCCGTCTCCTATAACCACTTTAGACTGCAATCTCCCTTAGTGTAGGGACCTTGCCTCTGACCAGAGCACTTTTTGACTCTGGAAGGTGCCCAGTAACTGTATGCTGAATGAGTAAACAGATAGGTGAGCAAATATGAGAATGTACACAGAGACTCGAGAAACTGAAAAATTGATGGGGATACCAAAAGCAAGCAGTGCATGGGAAAAGAAAGAAGTGAGAAACAGAATAAAGTAAAGAAAAAAACCAGGTTTAGCAGGAAGAGAATCATTAGAGCCTGGAAGACAATGTGGGTGACTTAATCACAAATAGTTTTAGGAAACATGAGAAAAAGAGTCTGCAGGTAGCTTGAAATAGACTCTTAAGTACCTGACAAACCTGAGAAAAATGCATAGTGAGAAAATCAGTGCATTGAAACCGAACAAAGCTTCAATGTACCGTCCCTTTTCAATCACTTGGAAGGAAAATGATGTGTTTAGTACATCCTACTTCTTCATGTTTGGACCTTTAAATAGGGAATTTGGATTCACGGACTGTAGCCAGCTTCGATTGTCTCTCCTTCCAGCATACTGCTGTACTTTTTAAATGACACCAGCCTTCTAAGCCAGATTGATTGTAAACTTGAAAAGGTTGTATGTGATGTAATGAATAACACATGCTACTCGCTCAAGCACATCTCTGGAACAGCACACATCCAGGATCCTGTATGTTCTCATAGTTTAGAAAAGATTGGGAGGAGATCTTGCAGGCAAGCCAAAAGAAAACTTCCTGTTACACTCACTTAATAAACTGCCCTATCTTGAATTCATTAACTTAATGAATACACAGTAATTAAAAACTATTTTTGGCATTCTGTAAAGATAAATGAATGGGTGGATGAATGGATATAAATGTCAATCAAAGTGCAAGGTGTTATGAGGATAATCAGATAACTCAAAAATGGGACCTGCTCTTAATAGAGACTGCAATTTAAAAAGGAAAACAAGACATAAATAACCCTTTTTGAGGAAAATGTGATCAGTGCCACCATACTTATACATTTTACTATGAAATAGCGAATACAAGGAAAGAAGCAATTATTTCCAACTGGAGTGCTAGAGAAGAACTTAGTAGGAAGTTGTGTTTAAGTCGAATCTTGAAGAATCTGGATGTGCAGATTACAGAAAAGACATTTGGGGCAAAGAAAGATCATGAGGTGGACTGTTGGGGATGTGTGGATGATGGAGAAGAGTTTAATTTGGACAACATCTGGAGTTTATGAAGGATCAGTTTGGGCAACAATGTTGGAAAAGTGCATTTAGAGTTTGTACGGAGGTCTTTTTAAGCTTTAGATCTATGACTTAAAACAGGATGATTAACTGCTAATATTTATTAAATGCTTATTCTGGGCCAGGCACATTTTAATTACATAAATTATCTCACTTAACGTTCCCAATAACCCCATATATAGGTTCATGAGGTCCTTCTTATTAGAATATAATTGATGCTAGGAAAGACTAGTCAGAAGATCCCCCTTGAAATGGAATCCATGATTTCATGGTAAATTACTGGGGGAATATGTTTGATTAGAACATCATCTTTAAAAAATTATTAACATTATGACAAACTTTTAGTTTATCTTTCATTAACAACACATATATATTATGATTGCAACTTTGTGCTAATTCTTAAAAATAATAGAGAATAATTCAAAATGGGTTTTTTTTTAGGGAGGGGCATATTTTTTCCAAGGATTGCATAGTGCGGTATTCTTCACTTACATTTCTATTTTCAATGTGATCATAAAGAGGATTGATTTTGCAAAATTATTTGAGTTCTTCATGAATTTCCTCAGAACTTTGATATCAAAATTATTCTCCTTTGAAATGTCTATCATGTCATTGTTCTGGTTGATTTTTTTTCATGAGTGTTAACATATTTAACTCTTCAAATATTTGTCAATGGCTGTGTGTAATTCAAATAGTTTTCCACTTTTATTGACTTCATGACATCCTGCAACATTTATGCCATTTGCATTTTTTGTTTTACAATCATTTGCATTATATTCTTTTTTTTTTTTAAAGATTGGCACTTGGAAAAAACTGTTTGCCAATCTTTTTTTTTTTTTTTCTGCTTTCCCTTGGCCGCCGCAGCAGAGCTCACGAACTTAACCACTAGGCCACAGAGCCGGCCCCTGCATTATATTCTTAATGGTCATTACTATTATCTGAAATGAAGAAAGTTCCAACACTCAGTGAGAGTCTGACCAATACAAACATTGATAGACAGGATCAAGGCACTTGAGTGGGGTGTCAATTGAAGAGGCCAATTTGTTAGTCAATATTTTCATATTATGATGTTTTATTTCCCTATAAAAGCTTGAATAATACATACCGGGATGATGAGAGTTCCTGTGTTTTATGGTTCCCATTTTGCAGATGAGAAAATGGAGGCCCATGGAAGTCAAACACTGTGCCCATGGCCATGCAGCTCATAAGTAATAGGATCAGAATTTGAAGAGTCTGACGTAGTGCTTAACAGCTAAGCAGTGTAAGGGTGGTCAGGTACTTCTAGTTATCAGTTAGGGGTACCACAAATTTGCAAAACAAGGGAAGCTCATCTTTCCTGTATTGCCAGCTCATTTGTAAGTACTCCTTTCCCTAACTTCTTAAATTACACTGATTCTTAATTTTCAATCTTTTTTCCCTAACGTATATAATTGATGCATTTCCAGACTGTGTTAGCTCCAACCCACAGGTCTGATATAATAATCTCTTCGTTGACCCATAAATCATTTAGAAATCTGTTTTTGATGGTGTGTTGGGAGAGGAAGTAGAGACCCAGCAGGCGCTCCAGGCCATGCCAGGTCCCCAGAGCCCCCATCATGGTTCACTGGTTCAGGCAGGAGCTGACCTGTACTTGCCAGGACTGCAGATGTGGGAAGAGCTCCACGGGTGTTTCTTCAGACTTGTTTTGGAACCATTGTGTGGTTAGTTTTTGTAAATGATGTATATGTATTAAAAAAGAATGTGTGTTCTTTAACCATTGATAAGTATAAGATTTTACTTAAGTATATTAAATCAAACGTTAATTTTCCTGAAACATAGTCTAAATCTTTGCAGTTTTTTATTTGCTTGATTCATGAATTACGGAAGGAACTGTATTAAAGTCTTACAATGTGATTATGGGTTTGTCAAATTTTCATTGTAATTTTGCCAATTGTTTTTATTATTTTGGGTTTATTATTTTTAAGTTTAGAATTTTTGTATCTCCTTGGTGATTTTGTTCCTTATCACTATATCATCTGCTTTTCCCCTAATAAAAACATTTTAAATTTTATTTAAAGACTATTTCATCAGACAGGTTTTAGCTGTACCAGCTTTCTTTTGGTTAGCATTTTTCTGGAGTGACTTTTCCATCCCCTTAGGTTTTAGCTTTTTTGTGTCATGTTTTGAATATATCTCTCCTAAGTAGTAGAGCTGATTTTTAAAAAATCCATTCTAATTCTATTTTTTAAACAGTGAACTAAGTTTATTTAGATTATTATCATTATGGATATACTTGGATTGATTTATGACATCTTACGCATTCTATTTAGCATATTTTTTTGTTTCTTTTTCAGGATTCTACTTAATTGATAGTTTTCTTTATCGATCACTGCCCCTAGTTCAAAAGTTATACATTCTAGGATCTTGAAGATATTATGGTAAGTGAAATAAGTCAGATGGGGAAAGACAAATACTATATTATTTCACTCATATATGGAATATAAAAAACAAAAGAAAACAAACAAACAAGACAAACAAAAACAAACTCATGGAAGCAGACAACAGACTGGTGGTTACCAGAGGGGATGAGGGTGGAGGGAGGACGAGATGGGTAAAGAGGGTCAATTATATGGTGATGAATGGAAACTAGATTTTGGTGGTGAGCACAAATAATGTACATAGATATCAAATTATAATGTTGTACTCCTGAAACTTATATACTGTTTTAAACCAATGTTACCTCAATAAAAAAAAGGAAAGATTGACAACAACAAAACGTAATATAAGATATTATTAAAATTATTATATTTGAAATTAATCAATGGACGACAATTTTTTAAAATTTTGCATTCTATTTCTCTCTCTTTAGTGGTATCTTTAAAGTTTTAACACAAATCCTTAACATAATGTCTAAACTCAATCAATAGTTTACTCCTTCCTGAAAATTAGAAGGATTTTAGAATGCTTTAACTCCAAATTTGATTTTTTTACATTCTATAGTTTTCTAGTATTTTTGTTTCATTTTGTTTTTATATCCTCAAATTGTCACTATTGTCATTGCTAATGCTTAGATATATCCACATGTTTATGAACGTGATTGCTCATCGCTGTCTTTTATCCTACTCCTTCTGCATGATTTCAATTTCCTTCCTTATGAAGTATATCATTTAGTAGTTATTTTTAGCAAGGGTCTTTGAGCAATAAAATTTCTAGTTCTTTGCTTGAGACACATTCTCAAATAACAATTTAGCTGAGCGTACAAATCTAGGTTGATAGTTACTTTCCCTTAGCACTTTGAGTGTATTATTTGACTGTTTTCTGGTCTTTGTTTTTGCTGTTTACAACTTTTTGGATTTTGTCCAATTGTTGTGCCTTTGTTGATTAAGTATCTTTTGTTTGTTGTTGCTTTTAAAATTTTAGGTTTTATAGCTTCACTGTGGTGTATTTAGGTGTAGATTTCTTTTTATTTGTCATCCTTGGAAATCATGTGGTTCTTGATTGTATGGGTTCATCTATTTTGTCACTTCTGGAAAATTCTCACAGCCTGTCAAGAGTGCTTCTCCCCCATTTTTTCTATTCTTTCCTTCCAGAACTCCTATTAAGGGTGTGGGGACCTTCTGATTCTTCATTCCATGTTTCTTAAACCATAATCTGCTCCCTTTTCTACCTCATAACTTCCCAGTGCTGAATTCTATCTGATATCTTCAATGAGAACTTCTAGTTCGCTAGTTCTTTGAATGTCTAATCTACTGTTCATTCATCAATTAAAAAAATTATCTAGTATATTTTTCTTTCCTGTTCTTTTTTCTGATGTGCCTACTATTTCTTTTTCATATTTTCTTGTTCCTTCTTGGGGTTTCAGTTAGTTCGTGTCTTAATGATTTTAAACATAATTTATATTTTACTTCAGATTTTCATTCCATTATCTTAAGTTTTGGGTTGATAATTCTGCTGTTTTTTTCTCACTCTCACTCAGTGAATGTGTTCCTTGTGTGGTTTGTAATTTTTTATCATGAGCTCTCTTCTTCAGCATGACTATTGTTTCCTATAAGAACTCCATATGGCCTGCATTGTGGGACT
Source organism: Equus asinus (assembly GCF_041296235.1). Lineage (NCBI taxonomy): Eukaryota > Metazoa > Chordata > Mammalia > Perissodactyla > Equidae > Equus > Equus asinus. Next base: position 138,739,241 of record NC_091790.1, on the reverse strand, counting down.
ATCCCTCCAGAGTACTTGGTTTGGGGCAGAAGTTGAGGGTATTTTTGGCTTAGGGCCAATTATTATATTAATTTCTAAACCTGGAGTTGAGGGTTTAACCTAGTTGGGTAGGCTAAGTTCAAACCCTGAATCTGTTTGAGGCACAAATCTGTGGTATTAAATTATCGGGAACAACTTATTTGTTGTTAATTCTCTACCCAGAACCCAGGCAGAAACGTATATAAACATATCTGTTGTCTCTCTTGCTGGGGAACAAATTTATTTCTTAGTCCACCTTTTCACTGAAGGTGTAGTCCTTTCAGGCCATCAGCTTTATGTGGGAAACAGTTCCAACTTTCTTCCTCATTTGGGCCCTGTATTAGTCTGCTCAGGCTGCCATAACAAAATACCACAGGTCACGTGGCTTAAACAACAGAAATTCATTTTTTCTCAGTTGAGGAGCCTGGAAGTGCGAGATCATGGTGTCAGTATGGTTGGGTTCTGGCGAAGGCTCCCTTCTGGCTTGCAGATGGCCACCTTCTTACTGTGTCTTTGTACAGCAGGGAGAGAGAGAGAACGTGAGTTCTCTTGTGTCTCTTCTTATAAGGGCACTAACCATTAAACCAAGGCCTGATCCTCATAACCTCATCCAACCATAAATACCTCCAAATGCCCCATCTCCAAATACCATCATATTGGGGGTTAGAGCTTCAACATACGAATTTCCGGGGGACACAAATGTTCAGTCCGTAACAGGTCCCATCCTTTGTCTATTGTCCCCTTGAGGATATGAAAGCCAGACTTCTGGTTTACCAAAAGTGAGGCCCTCACTCACCACACACTCTGTTGCAGCATCAGCTCACACCCTTAGTGCTCTGGTCTTCCATTCCCACTATATTTCTGGAACCTAAGGACTTCATTTCCTTTCTTTGGATCAAGTATGCAGCGTGCCAAAGCGTTTTCAGGTCTTCTAGTGTTACCTTATTGCCAGAAGCAGACGTATCTCACACCTGGCTTTTATCTTTAATTTGTGTGGCCTAAACTAGTCTGAATTTCCATTCCTTTAAAGATGATGTACACAAGTATCATATTCATTCTGAGAAAGAGCAATTAGAGATAGCAATATGCTGCAAATTAAAAATGTTAAATATAGCAAAAACAAATACAGACTCCCTAATAATGCATTTTAATTATAATGCATTAATATAACACATTTTATCTGAGGATATTAAAGTGTCTTATAAGTACATTATAATTCCTTGAAGAGATCATGAATGTTTCCAACCCAGCAACCATAGAACAATAAAAGACCATTGAAATTTGATTGTAAATTAAATATTATTGATTCCCTTTTTAAAGATTATAAGTACAATTTCTAGAATGTTATGTTATTGGTGCAGAAAAGGGCATTTTTCTCAGGACATAAGTTGAATAATTATAGTGGTTTATTTCAAAGATGAGTCCTACAGGGTGAACAGTTCTGAGAAGAGTGAGAAGGAGTTAAATATACAAGTAATCTTGGTTGGAGAAAGTATAAACATTGGGAATTGGGGACCCAGGAGTCTCTTTATTGTCTTGCTATATCCCAATGGCTCTGAGACCGATCATATTCTCCCTGTGCCTTCCCTTTTTCCTCTAGAAATAAAGAGCAACAAGATTCATTGAAAAGATTATTTGCTGTTAACCATGAGGTCAAACCTAATGTACTTGGAGAAGAAGCTGAATGGAGAAGCTGAGCTGGCCTTCTTGGTAATGTACAAAGGCAGATTCTGTTTGGAGGTTTAGATCTGTGGTAAGGGTAATCATTCAAAGGACAAGCCTGAAAATCATGGAATCAAACTGGCTTTCATGGTATCTTCCAGAGTAGGAATTAGTTCAAACTCAAGCCAGACCTCTCTTTAGAAACAGGTAAGGCTCAAGATTAAAGATTAGTTCACCAAACTTAGGCTAGGAAAGGAAGTCATACCTAATTTTAAGGCCAGCTCATTAAAGCCTTCAGGCATTCTCCCTGCTAGTATTTTGGGGACTTGTCTCGGTTCTAAATACCTAGGGATAATAGTCAGCCAACTATAAGGCCATACCAGTTGCTAAAATATGGAAAGACCTCTATAGCAGTTGGTAAAAAGCAACTTTCCTTGGTGTCCAAAGTGCCCTGGCCACTCAGCCCCTTTTTAGATATGTATTTTTATGTATCTTAACAGTCTGATTTTATGGGGGCCCTAGACTTTGGCAAAAGGGCCCATTTTGACTCCTTTCTTCCTGGACATCATTGCTGAATGTTCTCAGTAAACAATACCAGTGGATCCTAGACTTTTGCATTTCACAGATTAAATAAACAAATAAATCAATATTTAAATATTTTGCAAATTGACATAATCTTATCAAATTTCTATCTTGCCAGGTAAAGAACATTAATTTTAAAAAATCATCTTCTGCCATCACTATGCTATGTAAGCAAGAGCAGAAGGACACAAATTGAGAATAAAATCCCCTAAAGAATTTATCTTATGAAAATTCACTATACTGTCTTTCTATTTCTCATTTTACCAAGGACTAGTGAGAAATTAACTATGGATGGGTAGTGATTGGTGATATTTGCTAACCTGCACTGTGTTCCCTACACTAATCAGTTTCCAAGCTTAGCCCTAATGAAATTCAGTTGTTTCATTTGCTTCGCAGTTTTGTTTTATGTTCCAGACCCTGGACTGCACGCTGACCCTAAAGTGTAAAATGAAGACAGTCTTAGCATTGGTGACGTCCTATCACTTCCTCCCTCACCACTGGAAATGAACAGGAGCCCTGCAGTTCTAACATGTATATCTGGTTCTCTGTCTTGAGGCTGAACAGAGACCAACATTTTATAGCCTGTCCTTTTCTCCTTTCCATGCAACACATTGGCATTGCACATTTATTTGCGTGTGTATTATCCAATAATATTGGAGCTTTCCTGGTCACATGGATTGCTCCACTAATAATATGCAAATATGTAGTCAGGCCTTGATACCAGGCAAAATAGCCAATACATATGTTTCCTATAGAAAATATTTCTCTGGCTTTGACTAAAAAGTGCCTATAAGGGCCTTTCATCTCTATCCTCAACTACATCAAAGAATGAGTGCTTCTAAGGCATATTATAAAACTAGAGAAAAAGAGTTTTATCTGACACTTTTTACCAAACTATTTGTGGAGGAAAGAAATGGCTTCAGTAGCAAAACAGAAAGGCATAATTGATTATACTATTCGGAAGCTGTTACAACATGAAACAAACATCATAAGATCGTAAGAAGATTCAGCTAATAATGTATTTCTGACATCAATAAAATTAGTTGTTTTTTGTCTGTGTTGTGAAATTTCCAATTTGTTTTAGCCTCGCGTATTATTCTATGATGGCATGATGATTCTCATTATGCTTCCCTAAGCCCTATCAGCAGATAGAGTCTAGACTCCAATTAGCTCTATATTTAGTTGAAATAGTCTGGCTTCATCTGTTTTCAGAACAGTTAATGTATTTGGCTCATTACTCTGAAAACACTGAGTACAATTTAACTCATAAAATGTGCATCCAGCGTTATCTTATGTAAGGAGCACAAAGATCTACAGTGTGATGATTTTATTCTTTTCCTATGGCAGTGAGTCAGGAAATAATAGCTATTATTTTTGATGAATTACTATGTACCAGACACCTTGTTCACCTTTGATATGCATTATTCATTTAGTTCTCACAACAACAAATTATTATCCCCATTTACATATTTAAAAGCTTACCTAGAGTCATGCACCTAGGAAAGGGCAGAGGCAGGACAGTCTGACTTCAAAGCCTGAAGTCTTAACCACTATGCTACAAGAAGTAATTGATTCCACGGACTCAAATTTTAATGCTAAAGTTTGTACAGACTATGTCCTCAAAGAGATGGAACCTAGTGTTTCAATTCTGACATGAGGGTACTTTGAACATGAAGATGGCGTTCATTTTTACTTATTCCTCCAAGAGGGTTATCCCCCTGCTCAACATCCTTGAGTGAATTTCCATTGCTCTTGGATAAAAATTCCAAAGTTTATGAGTTTCTGGACACTTAGACTGTCCTCCATTCCAGGCTCCTTCACTTACTTGGTTCAACCACTCTGGCCTCCTACGCATTTTCCAATACTCCACAGTTTCTTTCCTCATGGCTTTCTTCTATCTTCTTCTCTCGAACTCAAACATTCACTCTGCTCCTACACATACCTCCAGCTTCAATTAAATGTCATTTACAAAGAGGCCTTCTTGACTCTCCAACCTACACCAGATCCTCCTATACTGTTTTTCTATAGGGCCCTTTGTGGTCCATTATCACAGGTTATAAATATATACTTAATTTTGTGATTATTTCTTTAATGTGTCCCCATATCACTAAAATGTAAGATTCAGGTATCTCTGGGACTGAGTTGGTCTTACTCACCACTGAACATTTCTGAATCCTCCCACCCCATATTTGTTGCTAGGAATTATTCATTGATTAAATGAATAGTGATAGATTTATGAAGCTCCATTGTCTTTTCAAGCAGATGCCAGCTAAGGTTAGTCTGTATCCATGAAACTGAGCAAAGCTATACGAGTGCATGGGTTTCAGACTATGCTCTTGGCTCTGGTGCTAGACTGAATGTTTCAGTTTATTCCTGAGCCATTTCCTTGAAACTGCTATTCAAGAAAACAAACATAAGCATAGGACCGACTATTCCCAGGAAGTTGCTGTAGAGCTTAGAGCAAGATGGAAGACAAGAGAGGGGAGACTCTGCCTTATATTTTTGGAGCTGCAAACTGGAAATGTCACATTTCTTCAACACTGACCACAACGGTTAAAGAAAGTGTCTATTCTGAAGATGGTGATGAAGAAGATATTTTTTTAAATTCTTAGACTGATTTCTTCATTGTTGCAAATAGCCAAAATTAAAATATGTATTGGTAGGATTAAATAAATATATAGGATTATAGAATCAACAACATTTTTAGAGAATCTGGTAGGAACAAAAAAGCATTGGTGTCTTTGAGGTCATTAATTCTTAATGCTGAAGTCTATGAGCTTTGCACTTTTTCTATGCATGTTAAACATTATTATTTTATAGGAATGAGTGTGTGGAAGTGGGGCAGACAGGAAGGGAGAAATGCCCTGTTCAAAATCTATTTCATATTGCAAACTCTCTCATAAAAAATAGCTTTTTTTCATTACAAAGATAATGCATGCTCATTATAGAAATTTTAGAAACAGAAAAATATAAATAAATCATTCAAATCACAACAATTTCAAGAAAATCTTAGGTAACATATGGTGTATTTCTGTTCAGTCTTTTTGCTGGGTATCTTTTTAACATAACTGCAGTAAATTTGTATCAAACAAGATTGATTATAGTTTTTAGAGTTTATCTTTTATGATTTATAAAAGGAAATATGCCTGCAATTATAAAATATTTTGGGAAAATAGATAAAGGAAAAAAATGAGTATTACCCCATATGTCACTACCCACAGATACCTTCTAATATTTTGGCATATGTTCTTACAATCTTTTTTTGGAGTATTTTCTTAAGTTGTTATACTATATCATACATATTGGTTTTATAGCAGAGTTAACACAGATATTCACAGATCCTAGAATGTCACAGAATCATTTCTGAGGGCTAATAATTTGCTGCGTGTTTCATTTCACCTTAGTCTACCCATGTGGTTCAACAGAATAAAGTACTCTATACTCCATGCATTTAATTTAAAAACTCCCTTTACTGATTTCATGAGTGGGCCAATACACAAGATCAGATCATCAAATCAGACTCTCTCAAAGAGTGCTTACACAGTAACAAACTTTATTAATAATTTCTGGACATGGGCAACCAAGAGGCACGGACAAAGCAGACAGAGGTCTGGGACATCAAAGGCAGCTTCATGCGTCCCTTCTCCCCACATCAGATATGTACTTTATGACCCAGAATAATAGATGAGATTTCAGATAAGGTTTGGCAGGCTTACCTCACATAGCAAGAGGTGTGCTTAAGTTATGAAATATCTTCATTATATACTACAGAGCGTTACGAAACTTATGTGAGTTTATTTACTAAGTAGTCCTTAGCAAGGTCATCCTGCTAAGGTGTTCTATAGATAAGAACCCTTCGTCTTAGCAAATATTATGACTTAGGTCGTCATCCAATTCTCTCAGAAAGGCCTTGTAATTTTCATTATATAGGTCCTTCACTTCCTTAGTTAAATTTACCCCAAGGTATTTTATCCTTTTTGTTGTGATTGTGAATGGTATTGTGTTCTTGAGTTCTTTTTCTGTTAGTTCGTTATTAGAGTATAGAAATGCTACTGATTTATGCATATTGATTTTGTACCCTGCAACTTTGCTGTAGTTGCGATTACTTCTAAGAGCTTTCCAATGGATTCTTTGGGGTTTTCTATGTATAAGATTATGTCGTCTGCAAACAGCGAGGGTTTCACTTCTTCCCTCCCTATTTGGATTCCTTTTATTCCTTTTTCTTGCCTGATTGCTCTGGCCAGGACCTCCAGTACTATGTCAAATAAGAGTGGCAATAGAGGGCATCCTTGTCTCGTTCCTGTTTTCAGGGGGATGGCATTCAGTTTTTGCCCATTGAGTATGATGTTGGCTATGGGTTTGTCATATATGGCCTTTATTATGTTGCCATAGTTTCCTTCTATGCCCATTTTGTTCAGAGTTTTTATCATAAATGGCTGTTGGATCTTGTCAAATGCCTTCTCTGCATCTATTGAGATGATCATGTGGTTTTTATTCCTCAGTTTGTTGATGTGGTGTATCACGTTGATTGATTTGCGGATGTTGAACCATCCCTGTGTCCCTGGTATGAATCCCATCTGATCATGATGTATGATCCTTTTGATGAATTGCTGAATTCTGGTTGCCAAATTTTGTTTAGAATTTTTGCCTCTATGTTCATCAATGATATTGGCCAGTAGCTGTCTTTTTTCGTGGTGTCCTTGTCAGGTTTTGGTATCAGCATGATGTTGGCCTCGTAGAATGTGTTAGGAAGTGTGCCATCTTCCCTAATTTTTTGGAATAGTTTGAAAAGGATAGGTATTTAATCCTCTCTGAAAGTTTGGTAGAATTCCCCAAGAAAGCCATCTGGTCCTGGGGTTTTATTCTTTGGGATGTTTTTGATTGCTGTTTCAATCTCTTTCCTTGTGATTGGTCTGTTCAAATTGTCTGCTTCTTCTTGAGTGAGCTTTGGGAGATTGTAGGAGTCCAAGAATTTATCCATTTCCTCTAGGTTATCCATTCTGTTGGCATATAGTTTTTCGTAGTATTCTCTTATAATCCGTTGTATTTCTGCAGAGTCTGTTGTTATTTCTCCTCTTTCACTTCTGATTTTGTTTATTTGAGCTTTCTCCCTTTTTTTCTTTGTAAGTCTGGCTAGGGGTTTGTCAATTTTATTTATCTTCTCAAAAAACCAGCTCTTTGTTTCATTGATCCTTTCTACTGCCTTTTTCGTTTCAATAGTATTTATTTCTGTTCTGATTTTTATTATTTCTCTCCTTCTGCTGACTTTGGGCTTTATTTGTTCTTTTTTCTCTAGTTCAGTTAGGTGTAATTTAAAATTGCTTATTTGGGATTTTTCTTGTTTGTTAGGATGTGCCTGTATTGTGATGAATTTTCCTCTTAATACAGCTTTTGCTGTATCCCATATGAGTTGGTATGGCATGCTACCATTTTCATTTGTTTCCAGGTATTTTTTTATTTCTCCTTTAATTTCTTCAATGATCCATTGCTTGTTCAGTAGTGTGTTGTTTAGTCTCCACATCTTTGTGCCTTTCTCAGCTTTCTTCTTGTAATTAATTTCTAGCCTTATAGCATTATGATGGGAGAAGATGCTTGTTATTATTTCAATTTTTTTAAATTTGTAGAGGCTTGCCTTGTTTCCCAACATATGGTCTATCCTTGAGAATGTTCCATGTGCACTTGAGAAGAATGTGTATTCAGCTGTTTTAGGGTGAAGTGATTTATATATGTCTATTAAGTCCAATTGTTTTAGTTTTTCATTTAGCTCCACTATTTCCTTGTTGATTTTCTGTCTGGATGATCTGTCCATTGATGTGAGTGGGGTGTTGAGGTCCCCTACTATTATTGTGTTGTTTTTAACATCTTCCTTTAGGTCTGTTAATAGTTGCTTTATGAATCTTGGTGCTCCTGTGTTGGGTGCATAGATATTTATAAGCGTTATTTCTTCTTGATGAAGTGTCCCTTTGATCATTATATATTGTCCCTCTGTGTCTCTCTTTACCTGTCTTATTTTGAAATCCGCTTGGTCTGATATGAGAATTGCAACACCTGCCTTTTTTTGCTTGCTATTAGCTTGAAGTATTGTCCTCCACCCCTTCACTCTGAGCCTGTGTTTGTCCTTGGGGCTGAGGTGTGTTTCCTGGAGGCAACAAATTGTTGGATCTTGTTCTTTAATCCATTTTGCCACTCTGTGTCTTTTTATTGGAGAGTTCAATCCGTTTACATTGAGAGTGATTATTGATGCGTGTGGACTTAATGCTGTCAATCTGTCACTCATTATCTTGTTTTCCTGTGTTTCTTTTCCTGTGTGCTTTAGCCTACCCATTTAATACTGCAATTTCTTATGCTGGGTTTCTTAGATTTTTCCTTATTTATGATTTGTGACTCTGTTCTGTATTTTATTTTAGTGTCTACCCTGAAGTTTGTATTTAAAATCTCGTGTATAATATAGTCTATTCTCTGGTGGTCTCTTACTTACTTGGCCAATACTGATTTAGACCCTTTGCTCTTCCCCTCCTAAATAATTATTTTCATTTCTTATTCCAACTCATGTTATGAATTTGTAGTTACAGTGATAAGATCGTCCTTGCTTTGGTAGTTTCCTTACCTTTACCCTAATGCTATAGTTGAATATTTGCTATCCTGTTCTGGTTCTATCCATCGGTCTCCCTAGTTTGTGGATTGTGACCCCTTTCTCCCTTTTTTCTTTTTTCAGGTATGAGAGCCTTCTTGAGGATTTCTTGTAGTGGAGGGCTTTTAGTTACAAATTCCCTTAACTTTTGTTTGTCTAGAAAAGATTTAATTTCTCCCTCATATCTGAAGGAAATTCTTGCTGGATAGAGTATTCTTGGCTGAAGATTTTTATCTTTTAAAGCTTTGATTATGTCACTCCATTCTCTCCTAGCTTGTAAGGTTTCTGTAGAGAAATCCACTGAAAGTCTGATAGGAGCTCCTTTGATAGGTTATTCTTTTCTTTTTTCTTACTTCCCTGAGTATTCTTTCTTTATCTTTCCTTCTTGCCAATTGTACTACTACGTGCCTTGCAGTAGGTCTTTTTACATTGACAAATCTAGGAGATCTGAAAGCTTCCTCTACACACATTTCTCCGTCAATCCCAGATTTGGGAAGTTCGCTTCAATAATTTCGTTAAGTACACTTTCTGCTCCATTTTCCTTTTCCACGTTCTCGGGAATTCCTATGATCCTTAAATTCTTACTCCTCATTGAATCCACATTCTCTCGGAGATTTTCCTCGTTTTTTTTTTTAATTCATAGTTCTCTTTCTTCCTCTGTCTGGAGCCATTCAGCCTGTCTATCTTCAATTATGTTAATTTGCTCTTCTATGGTGTCTACATGGGCATTCAGGGAATCCATATTCTGTTTTGTCTGGTCCATTGTGTTTTTCATCTCTAGTAATTCTGTTTGATTCTTCTTTATAATTTCAATCTCTTTTGTGAAGTAACTCCAGAACTCATTGGCTTGTTTCTCTATCTTTCTCTGTCCCTCATTGAGTTTTTTTATTATAGCTGCTCTGAACTCATTATCACTTAGTTGACCTAATTCCAAGTCCTCAGGACTTAATTCTATGTTTTTATTGTTTTCCTTCTGGTCTGGGGCTTTTATAAATTGCTGGATGGTAGAGGAGCATTTTTTTCACATGGTGGTAGAATTTGGTTGCAGTTACAGCCTGTTGCCACTAGATGGGGGTCGAGAGCCACGTGTTCTGAGCTCTCGCCTTCGGGCAAGATGGTGGCACCCAGTGCGCTTTTCCATGAGGGAGGGGCTGCTATTCTTGCAGCCGATCTGGATTCAGATCAGTTCTGTTCTCTGGTCTCCTGAGGCCCTGGGTTTATGGGGTCCCTGTGCACTGAAGCATTCCCCCCTAGCGGGTTTCCACTGAACCAGCAGCAGGAGTCCTGGATGATCCCCCGGTCACGCAGCCCCTCCACTGCTCCTTCCCAACCAGCGCAGCAGGGATCGCAGACTCTAGGGGAGGGAGCCACTTGCTCTCCTACCATTCCAGCGCCTCCGAGGCCATCAGCAGGTTTATGGTCTCTGCCTTCTTGGTATTGTAGGTCTCTAATGTGTTGGCATTAGATTTATTCTCTGAAATTCAGTTTTTCCAATCCTTTGTTGTATTTTGGAGGGGAGAGAATCCCAGGTCAGCTCACCCCGCCATTTTGCTCTGCCTAGAAGACCTGTCCATTTACTTTTTAATAGATGCTATTATAATTTCTATTCTAAAAGCCATATTTGATTCTTTAAAAAATCTACTATGCTAATTTTTTTGTAGTTTCTTATTCCCTGCAAGTATGTGCAAGCTTTTACTTCATTTATTTAAACTTATAAAACATAATTCTTGTAGAATATTTTCTGATAATTCTCATCTGTTGTCTTATAGTTCTGTTTCTGCTATTTTTCCACCTTTACTTATGTATAGTACCTTGTTTTCTTATATACTTTGTGATTCTACACTGTGGGCTGCATATTGTCCTTGAAACATTATTTGTGGAGAATTTTGATGCCTTGAATAAAGCTACCTTCTTTCAGAAAGCATTTTTATTTGTATTTATGTCAGGAGCCTAGAGGCATTACTAGTCTAAGACCAATTTAGATTAAAATTAAATTCATGGGCTTGATATTTTTTCAACTACTTAAATGATATGAATGTGGACTGCAAATTTTCACTAGGACCAGTTTGTAAACACAGCTTCTAAGGGAAAGATTTTATTTTTCCTCTGCTCTGCTCAGCACCAATACAGACACTTGGGGTTATTTTAGGTGGTGTAGGGGGATGAGTTTATCTCTTGTCATCCTTCCCACAATGCTGCAGTCCTTTGGAATCTCAGCTTAACGTGGGGAGGGGTCCTAGTTGACTCCCTTCCATTGAGTATGCCCTGGAACTTGATGTGAAAATCAAAGTTCAAGTTTGACATAGCAACAGAGATTGGATTGGTGGTTACCTTAGGGCAAGGGGGGCAGGGGGAGGGCAAAAGGGGAGATTAGGCTCACATGGGTGGTGATGGACTGTAATTAGTTTTTGGGTGGTGAACATGATATTATCTACACAGAATTTGAAACATATTACTATGTACATCTGAAAGCTATATAATGTTATAACCCAATGTTACTGAAATAAAAAAATTTAAAAGAAATAATATCCAAAGTCAAAAAAGAAAGTTCAAGTTTTCAGAAATTGGCAAAGGCCCTGAGGACAATAGCATCGAATTTCTGAGCCTTCATTTTCCTCTTAGGCTTCATAGTTGCTTACTTTCTTATCAGCTCTTTGATGCCTTTAAGATCTTTTTATTATTATTATTTGATGCAGAACTTTTAGTTGTGGGAGGTTTTGGTATTTGATACAGAATGCATGGTTCAGGGAGGGATTGGTCCCAACAAATTGATCTGCCTTCATCACAGAAATAGAAGTCTCCTTCATGTCTTCTGGATCCTCCCATATCCTTTAGCTCCCCTCTTACCCTGAAAACTTGCTATTATCCAGGTTTCCATCCTTGTATTCTTTTCTATTTGTGTATGTTCTCCCTTGGTTTGGTGACATCCACTGGCATGGGTTGATTGCTACATTCCTGTCTTCTACTCTGAGTTGGACATTTCCATGTGGATGTATTTGCCTGCACCCTCAAGTCAGAATCTTTTCTCATGAACCAGTTCCTCCTGTCATATTCATCTGTGAAACAACACTATTTTCCCAGGCATTGTTCTCAATATGTAAAGTCACAATTGATTCTTCTTCATCCTGTGTAAGCAGTGCCTCACAGTTCTCCCACAGGCTTGCTATCTTCCAACTTGGTCACGTCTCATCGAGCCATTGCTAACTTTTACCTGGGCTCCCTTTCTCTGTAATCTTCCACCTCTGGCCCATTCTGGGCATTTCCTCCAGTAGTGAATGCCCTTTTTATGAAACGCTTCATGGGTTTACATTTCTCAATCAAAAAAGCCCAGACTCCTTAACCAGTTGTCATGTGAGCCCTACATGATCTTCTTCTAGGCTTTCTTTTCAGGCTTGTATCCCACTATACATAGGCATTAGGCCAACTCGACAACTTGCAAATCTCTGAAAACACTGTATATTTTTCTATTTCTATACTCTTGTACATTCCATTTGCATTCTGGAATAATCTCCTTCATGTATCTCTCTTGAAATCTAATCATGCTAGGTCGAATTCTAAATGTCGCTACCTCTAAAAATATCTTCCGTCTTCACCCCAGCCTTTTTTTCTAATACCCATAGAATCTCTTATATATCAGATTGAATCATATGAGATTGAAGCTTTGATAGGTCAAAATTGGCAATTTCATTTGAGTTGACCTAAAACCTAGCTCAGTGCTTTATGTAAAATTAACACGTGCATAATAAGTATTCACTTAAATGAGTGAAGGAACATTTTGACAAAAATAAGCAATACAGTCCAACAATGAAGGAAGATAAGTCTACTTTAATACTTTCAGAATAAAGAGAATTGAAATTTTACTCCCCTAAATGTATGAAGTATTGTCAGTGTACATTCATATACACATACAGTAAGTGAAATTGCCCAAGGAAGTCAGAAATCACTATGGCTGGAATTCAGAGAAGAATAAGCATAGCAAAAGTAGCAGAATTACCCATGTTTGCAGCTCATACTCACTTCATAAGGCTCAATGGAAACTGATAAGCTACATGTACCCAAATCTACTTTGAACTAATTGAATGCAAGGGACTCTTTAAGAACAAAGTGTTATTATTGCAACAATACTATTGAAAACATCATGTGGTAATTGGAAAATAAAGTCAGGAACTGCAATTTAACTTAAAAATTAAAGGAAATTCATTTAAGAGCTCTCTTGGCATTTCACTTCTTGTTGCTAAAAATCTACTTTTAAAAGCCAAATTAACCAGATTGTCCATTAACATTGATCACATTAGCTAGATAATTTCCAGGTCTCGATCTTACTTATGCTGTGTGAATGCAGCATAATGTGAAAGTGAAGACAATGTGTCTTTCTTTTTTTCTTTTTTTTGGGTGAGGAAGATTGTCGCTGAGCTAACATCTGTGCCAATCTTCCTCTATATTGTATGTGGGACACTGCCACAGCACAACTTGATGAATGGTGTGTAGGTCTGCACCTGGGATCCAAACCTGTGAACCCTGGGCTGCCAAAGTGGAGTGCGTGAACTTAACCACTCTGCAACCAGGCCAGCCCCTGGGGACAATGTATTTTGATGCCTAATGTACTGTTTTCACAAGAATCCTCTCTGCCATGTCCATTGTTAGTTAGAACTGCTTTGTATTACATAAGCATGGAAGAGAACCATTAACAAGGACTTCTCTGATGTCATAAAAACAATGTCTCCTCTTTGCTCTCTTGTGTAATGAAGGACAGAGTTCACAGATAAATATGAATGGGACTCCGCCAAGATTTCCTTAGCAGTACCTGTAATAAAGACGCTGAGCTGAAAGGAAAAATCCTCCTCCATTTGCTGAATTGGCTACTTCACTTCTCAGAGCTGTCCTTACAGCTTTTTATCACCAGGGAAACAAAGAATGTACCTTGAGCTCAGTGCCAACCTTTGCAACTCTCCCTCTTAAAATAAAATGAGTACATTTTGTACCACCTGCAGAACAGGAATAATTAAGCAATAAGCTGAAAAACATGAATACAACTTGATACTTTTCTCAATGAACTGATATGTATCCAACTAGGAAATCAAGAATCTTGCTTTTTGACAGAATAATTTTTAAAAATATTTATGGCGATGTTTTCATTTTTGTGCAATGTTGTGGTTACTTTCCTTTTAATTTGCTTAGGATTGTATGGGTTTGGTTGTACTATTGGTGGAGAAACTCTAGCATCTGCTCTATTTCAAACCAGAAGAGCTCTCAGATGTATAGTTAATGGCCATCCAGGATGGTTGCAGTGTTGTGTAAGCTTATAAAGCATGTTTGCTGGGGAAAAGTAAAAACAAAAACACTGAATCAAAGACCTGAGTTTGATTCACAGTTACTACCAATGAGGTGTATAATCATGAGCAAGTTTTTAACCTATTTTTTTTAACCTTTTCTTCCTTTCTATAAAATTAAAATGAGACTATGCACTTCTTACTTTATTAAGATGCTGTAGGGATTAAAGTATATTTCATAAAAACTCTATGAGGTGCAATATAGCATGCATCCATAAGGTATTACTGTTGTTAATTTCTCTCATAGAAAGATAACAATGTAATGAGAACAAAGAATACTTTAGGAACCGTGAGTGCTATGCATCACTTAATAAAAGGTTGGCTTTATTTCCCCAAATACTTTCTTTTGCTGTTCTGCTACTATTATTCAGACCATTAAGGGAAAATGGTGAGCCCTGTGAACAGAATTATGTGTGACCTATTCTGTAATGCAAGTGGGAGCTCTGTTCTCTGATTGCAGCATTGTAATCTCCCATTACAGCATGCACGGTAAATCATTCTGCAGGCAGAAGGCAGGTTGGATCCTCAGGTAATCTGTGAACAGTGACACTCTTTATAACAAGGCTACGCCACTCTGTCCTCCGTGTGATGATGGTGTCTCCAGCATACATGGTACTGCATTTCCACTAGACAGTTAGATGTAACGATCAATAAAAGAAGATCTATTTTTATTCTGTGGAGCAGCTTCTAAAAGGTGCACAATGAGTAAGATATACATTGAACAACATAGCAGACCAAGAAGCACAGATGATATCAATCAAACCAATGATAAAATAGTAATATCTTACACTTGTATGACACTTTTTTGGTAAAAAAACAAAACAGAAACAGAGCCTTCTCATGGATGATTTTATTTGATTTTCACAACAGCTTCATGCGGTAGGTAGGCAAATTACATTTACTGCCATTTTTACAGACAGTGAGAGGGGTTAAGTGACTCGTCCGAGCTCACAGAAATTTTATGATTCCTACTACAGCTCTCTTTCTAACATTTCTGATTATGCAAAAGGCAGACAAGAAACATTCCACCGATTATGTTGCTTTATTAAATTTTTGTTTCTCACCTTCTCCAATGGAGTTTGTGACTAGGTGAAGGTAATGTGAAAAGGGAAAGGAGAGACAAGAAGAAAACATAAAAACGGTATTCTTCAAACTGCACAAAATTCTAATGTATTGGGGCTGGCCTGGTGGTGTAGTGGTTAAGTTCGCAGACTCTGCTTGGGCAGCCTGGGGTTTACCGGTTCAAATCCCAGGGGACAACCTACACACCACTCATCAAGCTATGCAGTGGTAGTGTCCCACATACAAAGCAGAGGAAGATTGGTGCGGACGTTAGCTCAGTGGCAATCTTTCTCACACAAAAAGAGGAAGATTGGCAACAGATGTTAACTCAGGGCCAATCTTCTTCACCAAAAAAAAAAAAAGGTAATGTATTATGCTCATACATTTGGTTTTGAAATAGCCATCTAACAGCAGCATGTGGCATTCACTGGATTTTTTTCTGTAACTGAAATTAATTTGATTTTGATAATTTTACTGTAACCTTTGTGTAGGCACCTTAAGATGCACTGAAATGAAAAGTATCAGTTGTTCATTTTTAATGATTTCCCAATAATCTGGATGCCTCCTGCCACATTGCCATACCTCCCTCCACATGTCACATACTCATACTGCTTTCCATGGCACTCCCACCAAATAAATAAATAAATAATGCATGTATGCATGCGTTAAGAATTTATAATTGGTCAGATAATTTTCTAGATTCTTTAGCAAATATTGTCTCCTTCCTGACTTGAAGAAACCGTAAGCTTTTCGACAGAGAAGGATCTCTTCAGTTAGGGGCCTGTACATTTTGAGAAATAGTGTTTGAAAGTGTTGAATGGAAGAAAACTCAATAAATGAGGATAATGTATAACTCTGGGGCTCCTAAAACTAGACGAGGGAGGTGGGAGTGTGACAGGTTTTTCATCAGTCTCTGCTCTTTTCGTATCTGGCATGGAATGGGTGCTTGGTAACTGTTTGCTGGTGGTTGGTTAGATGGGTGGATAAATTTAAAGTGACACACTCCAAGTGTAAACTTCCTGTAGAAATTATATCTTAAATATCTCTTGCACTTTTGAGCCCCAAATTGGCCCTGCAGGCCAATGTTGGGCAAAATCATAAAAAATTACATTCTTTTTCACTTGACCTCTTACTCATCTTCTTGGCTCTTTGATTCACACAAAAGCGTTGAAGAACATGGTAGCATTTATTAATTACAGTGCAATTTTACATAACATCCTTATAATATATGTACGGCAGACATTATAATCAATACCCCTTCAAAGATTGAGAAACTGATGCTCAGAGAAAGGAGTGCAGCCAAGAATTTGGTCCAAGTTATCTGAATACAGACATGTCCTGTATCTTTCCTATCAGACTTTTCTCTGCTATCTCTTAGAATCTAGCTGTCAGCTATCTATCAATTATTCCACCAGTATTTATATGATAACTAATGATAGTGCTTAGACAATGCTTCCTAGGACACTTAAAGTCTGGAAAATGGCAGTTTTTTAAAAACCTTCAGGATCCAAAGGAACGAAATTATAAAGGTCAAAGGATAAATTGGCAGGGTTCATGTGTTTGGTCAGGAAACCCCACTCAATGCTTCCTTGAAGTCACATTCTCAAAAGTCCTCTGTTGATTAATGTATGTATTCACACACATGGGAAGGGTGGGAAGCAAAACAAAATTTTATTTATCTGTTAATGTCACATGCAGGTTCTAATCCTGACCCTACAAAGACATCCTTCATAATGTTCTCAATGACACACTTAATTTCAGAGTCTTAATACAACAAAATTACACTTCTTCAGTTAATTTCTTTGCTTGTTTGTAAGTGAATTCCAATTGGAATTAAGTTTTTGCCTGGAAAACATGATCTATTCCAAATTTCAGCATTTTCTGTGTCTTTTAAGCACTGTCCATAAAGGCCTCTGGGAAAAGGTTTGAATTTATTTTTGATTATTTTGTTTCTTGCCCACTAGCCCCTTGCCTCCCTTTCATTTTTCTTTATCTCAATCAAGGCCATCCTGATTTTAAACATGAATTTGGATTCTGAAATCCTCAGGCAACACTAAGTGTTGTCCTAGTTAATAAATAATAGTTATTTAGTGCAAAATTTGTCTGTACCTTAACAAAAAGGGAAAGGGTAAGAAATTGGCAAAGATTTGAATAGTGTGCTTCAACCAGCAATATGAGACATGTTTAAAGATAATTTTCTAGGTTTGCACTCATATATTACTATACTGCAAATATAATTTTTAATATTTTAATAGCTATATTTGAATATAATTGGTGTTCTTTGCAATCCTGTGTGTTTTACTTTATGCATTTAAATATATTTTTCTGATTAGCAGTCCGTCTCATGCTGCTAAAGAGTCCATGGCACAAAATAGGTTAATAACTCTTGCTCCACATGCTGGGATACTAGAGGTCAAACAAAAGACAAAGCTCCAAACACTCATTTACAGAAGTTTAGTGACATCAACACAAAAGGGCCTACTTGTTGTGGTGGCGAAATAAAATGAATTTAAAATAGATAGAGAAGAGATATAATGAAGAGAGTAATGGATGTAAACTTAGTTTGTAAAGTGTAAAATGGTTATGTAAATAATGATGTTACTGCTATCACAAGAAACAATATTAGTGTAAATAATAATATTTACTACCTCTTGAAAATTATTCCTTTTGCCAAGCTTTATGAAGTTTCTAGGATTCCACTCCAGTGGAAAGAAAATTTTAAATTTTATTTAATCTTCATTCAGAAGATAAACTGAATTATAAACTACCTATGTCCTCCTTCCGTATATAAAGCTTTTATTTCCCCCCCCCTCCAAAAGAAAAGGATTTGTATATCTTAAGTATGGTAATTTCTCTGTTTCAAATTTTGTGCTGCATATTCTGGTCCCTAGGAATAACTGAAGATTCTGGAAAAATATCATGTAATAATATCTTTTTAATTTATAAAATGAGATTTTTTGAAATATGTATCTTCCTGTTTCTACAGTTTTCTCCTCTGTACAAAGATTTTACATTTTGCAGCCACAGAACTTGATTTTTTTCTATCTTCATTCCAAAATATCTTATGAAATGAGGCATAAATATCACCCTAGACAAGAGACATTTCATGGAGGAAATGGAAGAGGGAGTTGAGGAACTCTCTAAATTGATCTACAAATTCAATGCAATCTATCAGAATTCTACCTGGCTTCTTTGCAGAAATTGACAAGCTCATATTAAAATTCATATGAAATTCAAGGGCCCCAGAATAGCCAAACAATCTTGAAAAAGAAGAACAAAGTAGGAGGGCTAGCAATTCCCGATTTCAAAACTTAGTACAAAGCAATAATCAAGACGGTGTGCATTGGCATAAGTATAGAAATAAAGATCAATGGGATAGAACTAAGAGCCCAGAAATAAGCCTATCTATGACTAACTGATTTTCAACAAAGACTATTCAATGGGGAAAGAATCGTCTTTCCAACAAATGGTGCAGAGACACCTGGATGCAAAAGAATGAAGTGCAACCCTTACCTTACACTACATAAAAAAATTCACTCAAAATGGGTCTAAGACATAAGTGTAAGAGCCAAAACCACAAAACTCTTAGAAGAAAGATAGATGTTAAGTGTAAATTTTCATGACCTTGGTTTTGGTAATGGATTCTTAGATATGACAAAAAAGCACAAGCAACAAAAAAGAAAAAATAGCTAATTGGTCTTTATCAAAATTAAACTTTTCTGCCTCAAATAACCTCATCAAGGAAGTGAAAAGACAACCTACAGAATGAGAGAAAATATTTTCAAATCATATCTGATAAGGGACTCATATCTAGAACATAAAAAGAAGCCTTATAACTCAATAATAAAAAGAGAATGCAGATAAAAAATGAGCCTGGGTGTGGAGGACTGAAAACAGAAGAAGTGGTTGAAGGATTGCATAAAAAACAGATGGGCTTCCAAAACCCAAATTCCTTTGTTCCCCACCTCAGCAGAAGGCTCTCACTTTCGTGAGAAAGAGCAGAAGGCTCTGAATATGAAACTCCAGGTATAACTGAAGGCAAGAATAAGGCTCTGAAATGGAAAACAGAAGTTTTCAGGGAAATCTTGTATTTCTACCAGAATATTGGCAATCAGGTTTATACCCCCAAGCAGGAAATTGGGAGATTTCTCCCTGGAAGAACTGACCAGCCCAAGAGAAAATTTGAGGTATGCTCTCAAAACAAGTCAAGTTTTTGCTTAATCACCCTAAGTGGCCCATTAGTCAGCAAGCCTTTCCCCTCACACAGAACTTCTAATCATCAATCAGCTTTTTAGTAACATGCTCCTGAATACATAAATGCAGGATCATCAGATAGATTAGGGAAATCTCAACTAAGAAGAATTATATACAAAAACACTTCACACTTATACTACACATCTGTACACAAAAACCCAACTATAAGCAATATTCTTAGCTAAGAGAAAATATTAACCCATGAAATAAGAATAAGATACTATAAAAAGGAACCCTCAATAAATAAAAAAGAAGCCATGGAAATTCCAAAAAGATGGAGAGAACAGAAAGTTTTAAAAATTCAATAAAAGTGTTGGAGGATAAAGATGAGGATGTCTCTGAGAAAGCTGAAGTAGAAGATAAAGGGGTAGAAAACAGAGAGAAAGGAAAACTATAGGATCAGTTCACAAGATCCAAACTTGAATTACTAGGAAATCCATGAAAGAACAGAGAAAAAGGAAAAGAAGGCACTATCAAAGAAGTAATAGGATAAAATTTCCAAAAGCGAAGGTCATGATTTAGCAGATTGAAAGGACTCATCCTGCATAATGGATGAAAAAATCCATATTTAGGCACATTATCATGAAATTTTTGAACACTGTAGTTAAAGAGAATATTCTGCAAACTATCAGAGAGAAAACCAAGAATGAAGAAAACTTGATACCAAGGAAACAATAATATTACACACAGGAGAGAGATGAAGGAAAATTTCACGACAACAGTTGTGCAGATGGAAGGGGAAGAGACGAGGCTTCACTGGGACATTGCCAAGAAAGAAAAACGGACTTACAGAGTAGCTGATATGTTAGCCATATTTAGCAGAGTTTTAAAGTTCTGTGAGAAAATTTGTGGCTGAATTAATAACAGGTGCATATAAAAGTAAGGAAATTTTTAAAAAAACAATTATTAACCTTAGGGAAACAAAACAAAGAAAGGAAATACAGTCACTCTATAGCATGTAGTTCAACTATTACAATATTTACATATATTTTAAAATGTAAATATAGAACAATGATCTAACCAAAACTATGACATAACCAAAGTAGAAGAAGGGGAAAACGAAGAGGGAGAACACATTGCAGCTATTGACAATAGCCAAAATGTGGAAACAACCTAAGTGTCTATTGACAGATGAATGGATAAAGAAATGTGTTGGGGCTGGCCCGATGGTATACTGGTTAAGTTTGTGCACTCTGCTTGAGTGGCCCAGGGTGCACAGATTTGGATGCAGGGTGTAGAACTACACGCTGCTCATCAAGCCATGCTGTGGTGGCGTCCCATATATAAAATAGAAGAAGATTGGCACAGATGTTAGCTCATGGCCAGTCTTACACACACACACACACAAAAAGAAAATGTGGTATATACATATGTATATATATGTATATGTATATACAATGAAATATTATTCAGCCGTAAAAAGAGAAAGAGGTCCTGCCATTTGCAGCAACATTGATGAACCTGGTGGACATTATGCTTAGTGAAAGAAGCCTGTCACAGAAGGACAAATACTGCAAGATCTCATTTATACAAAGTATCTAAAATAGTCAAACTCGTAGAAGCAGAGAGTGAATGGTGGTTGACAGGATCTAGGAGAAGGGGGAAATGGGGAGTTGTTCAACAAATATAAGGTTTGTGGGGCCAGCCCCATGGCCAAGTGATTAAGTTCGCATGCTCCACTTCAGTGGCCCAGGGTTCCTGGGTTCGGATCCTGGGTGCAGACCTACGCACTGCTCATCAGGCCGTGCTGCGGCATCCCACATTGAAGAACTAGAATGACTTACAGCTAGGATATGCAACTATGTACTGGGGCTTTGGGGAGGAAAAAAAAAAGAGGAAGGTTGGCAACAGATATTAGTTCCGGGCTAATCTGAAAACAAAAATAAATACAAGGTTTCAGTCATGCAAGATGAATAAGTTCTAGAGATCCGCTACACAGCATCGTGCTTATAGTTAACATTACTGTACATTACTGTGTTCTACACTTAAACATTTGTTAGGAGAGTAGATCTCATGTTATGTGTTCTTACCACAACAGTAAAAAAGATTGACTTGGAAAATAAGATAATTATTAAGAATGGAGTCAAATGGTTTCCATTATAGAAGATAGACCAGTAATCCAAATGACTGGCCTCAATAGCTTTGGTAAATAGAGAAGTCTGAGTCTGCTTCTGCTTGTGCATTAGCATTCAAGTTATCTCAAAGATGGGCTGAGGAGGCTTTGGGCAGACCAGCATCCCATGAATAGAAATTCCAGAAGACAGGAACCATAGACAGAATGAAGAGTTTGATTAGGATGCTTTTTACAAATGTGAAACTGTCACATTTTGCTATGAGTCAACAAATAAATTTAAAAAAGAAAAAGAAAGAAAGAGAAGAGAGGACAGTAAAAGAGGAAAGTCATCATCTTCCTTATCAGGAAGTCAGTGTATAAGTCTAAAATTGAAAAATAAAAAGTAGCAGTGTAGGAGTGCTGTTTTATAAACATGATATATTGTGAGTGGGTGGAGGAATAAAGTTGAGTAGCCATTTATGGAAAGATTTTTCTTTAACAGGAGGAGTAAAGAATGACTTCATAGAGGAGAGGTCTTTATCAAATTTCTTTTGGTTGCAAGAAACAGAATCTCACCTGACCTGCCAAAGCAAAAAAAAAAAGAAAGAAAGAAAAGGGAGCGGGGGGTAGTTTACTATAAAGATACAAGGGTAGTTCCTGGAACTTAAGTATGGAAAGTACAGCTAATGCCTAGTGAGGGACTGGAACTGGGAATCTCGTGCCAAATGGAACAAGGGTTACTATATCTACCCCTTCAGAATCACAAGGTCTATGATCTTTGCTTTTCTTTGTTCATCTACCTTTACTACTATTTATAGAATGGCTTTCTCTACTTCTGAGCATGGTTCCTACAGAATGACATTCTCAGCCCCAAAGCCTACATCATCTAGGTCCAAGGGGGATCATCAGAAACTCTCTAAAACTTCTGAATCCCAGTTCCAAATAACCAGAAGAGAGGATCTGAGTATCTCAACTTTGATCAGGTATCAATTCTGGCCATATTAGCAACTGCAAAGGTAGAGGGGTCGTTTATAACAAATAAAGCAGCAGAAGCCTCTACTGTGGCCAGAGAGTGAAAGGAACTCAAAGAAGGAGTGGTGTAGGGTAGGCAGAAATCCTGACAGGTGTCCATCATATATTTTCATGATAGGTATGTTTTGGGCAAAAGAGATATTGGTAAAGAATTCCAAGCAGAGGAAAGAACTGAAGCAAAGCAAGCAAGTGCAGGTCCTGCGTGGATGCCAATATATGATTCTGTTTAGCTAGCAGGGATAATGCAGGAATGCAATGCTAAACAAGGTTGGAAACACAAATTCTATGACCTTCAGACCTAATCCCACTCTTCGTCTTTGCCTCCTGGCTGAAATATCCAGGGTTCTGTTTGTCCTTTGCTGATGGTTGCTGTGTTTCGTAATGTTGGATTGCTTAGAGGATTTGAAAACCAACCTGTTCAGGCCTGTCTGCAAAAGCTTATAGAGGTAAAGGAGTGAAAGGTTTGTATAAGCATCCTGCCTAACACTGTACAAGGGAACATTTAATATCCTAAATCCTCAATTAAAATGGTTTCATAATTATTTTTCCTAGTGAAATTTTAACTAAATTTATACTTAAGAAGCATTTAAAGTACTTTCGAGAGAAAAGGTGATTTTTCAAGCGTCCAGTATAACATCAAATCCTGAATGCCATCACTTGACAGAGGAAATGATTTTATAAGAGAATAGAAAAATTTCCTAGAAAAATACCAAAGTGAAAAACAAACCAAGCTTCTTTGACAGAAGAAATAAAATGGACAAACATCTCTGAAGATAAGTTTTTGAAAATGTGAGAAGACACTAACCAGCAAGATTAGGAATAAAACAATCAACGATGCTTCAAAGATTAAAAAGGTAACAAGTAGGTATTATGAACAACTTTACATGATGCATTTGAAAACTCAAATGAAATGGATAAACCTCTAGAAAAAAATATGATGTCAAAATTTATTTAGGAAGAAATGGAAAATTTAAAGTCATATAACCATAAAGGAAATTGAATCAGAAGTTAAGAATTTTTTTCAGACACTACTTTTTACAGACAGTGTTGCCAGCAATTTCCAACAAATAGTCAAGGAAAAAATAAGTCTGCAAACATTCAAGGAAAAAATAACTCCAATCTCACACAACTATCTCAGTGTATAGAAAGTGGGAATATTACTAGTTAGCTTTACTAGGCTAGTGTAACTTTGATACAAAACCCAGTGAAACATGAGAACAAAATTGCAGATCAATCTTGCTCATGAACACAGACACAAAATTAGAAACTTAACAAACAGAATCCAGAAGTTTGTGTGTGTGTGTATGTATGTTTTAAGATAATGCATCATTTGGTTGACCCCAGCAGTGCAAGTCTGATTTTATGTAAGAAATAAATTAACATATATCACCATATTGACTGACAAAAGGAGAAATCGTATAATCATCTCAATAGAAATAGAAAGAGCAATTGATAAAATTCCACATCCTTTTCTAAATTAAAAGAAAATAAATTAGAAATAAAAGAGGCCTTCCTTAAATTGAGAAAGGGTAGCTACAGAAAGCCTACATCCAGCATTATATTTAACGGTAAAATATTTAAAGCATTCCTTTTGAGGTTATGAACAAGACAAGTGTATCTGCTACCACCATGTGTGTAATATTGTACTGGAAGGCTTAGCCAGTAATCAAGCAGGAAAAAGTACTAAACAGTATGAGGATTGGAAAGAAAGCTGTCATTACATATCATCACACATCATTACTTGTGGATGTAAACTTTATGTGGGAAATCCAAAAGGAGCTACAAATAAATTATTAAAATTAATAAGGTAATTTAGCATAGTTGTAGGATATAAACCTCAATATACAAAAATAAATTTCAACAAACATAAAATGAAGTTTAAAAAATATATTTACAATAACATCAAAATTATAAAATGTATAGGAATAAATATAAGAAAATTGTTCAAGATCGTCATAAAAAAATTATAAAACTTTATTGAAAGACAAAGAAAACCTACATAAACATAGGTATACACATCGTATACATGGATAAGAAGACTTGACATCATAGAAACACCAATCCTTCCCAAACTGACATGTAATTTCAATGTTTTTCCCATCAAAATCCCAGTAGGTATTTTGTGGCACTTGACAAGCTGATTTAAAAATTTATATGGAAGAGCAAGGGCCCAAGAAGAAGAAAAAGAAAAAGGAGTGCTTACTTTATCACATAGAATTATTATAATGCTCTAATAGTTAAGACCAAGGGGCTCTATCATGGGATAGTCAAATGAAACACAACAGAAAGTCCAAAAAGTGATCCACTCAAATGTGGATCTTTGATATATGACCAAAGGTATGTAGAGGTCATTGGAGAAAGAATGTTCTTTGCAATAAATTATCCTGGCACACTTGAGTATCCACGGGTGAAAATATAAAATCATATCCCTACCATACACTATGTTTAAAAACCAATCCATTAAATTAAGTTTTAGATGAGAAAGGCAAAGCTAACAACATAGAATATTCTTTTGATCTCCATATAGGGAAGGATTTCTTAAAATACAAAAACCATAAAGGAAAAGTTAAATTCTATGATTTAATTCAAAAGACATAAAAATAGTTAAAAGAAAATACACAAGCTATGAGAAGAGATTTTTAACACACAAAACTGAAAAAGATTAATATCCAAAATATGTTTAAAAATCAAACAAAAATAAAAACATTTCCTGCAAATGAATTAAAAGAGAGAAAACAGTTCGACAAAAAGGGGCAAAATCTTGAATGAGAAGTTCACAGGTGAATAATCATAAGTGGACATAAACACAGGAAAAGATGCTCAACTTTATTAGAAATGCTGAAATGTAAATTCAAAATATAATGAGATAATATCACACCCCAAATGGAAGATAAAGTCTGGCAACATTACATGCTGGTGAGGATGTGGGAAAAGGATGGGTTTTATACCGCTGACATGAGTATCAATACCCCATGACCCAGGAATTCCACTCCTGGAAATCCACGTGCATATGCAGCAAGAGAAATACCCGAGAAAGTATATAGTAGCACTATTTATTATCTCAACAAATTCTAAATGACCCAAATGCCCATCAACAATAGGACCAACAAATAAGTTGTGTGTTACTGCCATGGATTACTGTGCACTAGTAAAATTTAACAGATTTCAGCTACACAAAACAACATGAATTTTAAAAAATTTTATTAAAAATATATATGGTATGATCCGTTTCATATAAAGCTAATATGTTGTTGAGCGATTCAAGGAAAAGGTAATGCTATTATAGGAAGAAATGAAATTATGAACACAAAATGCTGGAGCATAGTTATCTGAGACAGAAAATGGAATGAGGTAAGAAAGGGACACACAAGAAACTTTAATATTGTTGGTCATGTCCTGTTTCTGGACTGGACAGTGGATAAGTGAATGTTCATTGTATTTATCCCTTACATCTTACACATGTTCCATAAATATTTTTGCATGGGTCTCAGTTTTTAAATTCTTAAAAGTTGTTTAAGTATCTCAAGCATAATAACAACTTTTCAACACTCTGCATTAGCACCATCTGAGAGAGTCTGTGCTCCGGTCAAAGGATCCAATCAGCTGAATCCTATGGGAGCAAAATCCCAAATGCAGAAATGAATGCATCAGACCACTGTAGCCTGTCACACCCAGTCACCTCATCTCACTTCTCTTGTTCCAATTCTTCTTTTGCCAACCCATCTCCCAATTATAAATTTTACATCCCACATCGATTTGCCCACAGGGAGAGCGGGTACCGATCAACAAACATGAGTCACCAGAGAGCTTGATAGCTCCATTCCTCACTGTAATTTAAAGCTGGCATTCTGGCTGATATTTTAAATTCTATAAGCATCCTCAGGGACAATCTATGCCTGCTGAAGAGAAGAAGGAAAGATGAATCATTCCAAGGACAAGTGGAAGGGGAAGCTGAGAAGGAGGCAGAAGGGGAGAAAGCCATAAATCAGATACAATAACAAGAGACTTTATTATAGGGCACTTAAACTGGTTGCGTGCGGAAACAGGAGTGTTTACAAAGCAAATACACAACTTATAAAGTAGTGCCATCACAGAAGACAGTATCCTGTAGTGGAAAGAACAAAGTTTTCAGAGTCAAATTTGGCTTGTGTACTGGCTTCCTCAATCATGAGCTCTGTAAGTCTCAGTATATTTATCTGTAAATGAAGATAATAATACTGGTGATGAATAAAGATAATATACTGCAGCTCTTCTCAAAGGAAGGCAATTTGGTAACATAGAGGGGCTTGGGTTTTGATGCCAGACTCCAGCCTGATTCTGGCTCCACTACCTTCTAGTTTTATAGTCTCCAAGACTCATTTTTCTCATCTATAAAATAGGGTAATGAGACCTACCTTGGGGATGTCATGAGACTTAGAGATAATGAGCCAAGTATTGACACTTACAAAGTGTTCAACAAAGCTTACATAATACTATTGTTACTGGATGTTGATTCGTTATTAAAAAAGCAAGATCAGACATGGCTAGGACATGGAAGTGGAGAGACTCTGGGGACAAGGAGAAGGTGTAGTTACACTGATAGGCCATCAGCATGAGCTGAGGCAGGAGGGCAAAGAGAAGAAATAGTAGTCAATAGCTACATGGGGCTGGCTATGGTAAACTAAGGAGGAAGCACCAAGCAGGAAGGAAACTGGCCTTAGGTTGGTCTGATCATGGCATCAGTGATTCAGATATGGGGCTTCTACTCAAAGACAAATATCTATTCACTGAAAAGGAGACTGGGAAGAAGGAGTCCTGCCAGTCAGTCCCAGAGGAACGTGGGTAGCAGATGGGTAATCGAGATAAGGATTCTGACCCAGATGTAGTTGACAGACATAAGATGCGGAATTAGGTGGTGGAACTGTGGCATAAGTCACAGTATTAATCACATATTCAAAGCAAGAGTCCACAAGATCACAGCAAGGCTGACAGATGCAGAGCTTGCTTTGGCTTCTTAAATATTCTAACCAGGCTAAAGTAATCATTCTCTCCTCTGAGAAAGGAATGTTCGGGAGCTCTAGGGTATAGTGTCTGGGGAACTCATGGTGGCAAGGGGATAGAATATTACTTAACCTGGGGCTATATTACACAGAACAGAGGGAAAGTTCTGTGAAGCAAGATGCTGGACAAAAGCTAGATGCTGGCCAGCCACATCATCCAGAACAAGGCCAGGCAGAGTCCTAGTCATCAGGATGGAAGGCAGGCTTGAAAGCTGGAGTAACCTGTGCTAGCAAAAGTTTCTACAGATGGCATTTTATCTGATGTGTGAGGGCTTGAGAAATAACATGTGGATGGGAACAATCAAAGTCACAGAATTTGCTTGACACAACTGTGCAGGTGTCTGCACGTCTCAGTTGCAAAGGTGAGGGGGTTTTATCTGTAAGGAGCCAAGCACATCCCATTTTCAGAATGGCTGAGATTGGCAAAAAGGGCCTACTGTGGAGCTGATGCCCATCGCATGACCCAATCCCAAACCCACGCTTCTTAGCTTGAGCCATCTCTGCTAGTTCTTAGGAATGACAGAGCAAAATGCTCCTCACAAAGATATCTGCCCCTGAGTTCCTGGCTATGCTGGATGCAAACTTGGTGTTTGAAGAATAAAAATCAATTTCCTGAGAGAACTCTATACAAGAGTGTGTCATTCCAAAGTACTATGAAGAGTTCTATAAATATAGTTGACTTGGAAAATTACTTTGAAGGGAATACAATTGTATTTCTTGAATGGGAAGCTAATCTAGTTTCAGAATAACTTTTTCAAGACAATTTTTCTTCCTAGTTGCCCTCTCACTGAGGACTGGAGAAGTGTTCTAATACAGTAGATACTTGCTTGCAGCTGCCTAGGTTTACTTTATAGCTAAAATTAATTTCAGCACATGCATTATGGTTTGGGTTGCAGAGTGTCATTTGGCTTAAACATGATTCCCTACTCAGGGCACCAAAGAGTGCTTTGCTTTTATGTTTGGTAGGACAGGTAGTTCTTTCCTCTGTTACTAATAATCTCTTTTATTAATCATCAGCTATGCCAAAAAAATTGCCTGGATGCTTTTGAGCATTAATGACAAAGGTCTGCTTTTTCCAAATGCCCTCCAACTCGAGAAGAAATAAATCCCCACAAATTCTACCTCCCACACCAGGGGGGTTTATTCCATCTGAAGTTAGAGCGAAAAGCAGACTTAGGAAAATAACTGGACTTTCTAATCCCGATGTAAAAGGTTTAATGTCTTAGTTCACAACTCAAGAATTTTAATTAATAATAATACTGTTCTCTGGTTCTTCTATTCACCCTTTTACTTGGTTAAATATCAATTTATTAATTCTAGTAAATATTTATTATTTGTTTATTCTAAAATGTCTACTATTTCACTGCACATGACATCTCTAAAAATACAAGATTCATCAGTAAAGCCATCACAATTGTCATTTCTGGTGCTTGGTTCTCTTCAGTACTCTAGGGGGAAAAGACCTTATGTCTTTCCTCTGTTCTGGCTTGGAGAGGAATTTAAATATTCCTCCATTAAAAAGTCTGTTTCTACCAGCCTCAGCCTCTGTGGCCATCCAAACTGCTGACCTTTCTCTGGAATGTCAGCTCTTTAACTGGAACTCCTTAAGTTTCCAACTTAAACTAGCTTCAAGCCTATTTTGGGGAATTGGACTTTTGTTTATATACGAGGAAAATAAAATTGCTTTTTTTTTTTAAGTAGACATGCTGGAGCTGTGTTCTGAATGAGGAGCAGGACTTATCACTTTTATTTGGGAAGATTTGTTTCTGGGTCTTATTGTGATTCTGTTAGAGAACCACCCGTGGGCATGTCTGGAAGAAAGAACTTGAGAAAAAGCAGGAGCTAAATTGTGTTGCTTAATAAAGTTACAGGGATTCTTGGCTTGTCCCCTGGCAGCTAGAGGAGAATAAAGTATTAAGGACCCCAGGAAATGTGAGGAAGTGGGAAGACGGGAAATTGCAGACCCCAGCAACCTGAGGCATTAGCATCTGAAGAGAAAGATGGCCCCTAATGGATTCCTGTGTGTATGGATTGGCCAAGTTCTTCAGAAATATTGAAGTCAGCCATCCAGTTAGCTTCTTCACGTCTGCTATGATCCCTCTATTATCCCCAAATCTTTATTAAAATCCGGTGACAATAGCTGCTTTGTGGTATATTTACCTTGGGAATGAAGGAGAGGGTAGCTTATGCACATTTGGGACAAAGATGAAGAAAGGAGAGAGCAGGCAGCAAGAGTGATGAAAAACATGTATGGGTGACTGAGGCAAGGCCGGGAGTTCTGAGGGACAGATGACAAATGGCTCCCATTCCAGGAGCCCTACAAGCATTAGAGAAGGAGCTGACCTTCCCAAAGCTGTATGGCATGGGGAAGGAGCTGAAGCAAGACATGTTCCCAGAACACTAGAAGACTCAGACACCTATGAATTACATATAACATACAAACTTCTTTTTTTCTCTTTAAAAAGTCAATATCATTTCACCTTATAATGACATTTATGTGGAAAAAAGCTCATTGCCATATTCTTATGGTCTACTCTCTTCAGTCCAAAGCAAACAAATCCAAAGGAACTGGTTGTTCTTTGACAATCCAACTAACAGAAGACTTGTTTTGTTAGGCTAGGACAAAAGACCCTTGTTCTATTTTACGTCTTATAGTGGTATTCAAACATTCCTGTGAGGAGAGCATTTGCAGCTAAGTCACGTTGGTTTCTGGCTGCTCCACTAACCACAGTCCTCCTCAACTTCATTGCTTTCAAAGAAGCAATGGAAGCAAGGAGACAAAGTTATGACTCTCTATAGACAGATAACATAAAACGAGGATGAACCTCGCAGACACTGGGTTCTTTGCTGATAAGTCCAGAATCAGCTCCTGCATTCATCTCAAAACCAGACTCCTGGCAGCCACTAGGGGTCAGTTGGAACTGGCATGTGAGATGTAATGGACCCCCTCTGTGCCCTGTCTCTTCCTCTTCGCTCACCTTTCACTACAGACATTGCTGCCGCCAGTGCCTCTGCTTGCAGGTGCATCCTGATAACACTTCAGATTAACTTCACCACTTGTCTCTCGCTTTCTGAGGCAGGGCTTTTCTGTCACTCTCTTGAAGGACCCTTTGGGAATCTGTCACACTCCCTCACATGTACAAGAAGCTTGTGCCTTTAGGGCAACTCTTGACCAATGGGGGATGGGAGCCAGTGGATAAGAACTAACTGCCCTCTTTTCCATTCCCTGGGTGGCCCACTCTGAGGCACAGTCTACACTGCTTGTCAGAGAATCCCAGTTGCCTACAGCAGTGACCAACTCAAGAATGCACCCTGCTGTCAATTTTCCCTCTTGCCCTCCTTCTCTCTCCACTGTCTTCTGCTCCTTATTCTTGGGACTGCTTCCCAAAATGAAATACCTGCATGCAAGCTCTTTGAGGGGAAAACCAGGCCTAGTAAACTATACCACAACTAGTGAAATGAGTCAGTTTTATAAATAAAATAATTTGATTTTTACTTTGTTATGATTCTTTTATAGTCTCTCCCTCAAGAAATCCAGAAAGGATTTAAACATATGGCATGACAAATTGTCCTTTACACCTCTTCATTGCATGACATAAAATATTGTCATGTAGATTAATTTAATCTCTAATTATTTCATGTTTGCATTTTAAAAATAATCTATAGATGTTTGAAATATTTGCACTTAGTTTTATTACTGACAATTTAAAGTAAACAGAACTTTCCATGTATCTTTTAATTTTACTTTAGAGCTAGCTTTATATTTATTCCTATTTAGTATATTGACTTATTTTTACACTTGGCACTTATTTTTGTGAGTTATATGAGATAGTTTTGATAGAACCTGATGTCAGATTTACCGACATTGTCCCTGCCCTCTTGGAAATTCTGGCTGTTAATGAGTGTCCTGTCCTCCTTACGCTTTAAAACAAAAAGGAGGGATCTGAGGTGCCTCAGGACAATCAAGACTTGAGGTTTGTTCTCTGATGTTGCTGCCTGGTTTCTAGAAGTCCATGGAAATGGGAGTTAGAGGGTCAAAAGTAAGTAATTATGATATACCTCAGTGGACAGTTGTGATGAGGGCAAGGCAAATAGGTAACAAATATCTACAACACTCCAATTCCAACTCTTATGATTAGAATAATGCTCCTCCATCTGGCCGGTGAAGGCGAGTTTCTTCTGTTTCATCACTCCACCTTTGTTCAGTCTCATGTTCATCATTTAGCAGCTATCTGCATCCCCGTTTCATTACGGCACTGAGAAGGATATATTTTCACTGTGGTGCTGGGTACCACCTGCCCGGGAAGCTGGCATCACAATCTTCCACCTAGTTAGGAGTGTCTGAGAATGGAGACAGGGTGTGAAGTGGTCTTTTGTTTCTCGGGGCCATGGGAGAATCAGCTTTTATCATCTTTAACTATTTGTCTTATCTGTGAAGGAATGAACATCTAAGTGACTGGAGAGTAGTCTTGAGTAGCATAAATAAAGGATGAAGTCCTCATTTGTTTCTCTTGACCTAACAACCTATTCACTTTTTAATACACTCTTAAGAATTTCACCTCTTTATAGCTTATTGTCTTATTCTTTTGTAATGTAAAATAATCTTTACACCATTTCAAAGGCAAAGGGAGAAGCCCCTTTAGGAAGTTAGCTTGTGATAACTTGTGGTAAGTTATCTCTTGACTTTATGAGTGAGGTAGGAGAGCACAGGGATGAAGCAGACGTTCTCTGGTTCCATTCTGAGAAAGGCTGCTCAGAACCAAGGAACAGTGATGATTACAGGATTGAAGCGGTGAAAAGTAGGCGAAGGTAACTTCTAAAGTGAAGTAATTAGTAATTAATGGTCTTAGGAAACAGACAAATTCTGATAAGATTACTGAGTCTTGAGGCAGCCCAGAATGAGAAAAACGAAAGCGTTTCCATAGAAAGGAAAGCATATACACATATATATATGCAAGTGAAGCTTACAGCAGTTTCTCAGTAATAAGTGAAATATTAAGTGAAATAACTGATATTTGGCTTATTCATAGCCTTTAATCTAAATTGCACTATTGGAATTTTTCTTCAATACCATCTAAAAAGCTATATAAATAAAAAGATACTTGCACCATTATTTATAATAGTGAAAAGTTTGAAACCATCTGAATAACACATCACACATTTATTGGTTAAATATATTATAACACATCAATTCAATGGAATATTTTGCAGCCATAAAAGTAAAGATTATGAAGACTATATACCAACACCATGGAAAACATTTCTGATACCTTTATTAGAAGGCAAGGTTTCTCAACCTCAGCACTGTTGACATTTCAGGCCAGATCACTGTTAAGGGGGTGGAGGACTGTCCTGCGTTGGTCTCTACCCACTAGATGGCTCAGCTGTGGCAACCAAAAATGTCTTCAGACACTGCTGAAAGTGCCAGGCTGTGCGTGGGGGTGGGGAAAACATTCCTGGTTGAGAACTTCTGTTAAAGGGGAAAATCAAACTACAAAATTGCTTCTATATTATGATGACATCTAAGAGAAATGAAGTATGCACCGAGATCAGAACAAAGAGTAAACACAAAAATCAGAACATTTATTTATTAGGTGGTGGTATTCTGAATAAAATTCAGAATATAAATTCTGATTAGGAATATAAATTCTCAATAAATAAAAATTTGTAGAGAAAAATACCAGAATTGGAGTAACAGAATATTACAATTGTATTATTTTTGTAATAAAATGAATGGTTTGGTTAAGAGTATATTTTAGTAAATTGTTTTCTTACCTCTAGTCCTAGTAAAGCCTACCCATTGGATTTCAGTCACCTAGAACAAATTCCATGATTTACCTTCCAGCAGGTTCCCAGTCTCAGAGTTATGATATGGAAACATGGTTAGCTTTGTACCTCTTGTCTTTCTCAGTGATGGAAGGTCTGTGTTTTCATTTGTTAGGGCTGCCGTAACAAAGCACCATGGACTGGGTGGCTTAAACAACAAAAATTTATTGTCTTCCAGTTCTGGAGGCTAGAAGTTCAAAACTAAGACGTTGGCAGAGTTGGTTCCTTCTGAGGGCTGTGAGGGAGGGATCTGTCCCAGACACCTCTCCCTGGTTTGTAGAGGACCATTTTCATGTTCCCATGGCCTTCTCCTTATATCTTCACATTGTCTTACCTCCGTCTTCTAATTTTCCCTTTTTATAAGGAGACCAGTCATATTGAATTAGGGTCCACACTAACAATCTCATTTTAACTTAATTACCCCTGTCAAGACCCCATCTTCAAATAAGGTCACATTCTGAGGTAATGAGGAGTTAGGACTTTAACGCATGAATTTGAGGTGGGGGGGGGCACAATTCAACACATAACAGTCAGATCCTCAAGATGAGCAAGAAGAGCTCTTTCTAACTGCACACAAAGCCCTGGAAATTTTGATATGCTCCTCACAGATTTCTTACAAATGGACAGGTGCCCTCTCTTGCTTCCCCTCCCTGCCCCATTCCCTAAGGGAGTGTCTTGCTTTAGGAAGCCACTGTTACTGATGAGACTGTGTGATATCTTTCAGGGGGTGTTGGACAAAGCCAGAAACCACTGGTTTTGGGTAATGTTTTAATAACCTAGATAATAAATATTTTAATATGCCAGTAAAGTGAGCTTTTGTTCCACATATCAACTACATGTAGATGAAAGGTTGAAAATAATATTCCTGTTATGACTTGAGAACAAAGTAGAAAATTTACACGTAATGGCCATGGGGTGGATTTATTTCCATAAAATGGCATTCTCTGCAGTTTCAATTTCATGTGAAGAATTCTAAAATTTCCAAGATGCTACTCAGCAGAGCCCTGCTTATTTATGTGCAGTGGAAGAACCAGTCATGGATTTTGGCTTAGTTTCCAATCTAAAAGAATTTAAGGAAAGTGTTATTTTCAGCCCTAAGTCTCAAAACTTCACCATATTCTAGTGTTAGATCAAACACAAGACATAAATTTAGCTTTCTATGGATTATATGGACCCAGATTCAAAAGTTGATGTTAAATTGAGACCATTTCACAGAAATTTTAGTACATATATGAAGTAACCTGGATATGAGTAACTGTCTTACTAAGTAGTATTGAGACCTTTCACAAGTAACTCGGATGCCAGAGGGGGCCTATATGCCTCTGTTCATCTATGCTCTTTTCATATTAGCCAAGTAGAAATCCAGATTCAGAA
Organism: Equus asinus; assembly: GCF_041296235.1. Lineage (NCBI taxonomy): Eukaryota > Metazoa > Chordata > Mammalia > Perissodactyla > Equidae > Equus > Equus asinus. The sequence goes on along the minus strand of NC_091790.1, from coordinate 138,704,378 downwards.
TTCATCCTCTTCCCAGATTTCCACAAGAAATGCAATGATTTCAAGTATACATTTGGATTTGTGCATACACTGATGATCTGGAGATTACCAAGAGCCCAGCGCACAGCTTCTTTCTCTTTTCTTGATTTCTCCTTTTTGTGTTTTCTCCACCCTACTCCTCTCCCCAAGCCACACTATCCCCTCAGCAGCAATGCCAATTCCTCTTCTTACTTCATGCATAACATGGATTACAATGTACCAATGTATTTTATTTTATTTCCTCAAATAAATGCAGAGATTTCCCTAAGAACAATCAGGAGACCAAATGTTTCTCTATTCCATTACACATTGACCATGGGTAACTTCTTTAACCTCTCTAAAGACATACAATGGAAATCCCCCCATAAGGTGATATAACATGACTGGCAAGGACCTCCATCCTCTGATCAGCCCTTTCTCAATGAGGAAAAGCTGAAGTTTATTTAGGTGGGAGAAAAAGAGAAAAAGCTAGAAGGGAAAAAAGTAAACAATCTCAACCCATTTAGGGAATGCAGGGAGAGGAAGATGGATCCCTGAATCCTGAATATTCTCTTGACCTAAACTGGCCAACTAACTGGGAAACATCACAACTTTAAACTTCAGAAGATTCTCGACATAGGTAGATGGCACACTTGGACCCTGGAACTTCCTGCATTTTATTAATCATGCAATAAAATGACCACATGTTACACAACTGAATTTTTAGATCTCACTTGTCATGTTAATGGTAGAGTTTATATGAATATGGAATGATTTTTAAAGTTCTTTAACGTATCATGTCATTGGACTCTTAGAACAATCACCCCATTTAACAGGGGAAAAAACAAACAAACAGACATTTCTGAAGAAAGTAAGGGACTTAACAAATTAGTACCAAGAGTTGAAACTCCTATCAGTTCTCCTGATGGCAATTGTACTAATATTTCCTGGAGGTATGCTTCATTCCCCAGGAGACCTCATCAAGACTAGACAGTAGAAACTTATTTTTCCTCCAAAACACTTATTTGGACTGTACTCAGTTAATTATCTCATGTTTTACCTGGCCAATGTCCACATGTTTTAGAACTATGTGGGCCCAGGTCTTCCATATTTGGTGGACTCCAATTGCAAGCTGGGTCTAAAACAACCTAGTCTAGTAAATTTGATCAAGCATGTAGTCATTTTAGTTAAATAAATGGATGGTTAATTTTATGTCATAATTTCAGAAGTTGCAGGTTTAAGTTAATGTTTGTTACTTGGTGCTTTGTCTTGGCAACTTCTCATGTGACACAAAGTACTCATATGCTTTACAAGAAAAATCTTGTTCATGCTTGGGGCAAATTTCACCATGGTAAACCAGTGCAATCTGCCTATGCTTATGCCATCGCTTTCTCTCTGCTCTCACAAGTGACTTCAACCTGTCTTCTAGACAAGTAAGGATATTAGAGCTGTTTCAGTCTTAAAGTTCCTATAGCATCATTCTTTGATGAGGACTTTTATATTTAACCCCAAAGCCATGAAGTCTGTTTGTATGATCAGAAGGAGAATTTGGGGACCAGAGCAAAAAGTGACCATCAAGCAATAGATTGCTTGCTGGCATTTTGATGATAAGCAGTCTGTGTTTGAATCTCCTTTCTGCCATTTGTTGACTGTGTGACCTTAGATGCTTTACCTGTCTTCTCTAAGCTTTAATTTTCTCATCTGTAAAATGAAGACAAGAACAGCGTCTGTCTCATTGAGTTAGTGTGAGGTTCCAGGGACTTGAGGCACACAGATGTGTTAGCACAGTGCCTGGCACATAATGAGAGTGTAATAAATACTAATTATTATGACAGAACCTCTTCCCTCTACCACTTCTTGGACATGCAATTCTGACCAAGCCATTCAACCTCTCTAACCTCTATTCGATAAGGAAATAGACTAGACTAGACGTTCTCTAAAATTTTTTCAGCTATAATTTTCTAGAAATCAAAATCATTCTGTATGTTCATTGCAGTGATAATTAGTACTCACCAAACACTCTATATGCTCCTCTTCATTTCCCAGCATTTTAGTTACTTGGGGCCTCATAACTAGTTCTGGCCAATGGAATGTGGTGTGAATGATGTACTTCTCTGTGTCCAGGGTAGTCATGAGCCACTGTGAATTCTCCACATTGTCTCTCTCTCACTCTCTCTTGCTTTCATCAGTTAAACTGAAAGCAAAGAATTTTTAAGACAGCTTTGTTGCAATATTGAAGCAATCTGGATCTCTGAGATATCACTGGAGAAAATCTTCCTGGCCTGCATTTGACTGTGACAAGAGTAAGAAACAATTCTTTGTTGTATTAAGCAAATGAGATTTTGAAGTTTGCTGTTAAAGCAGCTAGCAGTTACTTGCCCTGACTTATATAGTACTCAAACTCCTCCACACCTGATATCTCAAATTTTTTATGTAGGTAAATTTTTAAAAAAATAACACACACAATTGTTGGGAGGTGGAGGCGGGGGCAGGACGGAGGAAAAGAATGTAATTAAAGATCAACATGTGGCCTGAGAAGCATGCGTGAAAAACATGGAAGAGGCCAAGAAGCCAAAAATGGCATTGTTTTATGGCTTTCCATAAAACAAAAGCTCCAGGTTTTTGTGGAAGTTACCACATCCACCCTCTTTCTCATCAACTTGGTTCCAGGTTTATTTCACTGTTCATGCAGGGTGGCTCTGACTCTTCAGCCAGAAATTCCTCAAGCTGTTTTTATAACACCTTACCATTTCTCTTGGTATTTCACCGGGCATCGTGAAATTCTTGAAGCATAACTAATTTTATTACAATTACACTAATAGGAATAAAAATGTTTCACACTACAGGTAAAATGGAAAAGCACACAATATCTATGTGCCTACTTCACAAGACTGTTGTGAAGACCAAAGTAGATACCAGAGGTTAAAATCCGTGAAGTGCTGTGCAGTAAGGTGAGGTGGATGATGTGATGTTGGAATGAGGGGTATATTGCAAAGGCACTAGAACTCATGAAAGAGTCTGAATAGCTGAGATAGGAAAACTATATTTTTAAAGAGACAAAACAAGAAAGTCAAAATACAAAGTATGGTTAGAGATCTACACAGGAACTTTACTAACAGGAGCCTAGATTCATTCTGCAGAGTATACCCCATTTCCCTAACCTTTTTCTTTTAAAAAAAGTAGTACATCACACAAAAAAAGAATAACACCTTCAGAATAACTGAAACTATAAGAGCAGTGAGAATGGTCTTTCTAAGCAGCCACGTATTTACACATCTCTAGATAGTTAGGGAAACTGGAATTCTTTGAGAGTTTGCCTCTATATTCTATTAACTAAAAAAAATAATGATAAAGGGAGGCATATATCAATGCCATTTTATTAATAATGATTGATTTAAATATGAATTTGAAAAGTAAGTAAATACCACTTACTCAGCTCTCTATGTCATTTATCAAGATGGATTTATCCAAGCCATTCATGATTCAAATGGAATGTTGGAACAGAGACTACTGCACCATAACAAACAAGGTAGATGAAAATCTCAGAGGATGACTGTTGACCTAATCCAAACAAATATCTCCTCGTTCCACTGGCTGTTGCCAAGTCTCAGTAGAGTGCCAAGAATAAATATAGCACAAGAGAGGAAAGGGGTCTGCTTGGTTTTCTGTTTGTGATTGTTCAAGCGGATGAGTGATAGAGCTGAGAGCTGATCTCCGCCAACTGTATGGAAGCCATCAGATCATTGACGTCAATGCTCAGAATGGGGTGTGCTATGAAAGCAGTAGTCCCTCACAAGATAAAAGGGAAAGTAAACAGTGTGACCTGAAGAAGAGGATGAGGCTCGAGGCAATGTCTTAGGTCACTGAGGCAAGAACAACACTTCACTGTATCAATACTCACCATCCAGTGAGGCCCCTCTTGAACCCTGGTTGAGTGGGTTTTCCTGAAAGGGAATTGCAGGAGAACTTGGTGGATGGTATGAAGAGGTACTAAGCAGTATCATATTAATATCAGAAGAGCAATGACCCATGTATTCTCTGAGCCTTTGAGCTACATACATTGTGTAATTTACAAGAGATCTGCTTCTCTAAAGTCTGGCAAACATTTGGCCATTTCATCTCATATTCGAGCTACATATTGAACATACTATGATTTTAAACAGATGCAAAAATCCATGTTTAATAGTTGTCAATGACTCTACATTAGATGCAACTAACCGTCAAATGGTTCCCCAATATTCACATACTGAATAGGTTTTTGGCTCCTCACTCAGGATCTAGCAATCAGTGAAGAAGTCACTACCTCGAGGGATAGAAGGCAGGGAAGGGGAGGGAGAGGAGAGCGAAGTGTAAGACCTGGAGAATGGAGGGAGGGGATAAAGAACCATAGGAATAAACAGGACTGAGAGCCCTGATGGCTGCATGTCAATCATTGGTTCTTCTGTCAACCACAAATTCCCTGAGTGGAAGAGGGAAAACTTGTCAGCAAACTGGACATGCTTCTCCCCCCAAGACACACACACACACACACACACACCCCTGAAGAACATTTAAAGTATATCTCAGTTTCACCTGGAAAAATTCAATCTTTTAAACCAGAAAAGGATTCTTAATATAACCTAAGACCCCAGATCTGTTCAACATCAAGTTTGATCACATTATTCAATACCTTGACATGAAATATACAGTGGTTGGGTGGAGCTCAGCAGCATTCTTACTTTATTCAGCATGCTTAAAATTTCTTTGCTTCTTGACTCCAAAGCTTTCTTCTAGGTTTAGTTTCCTTCTGACTGAATTACATCAACTAGTAGTTTGTAAAGCAAAGATCTATAAGTAGTAAAATTTACTCTTGAAATGTCTCTATTTTAATTCTTTAATGGTAGGTTAAATGGATATAAAGTTTCAGGTAAAACTTTATTTTCCCTCAGCACTTTAAAGATGTTTCATTGTTTTATGTCTATTGATGCTGAAGGGAATTGTCTATCAGCCTAAATATCATTCCTTTGTAAGCAATATTACTTTTTTCTTGGTTAGTATTTAAGGTTTCCTTTTTGCCTATTCTGCAATTTCAACATGAGCTCCTTCAGACTTAGCTTTTGATATATCTCAAATTATGGAAAATACTTAGCGATGATTCCTTTCAATATCTTCTTTTCCTCTACTTCTTTATATCCTCTCTTTCTGGAACTTCACTAGACATATGACAGAGATTCTCAAACTATATATCTCTTTCATATTCTCTATTTCTTGATGTTTTTGTGCTGCATTCAGAGTGATTTTTCTCAGATCTGTCTTCCAATTCACCAATTTCCTCTTCAATGAGTGTAGTCTACTGTTAATACATTATTGTCCTTTTTTATAGAAATTTTATTAAGATGTAATTCACATACCATACAATTCACTCATTTAAAGTATACAATTCAGGGCCAGCCCCATGGCCGAGTAGTTAAGTTTGTGCCCTCCGCTTCAGTGGCCCAGGGTTTTACTGCTTAGAATCCCAGGCACAGACATGGCACTGCCCATCAGGCCATGCTGAGATGGTGTTCCACATAGCACAACCAGAGGCACTCATAACTAGAATATACAACTATGTACCGGGGGGCTTTGAGGAGGAAGAAGAAGAAGAGGAAGAAAAGAAGATTGACAACAGATGTTATAGTTCAGATGCCAATCTTTAAGAAGAATAAATAAATAAAGTGTACAATTCAACACTTTTAGTATATTCACAGGGTTGTGTGAACATTAGCACAATTTTATCACACTTTCATTACTCCAAAAGAATCCATGTACTTTTAAGCTATCACCCCCAAATTTCTCCTCACCCTAGATAACATCTACATCTGTCTCTATGGGTTTTCCTATTCTGGACCTTTCATATGAATCATAAAACATGTGCTCTTTTGTGAATGGCTTCTTTCATTTAATATAATGTTTTCAAGATTCATCATGTTGTCACATATGTCAGTACTTCATTCCCTTTTATTGCCAAATAATGGTCCATTGTGTCATTATCCCACACATTACTTATCCATTCATTAGTTGGTGGACATTTGGTTTTACTCTGCTTTTTGGCTGTCATAAATAATGCTGCCACAATCATTCATGTACAACTTTTCTGTGTAGACATATTTTTATTTCTCTTGGATATATACTTATGAATGGAATTGTGGGTCATAAGGTAACTATGTGTTTAACCTTTTTTTTTTTTTTTTAAGATTTTATTTTTTTCCTTTTTCTCCCCAAAGCCCCCCGGTACATAGTTGTATATTCTTCGTTGTGGGTCATTCTAGTTGTGGCATGTGGGACGCTGCCTCAGCGTGGTTTAATGAGCAGTGCCATGTCCGCGCCCAGGATTCGAACCAACGAAACACTGGGCCGCCTGCAGCGGAGCGCGCGAACTTAACCACTCGGCCACGGGGCCAGCCCGTGTTTAACCTTTTGAGGAATTTCTAGATTGTTTTCCAAAGTGACTGTATTGTTTACAGGTGGGAGGTTGATAGGGACTGCACTGACTCTGTGGATTTATTTGGGGAGTATCACCATTTTGCAAACAGTGAGTCTTGTGACCAGGCACGTAGGATGTCTTCCCATTTATTTTAGTCTTCATTAATTGTTTTCAACAATGTTTTATAGGTTGCAAAGTATAAACTTTACACTTCTTCTGTAACACTTATCCTAAGTATTTTATTCTTTTTTATGCTATTGTAAATAGAATTTTTTAAATTTAATTTTAAGATTATTCATTGCTGATGTATAGAAATACAATTGATTTTTGTACATCGATCTTGTATTCTGAAATCTTGATGAACTTATTATTTCTAATAGTTTTCTTAGTGGATTCCTCAGGGTGTTCTAAACACAAGATCATGTCATCTGCAAATAGAGACAGTTTTCCTTCTCCCTCTCTAATCTCCATGCCTTTTATTTCACTCTCTTAGTTAAATGCACTGGCTGGAAACTTCAGCACAATGTGGACTAGAAATGATGAGCAGACATCTTTGTCTTGTTCCTGATTTTAGGGGAAAGCATTCAGTCTTTCATCATTAAGTGTGAAGTTAGCTATGGACTTTGCCTCGATGCCCTTTCTGGAGTTGAGAAAGTTCCCTTCTATTCCTAATATTTTAACTGTCTTTATCATGAAAGGATATTGCGTTTTGTCAAACGGTTCTGCTGCATCTATTCAGAGATCACGTGGGATTTTGTCCTTTATTCTATTAGCATGGTGCATTACATTAATTGACTTGGGGGTGTAAAAACCAACTTGCATTAATCCCACTGGGTCAAGGTGTATAATGCTTTTCATATGTCGCTGGATTCTGTTTGCTACCATTTTGTTGAGGACTTGCATCTATTTCTTAAGAGATATTCGTCCATAGTTTTCCTTTCTTCTGACGTGTTTCTCTGGATTTGGTATCAGCATAATAAGAGTCTGATAGAATGAGTTGGGAATTTCCCCTCTTCTTCCATTTTTTTAGAAGAGCTTATAAAGAATTGGCATTAATTTTTTAAATGTATGGTTGAATTCACTAGTGAAACTGTCCAGGCCTGGACAGTTAGTAATCACAGTTTTTTTTTATTACTGATTAAATTTATTTCCTTGTCATAGGTCTATTCAGATTTTATATTTCTTATTGAGTCAGTTTGGTAGCTTGTGCCTTTCTAAGAGTGGGTCCCTTTTATCTAAATTATCTAATTTATTGGCACACAAATGTTCACATTATTTCCTTTCAATTCTTTTTTATTTCTGTAAGGCTAGTAGTCATGTCCCCACTTTCATTCCTGATTTTGATAAGTTGAGTTGTCTCTTTTTTTGCTTTGTTAATCTAGCCTAAGTTTTGCCAGTTTTGTTCATTTTTCAAAGATCAATTTTGTATTTCATTGATTTTTCTATTTTGTTTGTCTCCTATCTATTTCATTAATTTCTGCTGTAATCGTTATTACAGCATCAAAATGAGAAGGGAAGCATAAGCTATCTTTTCCATTATTCGGTCTTACAAATGAAAATAAGCAAAGCCACAAACTCATACTATAGGAAATTAATTATTGCTTCAAACCATCCCCACACCCTCAAGCACAAGTGCCCACAACAGAAGCTGGTTTAAGTGTATAAGAATCTGGAATCCAAAGTCTGAGAGGAGAATCAAAAAATGTCACCCTCTGACAGTACTCCTCATCAAAATCACACAATGAAATCAGATAGTCGTCTGCACAGATAGGCTCTACCGTTTTTCTCTCCCTAAAGTGAACTTATAAATGCTTCACTAACCAAACTAAGATGCATTCCATCTAACCAAAGGACTAGAGCAATTGTTCCCAAACTTTTTACCACCAGTGTGACTTTTAAAAATTTACTTCACCTGTGCCACCCCCATATCAGCAGAGTCTTTAAAAGATTTTGTCTACCAAATAAGCTGCATTTATAGCAAGCAATAATAGACTATTTGTTATGGCATATTATCATGATTTTTTGGTGAATGTTAATCCAGATAGTAAATGATTTATTAGCAGCAAAGTTTATGATAGTATTATGAAATCACATAAATTGCTATCAGGACTGTAAGACTACTAATAAACAAGATTAAGTAAGAATCTAGTCCCTTAGAACATAGAACTCTTGTTTGCTTAATATTGACTGTCACAGTGGCAGGATTCAACCCATTCAAGTCAAACACTCTAACTACTTGACCTGTGCTCTAAGAGCTGCATTTGGCTCAGCACTCTTGTCCCAGAATTTCCTATGATGTCCTCAATGGCCAAATTAAACTGAAATTATAGTAACTTGGTCTTAGTAATAAGATAAACACACACTGTTTAGAAGCTCTGCTCAGCTCAATGATTCCCAAACTGTGTGCCAAGGCACACCACAGTACTGCAGCCAATTCACAAGAACACTGCAGGATATTTTAAATTTTTCAGGGAAACAGCAACAGCTCTCAGATACCACATAAACTATTACTATCAAGTTGTGTGAATGTAAATATTTAATAAACAGAACTGCTAGGAATTTTTTTTGGCCTCGGAATGCTATGAAAAAATTGCCAAATCACTGTGACCTGAGAAAGTTTTACAACCTCTAGTTTACCTATCTGAGTTTTCCCCTATACCTTTATTAAGGACAACTGTATGGGTTTCATTAGCCTTTTTGAAATATTAAGAAGAGCTCCAAGAATCTTTCTTGCCTCATGAGCCCCAAGTTGGTAACTGGTAGACTAAGGTGACTCTAAAGTCACATCAACAGAACAAAAGCCTACATTATCAATCAGTGCATCCTTCATGGCGATACCATTACGGCAATACAATACCTCCTGTTCTTGATCACATTTGCCAAAAAACTTTGCTAGAGGTAGAAAATGAGCAAAGAGGGCAATTAACTTGTTGTGTCACATTTGGGAAGATACTTCATTCATTCAAAAGAACTGATTAACTGTATACTGTGTGTCAGACATGAGTGAACAAAACAAAGAGGCCTAATATGCTAAATCTAACGACTAATGACTAATATTCTAAATGACTAATGACTAAAATCTAATGACTAATATTCTCAAATCCAACGCTTAAGATAATGTCAGATAATGGTCACTGCTGACAGGAAACATAAAAGAGGGGATTCACAGTGTCAGAGCAGTGGGGTATGGTCAGGGAAGACTGCCACTAAAGTGACATTCAAGTAGATACCTGAATGAAGAGGGAGAAAGTCACACAGGTAACCGGAGAAAGAGAGTTCCAGGCAGAAGGTTCCAGCAGGTGCAAAGGTGAAAGCATGTTTGGTATTTTAGATACAAGTTTGTGTCTGGCAAGTTGGAGTCTTTAGAATTTGATTCTCGGATACTTGTTAACTTATTAACCTTGGGAACCTATAAAGCCAAGAGTCAATTCAGGCATGCCTTGTTGACCGGACCAAGATGCAGACACCCCATTAGGTCCCACAGAAAGAGCTTTCTATTTTTTTAAAACAACATCTTTACTACAGTAATTTGAAGAATTGGATCTGAAAAACAAAATCAGATACTCTATTTTGTTAAGGTACTTTGGAAAAGACTGATGATGTCTTATCTGTTACAAAATTCGTAAGACCATTTTTCTCTGAGTAGTGAGGTTAAAAGTAAATTGTACTTCCTTCTTTGCATACATTCTGTATTATTTATATTTTTACAGAGCATTTTTAGTAATTAGGGAAAATACCAAAACCATTTTCATACTCATTTTTTAAAAACATGTTACAAAACTATGTATATGTACTATATATGTAGCAAAATCCTGTTTTTATATAAAAATATAAAACCTGTGTGTACCTGTGTGTCTCTATATTTATAAATGTTTTGGTGAGGTTTTGTTTTGGCAGGGGGAGAAGGTCAATGTCTATGGAGATGTACCTGTTTATAAAAAGAAAAAAAAATTAGAAGAGCAGAAACCAAAATATTAGCCGTGGTTATATCTATGTGGTTAAATTTTTAAAAATCATTTTCTGTATTACATTTTAAACTTTTTTATTGAAGCACAACGCGCACAAAGAAAGATGCAAAACATAAACGTACAGGTCAATTAATTATCACATATAACTACCCAGGTAACCACCAACCAGATGAAGAAATAGAAGCTACCAGCACCCCAAAAGCCCCTCATGCAAACTCCTTCCACCGCTCATATCTTGACTGCTAGCACTAAAGGTTAGTTTTGCCTGGTTTTGATATTGAGATAAATAAAATCACATAATAAGTACAACTTTGGGTTTAGCTTCTTTCACAATGCTTCCTTCTGTCAATTAGATACAGTCTTTTTGGGGTTGAAGGAGGCAGAATTGTTTCAATTCTTCCTCACATAATCAGCACAAGTTACTTTCATTTTTGTCAAGTGCATTCACATAGATGCACATTTAAGCCTCACAAAATTCAGTGAAGCAAATATTCCTGTCATCACTATCCTCATTTTGTAAGGTGAGAAAACAGAGACACAGGGAGACTAGGCAAGTTGCCCACAGTCTCACATTGAATTGGAGGTGGAGATAGAATAGGATTCCAGGCTCCCATTCCTGGAGTCTAGATCCCTTACCGCCAGCTAGAGAAAAATATACACAGCTACTGTCCTCTCACATATGAAGAATACAGCTTGACCCTCTATGACATAGTGTGACACCCAACAAATTTCCTTTTTGATTTAGAAAGCATGATTTGCTACATGGCTAAGAGGGAAAACATCTTCTGGAATCTCCCTTGACCTGTACTGAACAAAGAAGAGAAGAGTTTGGATAACTTCAGCCTCTGGGTATGTGTGTTCCCAGCCTCCTCCTACCCAAGCAGTGCAGTGCACAGAACATCTCATAATCTCCTGTCCTTGCTGACTTCCTGTTTTCCCTTCCTTCTTTCCTCCCCTCCTTCCTTCCTTCCTTCCACCCTTCCTTCTCTCTTTCCTTTCTTTCTTCCTTCCTTCCACCAAATGCTTATTGAAAGTCTACTATGCACCATACACTATTCTTGGTACTTATTATCCAGCAGTAAATAAAACAGACATGGCCCTAGCCTGCTTGAAACTTACAGGCTAGCAAACTGGGGTCATTTGTAAACAAAAGATCCCAAGTGTGCTAAGTATTAAAAGCTCGTGCAGTGAACCTGGCCCAAATTAAGAGATAAATGTTTGATCAATGAATCAATGTTTGAATGAATGAACAAATAAAGAGATGGATTGACTGACCTTTAAGATTTTAGAACTCTGAGATTCTTACCGTAGCAGAATAATTAGAATTTTTTTCTGACTCCAATTTTCTATTCCTATATTGGCATGAGTGAAAAACACTGATGAAGAATTAAGCTAAATCTGTCAGTCAAAAAACTTCATAAGAAAATCAATTAAGTAGCTCAAAATCATTTCTGTACTTTCAGGGAAAAAAAAGCAGCTGCCTGATGATATTTTTAATTGAATTCAGAAGCTATTACCTACAAGAACCTTTAATTTATTCTTACCCAGTCAATTGAAAACAATTTAAGCAAAACAGAATCTGTTTTCTTCTAAATTGCAACTGAGCTGAGAGCTGTCACGCCAAGTTTCACCCAGTGTGAATTTCAGCAGCTGTATGATAAACACCAGTAAAAGAAACCTTTTTCTGGAATGCCAGCAGGACTGCTTTAACCAAGTTTACGCTACCAGGCAACAATCTAAGAAAACCAGTATTCTGTTGCTAATTACTCATCTAATAAGGCTAGAGAGGAAATTACAGAAAAAAGTAATCTGCTTAGTAATTCCCCCATTACTCCATCCTGAATTATCTCTTATCCACCAAACAGTGAACAGAGAAGTTTCAGAGAATCCTAGTTCTCATTAAAGTGGGGAAAGAGAGAGATTGCCTCCTTAAAGGAATGGGCTTAGCGATTCCATGCTAAGCCCTAACCCCTATAGTAATTTACAAATGTAGTGGGTGAAAGTGACAGAAAAGGAAGTCTTCCAGAGACTGGTAGAGCCACAAACCCTAAATTGATGTGAATACTGTTAGCCACATTGTAAGCTGGCCTCTACTGGCTCGTCCATTCATTCATCACCTGTGAATAAGAAAGAAAAGCTTACAGTCTAATGTGGAGGTCAGATGAGAAACAGGTACACAAATAAACAAGATAGTCAAAGATAAGTTTGTCTTAAAAAAACTGTCAAGGTGATGTGATAGAGAGTAACTTGAGAAGCCTTATTTAATAGAGTGGTTAGGAAAGGTCAGAGTATTCTTCTGGCATAAGGTTTTATGTTACAAATGTTTTCTGTGTTCTTTTTAAATCAGTCTAATCATGTTCCTGTCACATTAATTGATGTGGACTCCCAAACACTGGAAGCTTACTCTCTTTTCCAGCCAACTCATGACGAGTCTGTGGAAAGAAAGGGAAAGGAAGGGAATTGGGGGGTGGGGGAGAGCCTTAGCAGAATGGCTGAAATGAGCCAACACAAGAATACAAGGAGAAAACTCACTTCTTCCTTTATGATCATGGTATAGGCAAAAATTCCTGAGAGAGGCTAGCAAACCAAGAATATTAAAAAAAAACATTGAAAAACTGGATTTCATCAAAATTCAAAGCTTTTGCTCTTAGAAAGACACCATTTAAGAAATGAAAAGGCAGATCACAGATTGGAAGAAAATATTTAATGTATATCCAAAATATTATGTGTATATGTATCCAATATATATCTGTATGTGTAAATATAACATATATGACATATGTATGTATCACGTCATATGTACCTGGAAAAGGACACATAAAGAACATAGAAAGAACTCTCAGACAGCAATAATAAGAAGGCAAACAACCCAGTTTTTAACTAGACAAAAGATGTGAACAGGAACTTCACAAAAGAGGATACATAAATGGCCAATATCACATGAAAAGGTACTCAGCACCATTAGTCATTAGAGAAGTACAAATTAAAACCACAGTGAGATATCTCTTCATACCCACTAGAATGGGTAAAGTGAAAAAGAGGACCCATACCAAGTGATGGTAAGGATGTGGAAAAACTCTCATATACTGCTGATAGCACACACAAACTTGTATACAATGTTCATAAAAGCTTTATTTACAATAGCCAAAAACTAGAAACAGTCCTACTGCCCATCACAGGTGAATGGATAAACAAGTAGTGTTGTATCCATAGGGTGGAATACTAATCAGTAATAAAATGAATGAACTATTCATACATACAACAACATGGATGAATCTCAAAAACATGCTGAGAAAAATAAGCCAGGCACAAAAGTACATGCTGTAGGGTATCATTTATATGCGATTCTAGAAAAAAGGAAATCCCCTCTATAAGTAATAAGCAGATCAGTGGTTGCCTGGGGCTGGGGTCAGAGGAAACTGACTGCAAAAGGACACGAAGGAAATTTTAGGGGTGATGGAAATGTTCTATCTTAACTGTGATGGTGGTTGCACAGATGTATACATTTGTCAAAACTCTAAAAATGTGCACGTAAAAAGATCACATTTTATTGTATGTAAATAATAATAAAGTTGATTTTAACTCAATGAAGTTGATTTTTAAAAATTAGCTTCTTTCAAAAAGTAGTCTTAATGTTTTTTCATAGCACTGGTGTAGGTGTGTTATTTATCAGATCAATTCACAGAATTTGAAATTGGAAAGCTAGGCAGACATGGAGCCAAGATCACCACCACAGCCCCAAAATATTCGCAGGCAGAGTTTACCAAATTTATCATATCAGTCTTGAAAAATGCTCTGTGAAAAGAAAAAAGTCTCTAGTTGGTCCAATAGACTGCAGAAAGATAGAATATTCTATCTATAGATTCACATTATACATTACCATAAATATGGTTCTGAAAGTCCTACAGTAAATAAATATCTATTTATGCCAGCCTTTCTTAACTTATTTGATCAAGGAATACCTAGTGGAATACAGTTTGGGAATGCTAAATTAGTTGATCAATTTCAATCTGGAAGGAAGTGTCTTAGAGTTTTTAATCACCAATACGTATTTTAAATCTCAAAAAAGAGCAATTTAGTATGTAGCATTTTGCACATGTATTTGAGCACGGTACTCTTTTTCCAGCAGCATCTTGCAAAGTTGCTGTTCCTTTCCATTTTCTTCCAAAATCATTTTTCTAGGGTTCTTCCAAAGATCTTGGTCCTTGACTCTATCCTTATAAACAATTTGGCCAAATGGCAAAAACAAGATTGTCAAATTTCCAGATGATACAAACTTTTTTTTTATTCACTAAGATCTGGATAGGCAAGATTGATGAAATTGTTTTTTAAAAATCTCCTTTGGGTTTGAAGAATCAATTAGTTGAGTGCATATGTTTTGTAGGGGACAGAGGAGAGCTTGCTTTGGCATTTTAGTTGATAATAAACTCAACCAAAAGTATAATGTTGTGGCATCAAAAGCCAATTCAGCTGTAGTCTCCACTGTTAAGAGAATGGTGCCAAGAAATAAGAAGTAAAAGAGCATTGTAGATAAGTACCACTGTAGATCCACAAGACGGTGAAAGGTCTGGGAACGACGTCAAAGGATGAGTGTTCAAAATCTGGGGAAAAAAAATACACAGGGATAATAGTATTTGCCTCTAAATACATGGGGAAATTTCATAAATGTCATTCAGGCATCTTGATTGCCAGCTTCTAGGCCTAGTTTTATTTATTTATTTATTTATTTATTTGTTTTTTGAGGAAGATTAGCCCTGAGCTAACTACTGCCAATCCTCCTCTTTTTGCTGAGGAAGATTAGTCCTGAGCTAACATCCGTGCCCATCTTTCACCACAGCATGGCTTTTGCTAAGCGGCCCCATGTCCGCACCTGGGATCCAAACTGGCGAACCCCAGGCTACTGAGAGGTGGAACGTGCGAACTTAACCGCTGCGCCACTGGGCCACAGGCCTATTTTTAAAAGCTGTGATTGTACCTAACTAGGACTATCTTAACCAGAATGAAAATTTGTTCACAAAATCCACAGGATCTGGAAGGGTCAGGTTCAGAAAGTATGGAGGGAGCTCTGGGACAGGGTAGCCAGAAGCCCAGCAGGAGTAAAGATACAGGAGAAATCTGGTGCACACACCTCCGACACTGTCACTAATGATGAATGACCAGCCCCTGCCCCCAGGTTCTTGCAGTTACAGCACTCACTCAAGATTCAAAACCCCATTAGAGAACAGTCAATGAGTTAAACCAAAATCACATGCCTGGCCCTGGCTGGAGTTATTTTGAGTTCTTCCAGAGAACAGAACTAGCAGCAATGAGACAGTGTCTGGGACACCGTAAGGATGTCCCTGCTCGGAGAAAGAGTTTGTACTAAATGAACTCTTATCAAAGATTCTTTCTCAATGTGGGAAAGGCAACAATTACTTAGACTCATTCAGTGAAAACTTTAAAATCAATAATGAACAAACAAGGAGATTTGAGGAATAGAATGCACCTTACAGGTCATCTACAACATCATTTAATCTTTTTCTACATGGAAACTGGGACCTAGGGAGATCAACTGATTTTTTTCAGGGACTCTCAATGAGTGCATATCAAAATAAACATGGACCCAAGATCTCCGTTCCTTCAACCCATCCTTATCTGTTATAAAATACTGCTGCCTTTTTCAACTGAACAATCTCAGTTATGGAAATGTAAAATTTATTAAGATCTCCAAATCTACTCATTTTTGTTAATAGAATTAATGTGAACACAGGAAAGTATGGTCATGTGGAGAAGGAGGAGGTTGTGGGGAGAGATGGAGACAAGATAAAAAAATCCATTCAAACTTAAAAGAATTAATTTTTCTGATATGACCTCTAATTTACAAACATGTCCTTGGTTTTGATGCTAATGGTTTTGGTGCCAACTTTTTCTGGTAATTAAAGTTTGAGTGTTTAAGGAGAAACAAAGCCTTTGACTACTAGCAAGACCTTAGGAAAATGTCACTGTGAAGGCAAATTATTTTTCATCTGCTTAGTAAACTTTTTGACTGAGGAAAAATCAATACTTTACCAATTCTTCTTGCAGGTGTTGTTTGTCTGATACGTCTCCTATGTCATCTGGAAACAACAGTTTAAACACTACTTTAATGAGAAAAATCGCCCATGGCTAGTCTGACACTGCCTTAAACAGATTTGTAGCTGATAAGTGACTGATAAGATGTTTGCTTGAAACATTTTTTGAAGGACAAATCCATTATTTGTTGCCACTTTTTCCAAGATCCACAGAGAAATTAGCTTTAATTATTCCTTTGGTTGCCAGAAGATAGCAAATCTTCCTTTCTTGAGAAAGAGGGGCAAACACTACTAGTTACTGGTTTTGAGCAATTCTTTCATAAATCAAAATTTTGAAACTAGCAGATTAAACCATTAGACAGCTTTCTCTGAAGGACAGAGTACCTCATATTAATTCTTCCTCCTCAATGTAGAGGCAGAAAAAATATAAGGGTTTCCTTAAGCATTGTGTCAAAATATCAAGATAAAACGTGAAAATCTCAATCATTCAGAGACTTCATGTATATGCCTAATAACTCTGTGGCCTCCCACTTCTTTTCAAATTCATATAAGGTATAGATTCTCCAACTGTTCCCACCCTGAAACATAGTGTCCATTAGCAGCCAAGGAAGTAGCATAATCCAGAAGCATTCATTTGAAAGAAAATTAAAAGAAAAATAAGAAAGAAGAAGGGACATTAAGGGACTGGGAAGGAGAGGTCATCCAAAAATTGGGGCCCTTCATCACCATTCTCTCCATAAAATTTCTGGGTGCTGTGGGGGACTGGCATTGACCACCTCAAGATATGTCTCTTTGGCATGAGGATTATTTGGGGCTGGCTACTCTTAATAAACTGCAGAAGGAGAAGGGAAGGAGGCTCTGAGGAGTGGAACTTGCTTGCTCTTTGTTAGGAGACATTTACATTGTAAAGGAAATCGCCATCTGTAAAGGTGTCTCCCTTTCTGTACCAGGAAGAAGAGGGGGATGACCTTATCTCTAGAAACTCTTAATCAATGCCAAAGGCAAGGACTTAAATCTGCATTTGTTTACTGTACTCGTGTGGTAATCTCCCATGATCACCTCCCCCTCCACCCCCAACATCCTCCTTTATCGTTAGCTGAAGATGATATTTAAGGTGGTAGCTTCAGCCATTTTGGCGAGTTGCTCAGGTTGCGTGAGCCTCTCCCATGTATACATGTTATAAAGCTTTGTTTAATTTTCTCCTGCTACTCTGTCTCATGCAAATTTAATTCGTTCTCCAGCCAGAAGAACCCACGGTGGGTAGAGGAAATGTCTTCTTCCCCTACAGTGCCTTCCTTAATAACAACTAGAAGGTCCTCTATTCTGCTGCTCAGCAGCTCCAGTGGAGACACCTCTTCCTCTCAGAGTATGAATCCTACCATTTGGCTGATTTAGACACTGTTGGTGACAGCCTGTTCACCACCCATAACACCACAGGTCAGAGGGTAATCATTGTTTCTTCTGAGCTGGCTCAGTTTTCTTAGAGTGGAGCTCCCACTGGGCAAGCTCCCGTGCAGCAATCGACTTCTTTCTCACTCAAATTTCATAATTCACCTCAGGATTTTGGTCATGACCTCGCTTTAAATCCCTGATGTTTCAAGAGGAGGTGCTCATACTGAACTAACTCTGGGAATCATGCAGGAGGAACACTGTTTGCACAGCACTTTTCAAAATAATATTGTGGCAAGCTTCCCAATTCTCAGCCATAGCATCCTGTGGAAACAGCAAAATTGTTTAAAAAGCCAACAACTGCTTTGAATTAGAACAATTCTGCAGGGGCCCAGGGCAGCAAAGTTTTTATTCCTAGAATCTAGAATAGTGGTCTTCTTAAACCATAATCCAGATGGATCTGAAACAAAAAGTTTGACCCCCCAATCAATCTCACTTATGAAAGCATGCTTTTTTTCTTTATTCTATTTCATTTAATGCAGGTTGTGACCCATTAAACTGATTTCATGACCAATTCATTGGTCACAACCCACAATCTAAAAACCACTGCTCTAGAACATGGAGAATTTCTCTCCTAATCTGAAGTCATTTCAGGCGGCAATGTTTTAAAGATTCTAAAGCAATGCTGCACATTAGAGCCACCTGAGATGCTCTATAAAAACGCAGATGGCTGGATCCCCAAGCTAGAGATTCTGATTCAATTGGTGCCAAGCATCAGTCATATGCAAAAGTTCTCCAGGTAATTCTCATGTGTGGCCAGGATTAGAAACCATTGTTCTAGTTGAAAGCAACTAATAAGAAAACCCATTATTGCAATACACTTTTTGTGTGTGTGTGAGGAAGACTGGCCCTGAGCTAACTCTATGCCAATCTTCCTGTATTTTATGTGGGATGCCGCCTCAGCATGGCTTGACCAGCGGTGCTCAGTCTGCGCCCAGGATCCGAACCTGCAAACCCTGGGCCCCCCGGAGCAGAGCACACAAACTGAACCACTACACTACCAGGCCAGCTTCACAATACACTTTTTAAAAGAATCTCTCCTTGTAAAGTTATTCTACATGATATAAATTTGCCAATCAACAAGTTGTTTATCATTTTGCCATATTCAGTACAGGATGATCTTTAAAGCACTTTTACATCTTTTCCCACTTGACCAGGAGAATTCCCAAAGGCCAAGAGGCCTGACCACTTGGCCTCTTGCCTTGGACACCGTGTCAAGGAAGGCATGGGTTATTTCAGAGCCACCTTGGTCCGTGTGACCTTTCCTCTAGTGAGCTTTATTTCCATGAACAGAAACTAGATGCCTGAGAGCTGATGCACGGAAAGTGACTGCTGCTCCACGGCAGTGACCCTTCACCTACTAAACTTCCCCTTGTTGACTCCAGCGCCAGGCAGCCAGGCGGTGCAGCCCAGGCTGTGGGGGTGGGACTGACCTCTCACCCACTTAGCCAGAGAGAGGCCAGGCATCTGCTTAGCTTCAACAAAATGGGTTATGTTTCTTCCTTCCAACACAATGTTGATGAAAATTGTGTGTGACAGAGAGTAGCTTGATCTTTATTTTTAAGCAAGAAATGAATCTATGAATTAGTGCCGTAGCAAAGGAAAACAATCCCTTTGCTCCAAAACACAGTGCATTTTGAGGTGCCTATTTGTTGAAAGAAGAGGTGGGAGAACCCTACTGTAAAAGGGGTAAAAGGAAGAAGAAAGATGGGGAGCCCCACACCTTTCCTCTTTGCACTCAGCACTGACTGTTGAAATGCAGCCAGGCCCCTTGCATCAATCAAGAACATAAACATGCTGCCCAAGCTCAGCAGTGCCGGATCCATAAATTTATTTCCAAAACAGAAGGACCAAAACAGGAAAGGGGTGTGTGTCTGTGTTATTACTGTTAAAGCTAAAGACGGTCTAGTTTTCTCTCTGGCAAAGTCTAACCAATGCTCTAGACATGAGTGGAGACTAGAAAAAAAAAAAAAAATCAGTGTCCTTGAAGAAACAAACTGTTGAGTTTCCAGCATCTTTTTGGTTTGTTTTCAAACTCAGTTTCACACAGTTGCCTGGTTTTGGCCAAGAGGGCAAACAGCCAGTCTTAGTTCTAAAGTGTCAGAAAGGTTTAAAAAACCTTCAGATTCTCAAGCCCCAGAAGAGTGTGCAAAGATTTCTGTTTAAGCTGACGTTTAGAAAACCCACGTTTCCTACCAGCTCTGTGACTTAAGTGACTTATTGTCTCCTCTGCCTCAGTTTCTCCTCTGCAGGTGAAAGTGCTGGATTAAATGAATGATGTTCATCATGCCTCTGACAGTCTCATTAAGGGGCATTTCTTCCAAATGGAAAGGGGAGGGCGGGGGCAGGGGTGCTGCAGGCCAAAATGTGGAGGCTGCTCGGACCCCCAGCCCAGGAACAACAAGCCGTTGCATCTCCCAAAACTGATTCACTGATTCTCTGATCTCTAGAGTGCTGTGTTGAGAAGAATCCTAAGGATGTTATGATCTATTATTGGTGGCGTCAGCCACACTTGGAGAGGGAGGGACTACCTGCTTGTGCAACATGTACTTTCTTAAACTAGTATTTTCAAAAACAGAAAATTTTAGTTTGACATCTGGGTGTCTGTCCTTTTCCTGCTAAGCATATACGTATACAATGCATTGCACATTACTAATAGGCCAATACACATGAATGGATTGAATTAACCAGGGACTAAAGAGTATTTGTATAACTGATTAAATTTTCCTATTTTTAAGTGGCTATTCAGTGAGATGTTGATACAGTTTTGACCACCCTCTGCACTGGGTTAAGCAGAGAAATCAAAAAAGGAAGTGACCTAAAATTTGTCTCCCTGATGACCTGGTGCCTGATTGTGTTCCTTACATTATCTAGAACATCAGAAAAGTTTGTCTAAGGCAGCCAGTCAGTGCTACACAAACCAAGGCTGGACTTTAGCAAAACTTAGAGTTTTCCAAGTAAAAGATTTCTATTTGGACTCTGTGGTGTGGGTGTGTGGGGGTAGGGGGAGAAGACATGTCCTGTTTGGTGATAGTCTTAGGAAATTCAGACAATGATCAGCAATCAGAGAAAAGGAACAAGTCACAGAACTGGAAGCAAAGTTTCAGCTGACAGCAGCTCAATGCCAGTGCACAGAAGACAATGGAAAGGAATGATAAGGGAGAGAAAGAGCTGACTCCTGGCTCCTCAGGTCTGGAATCTCCAAGCCTCTTGGAACAGATGTCCAAGGGGGTTAGAAGTAGAAGGCAGGAGAGTGACAGACCCAATTCCTTGTCCCCATTCTGCCTTCCAATTTGGTCAAAAGCCTATTTTGAACAGATATCTGCCAAATTCTTCTGCCTTTTCTTTTTCTACACCTATTTTCATTTTAACTTTTGAAACAACATTTATTTTCCCTATAATTAAGAAGTAACATGTTTCATTGTTTAACATTTGGAAAAGCACCAAAAAGGCAAATAAAAATAATTCTGCCACCCAAAAATAACCATTATGGACGTTCTGAGGTGTTTTCTTTATACATATGTTTATGCATATGTTTGTGCATATAATACTCAAAATATTATCCATGTATGTTTTCCACCAACATTTTTATTATCCCATGACCCCCTCTCTCATTTGGGCAGCTGGACCATGACTCACAAAAAGAGCCAAAAATACTTACACAAGTTTGGGAGATCTGCTTTACTAAGGAATAGAGATACATGTTTTGTTTTTCTTTCTCAGATCCACAAAAACCTATGTATGGTTTCTAGGATCCTTCCACTAAGCCCCTCTTAGGATTCATTTGAGCTGTTGTCAAGTTTCTCTCAACTTTAATTCTCTTCTGCACCCCCAAAACCGGAGAATCTCTTCTAGTTTGAGAGGTAATAGTGGGAACCTTGATGTGATTTATTGCACATTTACTATGCTCCAAATTCCTTCAAGGCCTTGGTCTTTGAAACTCATTTTCTGCACCAAGACCCAAAACATGGCAAGAGTAGAAATGGCTGCATGAGGGATTAGGCAGACAGGACTGAATCAACCTTCTAGAGCTTCCTGTAGGCCAGTGTGGTACAGTCATGACAGAGGGTCACTGAGGAGGATGGGGTGTGAGACTACCGTGCAGTACATTTCAGGAACAGCAGAATGAAATGCTGCTCATGTACCCAAGAGCAAACAGAGGCCACAGTAAAAGAACCAGACCCAAAGAGGTCTTTTGGATGAGAATGAGGGATGATGGAGCAGCAATTTGCATGAACCAATAATCTAGGACCTGATTTAATGAGAAACATCTTAATGGAAGCTATCATGGCTAGATGACACCAAGCACTAGATGTCCATCTGCCCTGATACCTTGGGCCTATATGAGCTCCTGGGAACATGGATGCGGCCCTGAAGGAAAGAATGGTAAAATCTCACATTAACCAAAGGGCCTTATAATAGACATTAAATTGACTTACAGGAAGGAAAAAAAAAAAATGTTGGCACTTTCACATTTGGCATTTATGGACTGAAATTTGTACCCACTCTCTATATTTTGAATGGCTTAACTAGGATTGGTTCACTCAGTGAGTGAAACAGAGAGAGAGTGAGCCAGGAGTTTCCCTAAGCGTATAATTATGGTGTTGGACCCTGGAGACCACACTGGGTGAGAGGAGAAGAGAAGACATAAGAACAATAAGGAAGGCAAAATGGGAGTCTCAGTGAGTCTGAGGTACTGTACTTGAGATAATAGTTGAGTCAAATACTCCAGGAGCATAGGAAGTGGTCTGCGGGGAGTGGAATACTTGCTTGTGATATTTTGGATCTGGTGGTATTATTTGTCAAGACAAGTTCTAGCTGAGGTGGGCTGTAGATAGATTTTAATAAAGTAAAGAGATTGATGAATTGAGGGGTGAAAGTGTAGATGGATCATCCACAGTAATGTTGAAACCAACAAGAATGATGACAGGAATCATACTGGCAAGGTAGCAGCCAGGTTCTCCACAAAGGTAGTTGGTGGTATCGTCTGATGCCTTGTCTTCAAAGGTCCTGTGATTGTAAAGGAGAATGAAGGAGTGATGTTTTGAGTGCTGAAAGGTAACAAACAAGGTTTGGAAGGAGGAGGACACCCATCTGGCCTTCAGGCCATGAAATATTTTGCGTTGAAGGGAAAAGCCACATCCACTTAAGAGGTTGCATTGAGACATGGTGTCCTCAAGTTGTAGCAAGAATATAAAGGGAATATTCAGAGAAGAAATTGGGAATGTAGGAACTTTGAAGACAAATGCTGAGTTCCAGAAGGCAAAATGGAAGTGTTTGGAAGAAGAGCAAAGAGTGAGAGACTAGGTCAGGTTAGGGGACACACAAAACCACCTGGAGAAGAGACTAGTCAAAGATGGAACTGAAGGGAAGAAATGTCAAGTGGTACCTGAGTTAAATCAGGACTTGAGGCATGATAAATCTGGTCCAGGTAGACTCTGAGGTCCAACAGTACAATATAGAATCCAGAGAACCATTTAGCAGCACTATGTGGAACCAAATGTCCACTGTTCACTCCTGCACCTAAATGTGTTACGGCAGCTGGGGGAGAGGGATCCCACCAGGAACACAGGCTGCAAAAAGGCCTGAGCACTTATTATCTCCTGCAGTGTTATGGTAGACAGGGGAAAAATATCTCACAGGGAAGTAAAGATGCTTGTTCCTTGGTTAGTAGTAAGAGCAGCAAAAGAAGAAGAAAGGGATAAAGGTGAGAATGAAGGAAGTAAGGAAGCAAGGAATCTAGGTTGGATAGGGAAGAAACGGAAAACAGAAGATGAATGATATATCATTAGCAAAAGGGATAGCCAAGGCCAGAAGATCTTTATGAATGCCACAACAGGGTTAGAGAGAGAGTGGGAATGAGCCAATGGAAAAAGAGGAGACAGTGGGTTGGGATCAAGGAGAAGGGAATCACTAGCCTTCATGTTTTCAGAGGTAAGATAGTCCTGACTGATAATCAGGCATGCGAAGTGGCCACAGGAGTGGGTAACAGAAATGCAATGGGTGTCAAGGTCACTGAGATCAAGGAGTTCAAGGAACTATGAGGACAGAGAGTTAGATAATTCATCCACCTGGCTTTTGAAGTTGTCCAGGATTATACCGTTCTTCAGAGCCCCAGATCAACCTTTCAATCCAGTGGCAGTAGGCCAAGATAACCATGGCTGGACCATTATCACTCATTGCTCAGCATTTATTTCTAGAAACGCTATCTTCACTTTACCCTCCCAATCCTTTGCATTCAGGCAAAATGGAGTCACACAGGACCACTGGAACTATCAGTGGCACAGTTAGCAATAGCAGTGGTCTAGTTCCTAGCTGGCTCAATCCACTGATGTTTCATCCCATAATCCCATGGGACAAGGAAAAACATAAGGACAAATAAGTGACAGAGAACAACCTTTCCCAGAGCAATGTATACACTGTTCATTTGGTCAAGAACTATTACCGGCTTTAGTATAAAGCACTGAGCCATGCACCATGGAGAATATAATAAGGAGGTATTAAAATAAGAAGTGAGAGTTCCTCCCTCCACACATCTCAAACACTATGATTGAGTGTTTGGCGGTGTTCCTTCCCAGAATCTACCATGCATATATCAACCCATATTCACATAAACAGTTTTACTTTTTCTTTCTTTCTTAAAGAAAAATTGGACCATACTGTATACACATTGGTCTGTGACATGCTTTTTACAATTAATAAAATATAGAGGGCAATATTCTAACATATAGACAGTGTCAGTCTAGGTCCTCTGGTAAGCAAATGCTGAGACAGGAGTGCAGAAGATTTGGGGTGGTTTTTGGGTTTTTTTGGTAGAAACAAAAACATACATTTACTAAATCAGTGGCTGTATAACACATACCTGGGACCATAACAATCTGCTCTAGGAAAAAGACCACGTCCAGCAAAGCAGTTTCCATAAGGGCTACTACTCCATTTATTTATAGTAATCTATAGTCATTCACAAGAAACCATCCAGTTTCCCCATGAATTCAATGGAGATATGATGGAACTACCACCCTTGAGATACGTATAAGGATGGAATTGATCTCCATCATTCCCACCAGGATGCCATATTGCTTTTTATTGTTATCTTAGAGGCAGTTTCAGAGGCTTATACTTGGCCTTCCCCACTGTGACAGCTCTAACCCCAAAGGCCAAGGACCTAATGTGGGATTATTCTAAATGCCAATTGCCAAGCATGTAAATCACAGTTATTCATTCAAGGACCAGGGAAATGACCTCTGTCTCTGCCCAGCATAGGACTGTTTTAATGGGAAATGTTTACTCTGGAGCTCTCAGCTGGGTTGGCTGAGAAATGACCTGTGGGAGACAAAGGGGGAGAACGCAGTATGGGGTCGGGAAAGCTTTCAGACTGTGGTGCATATATGATACCTGTGAAAGGAAAGGGAGCATGGGAAGCAGAATGGAGCAGGGACAGACTCAGACCACATTGAAATTTGACAAAGCCTCAGCCAACAAGGAGAGGTCCTCAGAGCAAAGAATTCCCATTGGCAGAGTTTCACATTGAGGAGAAATAGCTAGCCCCAGATGCTTATCCATCACTGGGGGCTGCTTGGGAAGAGGATCACCTTGGTTCAAATGCCGTGTGGATCCCAAAGGTGCTGCAGTGGGACGCTGTCAGCTAACTGCACTCCTTCCAACTGACAGCAAGGATTTTAGTGCATGCATGTATTAGTTATTTATTCATTTCCCCAAGCTGTTTGTTTTCAAATTATTGTTCTTACAGGTAATACTGCAATGAACAATCTTGTACATATCTTTAGGCTCTCTGTTGGCAAAACTGTAGAATAAGTTTCTAGAAGTGGAATGGCTAAAACATCACGTAACTATTCTTAAAATTTTTATGGATTTCATCAATTGCCTTCCAAAACATTTTTGCCAATTTTACACTCCCACAAATAGTATAGTAGAGGGCTCATTTCCCCAGGACTTGCCAACATGAGATGTTATTAGCCTTTTTTGTTACTTGCCAATCTAATGGTAGAACAATGATGTCTAATTATCTTTTTACTTTTTCCTTTCCTACTCACTCATTAGTTTAGGCATGTTTCTATGTGTTTATGACGCCGTTGGTTTTCTTCCTTATTTTTCATTTCCTTTGCTCACCTTCCCTTATTGCTTTGTTTTTAAAAGCAAACATGAAACACAATTGAGAAATTTCTTGGGGGAAAAAGAATGCTAAACTTGTATTTGAAGCTGAGACAAAAATTCTTCTTGTCTTACCACAAAAAGTCAAGATGTGTTAGCTTTAGGATTCACTTGGTTTTTTCGGATAACATTGGAGCTACAGGTGCAAAAAAAAACCTTTTTGCTTTGGTGTTGCTTTAGTGAGGGGAAGGACTGGGGCCTTGATAAGAATAAAGAGGCCAAGAATGAAAAGAAGGGCTGCTCCAGAGGGAAGCGTTGTGCATGGACAGAGGTGAGATGTAGCTGTAGGCTAACAGGAGAGGGGGCCTTGTGTGAAGAAAGTGGGGAGAGAGTCTCACCATCTAGCTTCATTTCCCAGCAATGGCTTAATAGCCCTTGAGTTCTCACCCTCCCTTCACTCATAATTACAGCCATGACTGTTTCCCTGGTGGTTTCTCATTAATTCAAAGTGTTCTCACACAAACTCATCATTTGTGTTCCCTCCTCAGTCAACTTACCATTTTCTTCTGGCTCTTTTTAACTTCCCTGCTTCTGTTAATGAAATCATCCCCACCCAGTAGCACAGGCTTAGAACATCAGAGAACTTTTTTTTGCCTTCCTTCTTGGCTTTGACAAAGTCTAGAGATCTTACTAACAAAATGGCCCTTTCAATGCTCTCTCCCCATTGCCCCAACACCTTTCCTCTTTGTCTGCCTATGAACCTTTGTTCAACCTTTACAACTCAGACATGTCACCTCCTCCAAGGAAGTCTTTCCTAACTGCTTTTTTCTTTGGATTATTTACATGTCTTTCTTCCATCTTTGAAGACAGGGATTATGCCTTTTTCATCTTTATGTCCCCAGCACCCATCATAGTAGCTTCAACATGGCTTCAACGGTTCCATGTTGCCTGCTCCAAGAATCTAAAAGTCCTCTTACTAGCATCGAAAGCTTTCATGATATAACCCTAATCTTCCATTTGCTCCTCCCATCGGGTACTCCAGGCTAAATTAGTCATTATTTCTCCACTATATCCCTCGCTCCTACTTCTGGATTTTTGCTCAGTCTTAGACATCCTTCCTCACTGTCTACCAATAATTTGCTAAAATCTTGCTCATCATTTTAAGGTCATCGCAAAAGCCAGTTCTCAGAGGAAGCATTCCTGAATCCCCAACATAGTTCTTCCTCCAAATACCCGTGAGCACCATTAACATCACCACCGTTCAGCACTGTAACTATCACCACCCACATGACAAATTGATCAAATCTCTCCTATGAACTGTTTTTACATGCATTTAATTGTAAGCTTTTTGCCCTGAGGATTAAATGAAAGTCTCGTAAATTAAAAAAATAATAATTGACCATTGTTTCCCATCACCAACTATTAGTCTGACGTACTTGAGAGAAGATGTTTTTGCATCCACGAAGGTGTCTCGTCCAGCTCTGGGCACCTAGTATCCTCTAAAAAACAAATAGAGATTTAGGCCTTGCTTTTCCCAATCTCCTCCCCAATATTCCCTTCTCATTCCCAAAAGAAGGCTGCTCCATTTCTTATAATAGTCACTTTCTCAGAGAGACCTTCCTTGCCCACCAAATCTAAGGTAGTTCCAGACGTTTATATCCTTCAGGTGCATTTTCCTCATAGCCCTAGTCTTAATTTAATGCATACGCTTACTGTCCTTTTCTTGTGTAACGCCTGTTTTCCCCACAAGTCTATAATCTCCATGAGGGAAGAGATCATGAGTATTTTGTTCCCTATAGAAACAGCTATTTCTTAAATAATCATTTGTCTGTTACACATTTTGTAAATATTTTCTCCAACTGTGTTGTTCATTTTTTAACT
Organism: Equus asinus; assembly: GCF_041296235.1. Lineage (NCBI taxonomy): Eukaryota > Metazoa > Chordata > Mammalia > Perissodactyla > Equidae > Equus > Equus asinus. Next base: position 138,676,476 of record NC_091790.1, on the reverse strand, counting down.
TTAAATATTCTGCAGTCAAATTTGTTCATCTTTCCATCATTGCTTTTGAAGTTCCTGTTATGTATATTTTAAACTCCTTCCGTGGAATATGTCCCTAGAGGTGGAAAAATTGAATAGACATTTCTTTAAGGGTCTTGATGCATTTTGTCAAATTGGACATGCCCAGCCCTCTGACAAAAGTGAGACTTGCATTCTTAAAGCTCTACCAGCAGCCTTATGGTATTAGATTTTGCCAGGCAAGCTGGACAGAATTCATTTAATGCTAGGTAAGCACGCATGAAAATTTCAGGAATCAGTAGCCTCAAGCAGGGATGCTGTGTTTAACATTGTGTACAAGGGGCAAACTTCAGTACCTGCCCCCCTCCCTGACCCATTAGCACTGAATCATTTGATAGTCCTCTCTCACGGTTTACCTTTATTCAAATGAATGCACAGATTTGTCCATACCCATTTCCCTCAAATAATTACCTTTGCTTTACTTCTGTAGCAACTAGATCACCTCCAAGATTGTGGTCATTCTGAGAGTAGAAGTGTCACTCTCTTTCTAGGTCACTCTCTAATCATGGTAACACATAGTGTCTTAGCCAACTGGCTAAACAACTTGACCTGGCTTTTCCAGCCCAGCTATCATAATCATTGCCAATTATAACAGGTCCCATCATAGAGAAATGACATAGAAGAATGTAATGTACTGTGAAAGGAACTTGGTAAATATTATTGAATGAGATGACATGGAGACAAAAAGTTTGGTGACCTCAGTTCACATTCAGCCCTTAGCCATCTCTGTGAACATCAAATGACTTCAACTGATCTTTAATCATCCTCCAACACACAGGGAGTAGTTCTGGGTAAGCCAGGTCAGCACTCAATGGGGCTTTCCTAAATTAGACCTGCCCGTAATGCATCATTTCCATCACCTTTCCTCTGAAAATTAAAGAGTATAATTCTTTATAAGACATATTTTTGCCTATTCCAGATCATACACACACGGTAAGAAAAATAAATGTATGTTTTACTGCTACTTCTGTTCTTAGGATGTAATCCAGGAAAAAGAAGGGCTTTTTACCTTAAATTTACTTGCTTCATGAGAGAGAGTTTTATTTTGTCTTTTGGCTTCTTGAATACATTTTTTGTTTTGTTTTTGCTTCATCGAGTTATGCAAATACACAGCTATGTAAATAATAAAGGATTCAGAGTACAAACAAGTACATCATAGTGGCACGAAAACCTATCTCCAAGGGGACAGCAGGTAGCGCAGTGGTTAAGTTCACACGTTGCACCTTAGCGGCCCAGGGTTCCCAGTTGGGATCCCAGGTGCGGACCTACGCACCGCTTGGCAAGCCATGCTGTGGCACTGTCCCACATATAAAGTAGAGGAAAATGGGCACGGATGTTAGCTCAGGGCCCATCTTGCTCAGCAAAAAGAGGAGGATTGGTGGTGGATGTTAGCTCAGGGCTGATCTTCTTCCAAAAAAACCCCACCTATCTCCAAGTGGAGATGCAATTTGGAACTTTCCTCCATGTTTCCACAACTCTTTAAGCTTGAGCAGCAACAATGCAGGGTATAAATCACAACATGCATCAGACATGGTCCCAACCCTGATCTTTTTCAGAGGAGGGGGCTCAGAGAGGGACAATATAAGAACATAAAGAACTACAATACACTGTAACGTCATAGTGTCAAAAGCCATACTTGGAAGGAGGAGAAGGCAGAGGCAGTCAGGAAACATCTCCCACAGCACAGTTTGTGCCCGACATTTACGGGGAGAACAGAATGTCTTAGGCAAAGCTTTGGATTAAGGACATTTTGTACAAAGGGAACAGAGTGAGCAAATTACTTGAAGGGAGAAAAAGGGGAGTCAAACTGACAAATGGATCCCTTTTAAATTTCATTTTTAATTAACAGAGTTAAACCTAATGGAGAGAATACACATTCACATTACTGGAGAGAAACAAATTGATGGCCTTTTATCACCACAAGAAAAGGTAAATGTATTTTGGGCAGCACCTCAAGTCTCAGCAAAAGGAACTTCTAGTTCCTGACATGTGGTGTTCTCTCCTGGAGAAAATGCTGGAAGAGCTCTTTGGGCGATTTACTCCTTTCGTTGTCCAATGGGAGAGAAACCCATACTTTTGGACGCACTTATTGGTTACTGTAAAAGCCCCGCTCTGAGCAAGGACCAATTACATCCCGGAGCCCCAATTCTTGGAAATAGTTTCTGGCCGGGAATGCGTGACACTGAAACAGCCTGTACTCGTAAACAAGGACGAGTCTGGGCGGGACCCCAGCCCACGCGATCCCGGGCCCTGTCCCAAATGGCTGGTCTTGAGCCCACGTACCTCTAGATGTCCGGTTTGGCTTCCTCCTACCTCCCTACCGTACCTCACAGTCTCGGGCACTGGTGCCAAGCCTCACCGCGGGGCCCGCGGCCGGGGGAGGGGCCCACAGTTCTTTATCTGAGCTGATTGGCGCGGCCCCAAGTTCAGGACGGGACTGTACGTCCCACTGACTCCTCCCCGCCGGAGTTGGCGGGGCGGGGGGGGAGGTGCGGGGAAACAGATAAAGCCGCGGGAGGCGGCCGGTGGTGGCAAGATGCGAATTTGATTCTAGAGCCATTCAGTGCCCCTGCGACTCACTGCCGGGCTCCTCCGCCCCGAAGGCCCCCCGAAGCTCAGCGCAGGGCAGGGTGCTCGAGCCCGCCAGCACATCTGTGCGCTCCGCCTCTCGTCGATCCCAGGTTCTGCTCCCCGCGGCTTTCTCCCCTCAAGTCAGACGCAGCCCCTGCCAGAGACGTGGGCATCGAGATGAAGGCGGCCCGCTTCGTGATGCGTGGCGCCGGCTCGCTGAGCGGCGCCGGCCTGGTCCCCCGCGAGGTCGAGCATTTCTCGCGCTACAGCCCGTCCCCGCTGTCCATGAAGCAGCTGCTGGACTTCGGTGAGCGGGGACGTAGGGCCGGGCGGGGTGAGGGGTTTGGGGCTGGGGAGTTGCCATAACTTTGTGCCCCAGTGCAGGGAGGCCTGGGCTCTTGGCTTAAGACAACTGAGATCCGCTTTCGTGCTGAACCCTGGGGCCTCGAGGCCAGCGCACCTTGCCTTTTCCTGGATCTGCCTTCTTTCTGACAGTTTTTGCCAACAGATCAAGGCCACTTACAGCCTCGCTGATGCTGGATGGTTTGAGCTCACCTTTCCTCCTCTTTCTGTCCAAAGCATGCGGTCAAAATACTTTTTGCCTTCAGTCACCATTTAACAATGAACTAGAAACTTTGTCCCCTCCTTCATGGCATAATACTTCTTGAAGAAAATTCCTAGTGCTATAAGGTAGCCTCAAATTAATTAAGGTTTTATCCCTTAGCCACTCTCCACCCGTCCACAGGGTACATCTCTGCATTCCTAACAAATTTCTTTGTTTCTTTACCATTATAGTTTTCCATATGTTTGCATTACTGCTGAAAATATTTACAAACTTTCTGTAGTAATCTTATAAGGAAAATTTGAAGGATTTAAATGTGATGTAATTTATCACTAGTCTAGAAACATCATGGCTCCCATCCCACTCGCTTATGCCCCCTCCAATTTCAGATCTAGAACTCTGTGAACGATGTTATCTCATTGACATTGTGGTGTTGACTGAATTCTGCACTCTCTTATAAGTACTGAGAGCTGTAGGATATTCTGACTTCTTGGAAGTGAATCCTTTTCAAAAAGAGAAAATAAGAATTCTCATATTGGTCACTTTAAAAGAAAAAAGAAAGAAAAAGACAATGAAGAAGAAAATACTTAGTCCTGAATTATCTATAAGCAGTAATCCAACTGATGATGAAATATAATTTTATAATGTGTGTGCATGTGTTCAGTATTGGATGAGTAATTCTATTCAAATGTCATTTAGACATACTTTTTTTCCAAAAACTAAATAAATGTTATTTATCACAGGTTCCAAAAACGCATGTGAAAGAACTTCTTTTGCATTTTTGCGACAAGAATTGCCTGTGAGGCTAGCCAATATCCTGAAGGAAATTGATATTCTCCCTGATCCATTAGTGAATACATCTTCAGTGCAATTAGTTAAAAGCTGGTAAGTGGTGAAGCGTTCTAAACCAGTCTCTAGTTTCAAGACAGTTATCTGAGTATGAATTCTTATAATATATTAACATAATTGGAAAACAGGTGGTCTGAACAGTAAATGCTTTTGAAAGATGTAAAGAATGTTTTATTAACTTAGAGTAAGTCATCATAAGGGCAGTTATAAGGCTATAAACAGACATTTTTTACTCTGAAAAAGTACATACTTTCACAATACAATTTTTACTTCTAGAGGAAATATGAGAAATAATTGACACTTGCAATTTTAGTTTTGTATTTTAAATAATAAAAGACAGTTTCATATTTCAAAAGGAATCCTACCCTAGAAATCAATACAAATGAGTACTATTTAGAGAGGCCCTAATTTTTGTTACTAACAAGCAAATTAACAGAGCAGGCTGTGGGTTCAAATCCTGCCTCTGCCTTTTCCTAGCTGTGGAATCCTTGGCAAGTGTCTTCAATACTCTATGCCTCAATTCCCCCTTCTCTTATTGAGGGGAATAAAGTATATGCCTCCAAGGGATATTTGAGTGTAAGTGACTGAAGTAAGAGGTAAAAAAGCACTTAGAACGGTACCTGGCACACAGCCAGCACTCAGTTTCAGTTTTATCATCTCATTTAACAAATAAGGGTGCTGAAGCTTAGAGAGGGTAGATGACCCACAAGAGCAGATTTTCAGAGAACAGAGCCAGGATATGCACTGCAGCAGATATGCACCAGAGCCTCACCCTAATCTGCTGACTATACAGCGTTTTGTTCATTGATTCAAGAAATATATGCATTCCACACCCATTAAACAATGACAATCTGAAACACATATTCAATCCATAGTCTTTACTGCTGCTTTCGAGACTTCTACCCACACATGAATGAATGAAGTAGAAAGAAATATGAAATCTTTCTTAAAAATTTCTAAATACTTTTGCTATAAAAAATGAAAACATTTGCCAAATAAAACTGAATATTGCTCTGGAATAGTTAAACATAAATTTTAAGTTAGAAAGTTGAGGGTTAAAGTTGCATCTTTCCTTTTTTTTAGATATATTGTTTTCCAAATGTCTTGGAGGAAATTTGTCATTTTAAACATAATGCTTTATCTTTTCAAATCATTTTAAAAAGGCAGTCTGTTTTCAGCCACTTGGATCTGACTATTTAATTTTCAAACTTAAAGCACACCTATTGCTTTGCAGGTATATCCAGAGCCTGATGGATTTGGTGGAATTCCATGAGAAAAGCCCAGAGGACCAGAAAGCATTGTCAGAGTAAGTTCTGTGAATTAGACTGAGTGTCTAAAACTTTGGCTATTTCCAGACATACTCCTAAGATATTTTTTAGACCTAAATTAAAGGAGCTCCAACCCTGAATAATAAACAACTACCCCCTTACAAATGACAAGTTCTGTCTTGTTGCTTTCTTAAAGGTGATAATGAATTATGGCATTGAAAAATGATGCTGAGTAGGAACAAGGGTAGAGGACTTTTTTTTTAAGGAAATCTATCTTTACTGTAAATTTGGTCCAGTGATTAGATTTGTAGGAGGATTTACTATTACCTCATATTAATGCATTGGAGACTAAACATTTCCTTTCAGAGTAACTGACAGTTTCTATCTGTAAGAATAAGAAATATTTCCTGAATCTGACAAGAAATTTGGAAAGTTTTTTTCACCATGGCATTCTAGAGTCATTTTCAATTTTAATTATTTTTAATTACTATTTTTTTTAAAGAGAAGGCTTATTGAACACCTAGAATGAATACACCAGTCATAAAGCTGGTATTTTAACATGTAAGCTAAAAGGAAAATAAATCTGTTTATGAAATGATCTCTTCTACTATAGTCAAAGAGACTGATGAGAGCCTTAATAAGGCTTCATCCAAACATTTTATCATTTGATTTGTTTAAATGGGTACTTAGAAAAAGCTTTGGCCTTCTTTGAAGTAATCTAAGGAATGTATGTGAATGAAACTTACTTGAACTTTCACTAACTGTAAACATATTTTGTATTAGTTTTGTAGATACTCTCATCAAAGTTCGAAACAGACACCATAATGTAGTTCCTACAATGGCGCAAGGAATCATAGAGTATAAAGATGGCTGTACAGTTGACCCAGTCACCAATCAAAATCTTCAATATTTCTTAGATCGATTTTACATGAACCGTATTTCTACTCGGATGCTGATGAACCAGCACAGTAAGTTAGCTCATCATGGTCGTGTTATCCAAACACGAGTATAGAATATAAGCCATACTCAAACTAGATGTTTCGCTGTTCGGTGGGTCACGTTCTTTCTCAGTGGTAGTTTTAATCATTATTATTGTGATTTCTATAACAGTATTTTTTCTTTTTATTTTTCAACAGTTCTTATATTTAGTGAGTCACAGACAGGAAACCCAACCCACATTGGAAGCATTGATCCAAACTGTGACGTGTCAGCAGTGGTCCGAGGTAATTTTTAGATTTCTGCATTTGCCTTATTGAAAATATACACTATATGATTGATATATCTATAGTTGGGGTGACTTTGTGAATGAATTTGTATTCAGAGTGTTCCATTTATATTTTTATAAATAGTGTCATGAAGGTCCTTTGCTTTTGAGAGTCAGGGGTTTAAGCGTTCATTTATAATATTAAAGAAAAAATCCAAACATCAACGGCTAATGTGCTGTATTCTTATATATTGTATTTGATCTCTGAAGTGTGCATATTTCCATTGCTACAGCTATAACTTAAACACTGTCTTAACTTTTTCTTCAATAAAATATTTTAAAAGCTTTTTTTCATATTCATAAACCTGTACTCTAATGAATATTTTAGATTAAGGGTAGTATACACACTGAAGATCACTTGAAAATTTTACTTGGCATAAATTCATTTCATCATTATTAAAAAAATTTTCTATTCCAGATGCCTTTGAGTGTTCAAAGATGCTTTGTGATCAGTATTATTTAACATCTCCAGAATTAAAGCTCACTCAAGTGAATGGTAAGCTATAAATTAATATGTTTTAATCTATGGAAAATTCAGTGTTCTCACAGTATGATTGCTTCTTGTAAATACAAAGCACCTTTTGTGTTCCTTTTTTCCCTTCTGAACTTGCACACAATTTCTTTTTGAAGCCAAAGTTCTCTTTATCTCAACTGGAAAGTTCCAATTGAGCATGTTTAGTCGCTAATGACGATTCATAAAGAAGAATGGTTTAAACAAATAATTTGGGATTTAGTGGAGCACCTAAGTTCCAATATCTTAAATGAAAGAAAGTTTGCTTACTACAGAATATAGGGGATAGGGAGGCCAGAAGCAGGAGAAACCACTTGGTAGCGGAGCTCTCCGCCTTAAGAGGTCACTCATAAGACCTGGAAAGAAAAATACCTTAAATTATACTGTAAGACGTAAACCAGTCACAGAAGGACAAATATTGTGTGATTCCTCTTCTATGAGGTATCTAAAATAGACTCATAGAAGCATAGACTCGAATGGTGGTTGCCAGAGCCTAGGGGGAGGGGAAAATGAGGAGTTGCTATTCAATGAGTGTAAAATTTCAGTTATTCACGGTGAATAAGTTCTAGAGATCTGCTGTACAACATCATGCCTATAGTTAACAATACTATATTGTACACTTAAGTATTTAAGAGGATAGATTTCATGTTAAATGTTCTTACCAAAAGTTTTTAAAAATTATACTGTCAGTGTATACCACTGTTCTGAAAGCAGAGCGTACTTCAATAGCTTCAACTCTAGGGTGTATGAAAAGATGAAGTCTTCCCACATGGACTGAAGTGATTATATGATGAATGCAAGGCACTATTTTTATCTTCTCCCACAGTTGCGTCTCAAAGCAAGACAGTGTACTTCAATTGGAATAACATTCTCCTTTCAATTCAAAGTAAACATCTATTCCAAGTAATAGTTATTCAGGAATAATGTTTGTTGGTGATGAAAGTTAAAATTAAGTTGCTCAAGTTGAGAGTAGCCTAACTCATGGATTGGGAAGATGCAAATATAATTAATTGTTAAACTAAAATAGAAGTACAAATAAAGATTGAAAAACATCTCTAAGCAATAACAGCGTGGTTGCATAATACTTGTAGATAGACTGCTTGAACTCTGATAAAATAAAGAGGGAATTGTGCCAGACCTTGTGTTCTCTGATTCAAACTTGGCCAATGCCTGGGACACCAAAGAATAATACTTTTATTTTTCTTTTCAAACAGTATTATGAGGTTTTTGTTTCTGTTTTCTTTAGCTGTTTGGTGAAATTTAAGCATGTTTAGCCTATAATGTTTGGGTCATAGAAATCAAGAATAATTAGATGTATTTTCCCCATACATTAAAAATATGAAAGTTATAGCTAGCATTAATTTTGATGTTACACTATAAACACTATATTTATTTTTTCTTCCTTCTTAAAATGCATATAATTTTAACTCTGAAGTTGTCCAGTACAAAAGTTTTGGAAATAGAAACAAATAACCCATCTAATCTAATTTAGAGCACTCTTGTTGTCCACTTCATTTGAGTTTGTACATTTGTAGAGAAATGCAAAAATTAATCACAGAGCACTAGGTAGCAATGGTAGTAGCATTTTGAAAATCAGCCAGTTGCGTTCACTCTTTAAGAGGTAGATTCTAGGGTAGAATTTTGGAGCGAGGAGGATGAGGGGTATTCCAGTACTGTTTAAGTCAAAAATGTTAATCAAATAGATATGGAAGTTTATTTTAATGATATGTTTGTTTACCAATTCTAAATGGGTTTAATTTTTTCTAGGGAAATTTCCAGGCCAACCAATTCACATTGTGTACGTCCCCTCTCACCTTCATCATATGCTCTTTGAACTATTCAAGGTATGACACTTCAAAATAGTTGCAATTTAGTTTTTTTAAAAAATGTTCCTTGGTTACTTTTATTTTCCTTCATTATTTCCCACTGAACAGGAGCCTTACTATCTTCTCCCAAGCACACTTCTGTGCTTCTAACAGAAAGAAGCTACAGTTAATGTTTGAAAGGGTACATGCAGTTCTTTGTAGCATCAACACAAATTTGAGAATGCACAATACGATTCATGATGTCTCAGTGTTCCCTGTTCCCATTATTTTTCAAGTGTGCAACAAAGCACTAGTCATTCATGCATTCGTTAAGGAAGGTCATGGGACGGATACTTCAGGCAATGAGGCGTTGTTACCTCCACCCCCACAGGCAGATCTGACTCCAAATCCAGAGGTTCAAGTCCAGAATTACTGTAGGTGGCAGGGCCCTAACCTGAGTCTATAATATACTTGGAGGACGGTAGGTAGGTTCCTTCAATGATCTGCTTTAATGTGCATATGAATCAGCTGGGGGTTTTGTTAAAATGCAAATTCTGATTCAGTAGTTCAGGAGTAGGGCTTGAGATTTTGAATTTCTAATAAGCCAAAAGGTGATGCTGCTGGACCACAGGCCACACTTTTCTGTAGCAAGACTGTAGGGCAGTGCTTCTCAAACTTCAGTGTGCATTAGAATCACCTGGAAGGCATGTTAAAATGCAGATTCTTAGGCTCTGCCCCAGAGACTTTGATACTCTAGGTCTGAGAATTTGCATTTCTAACAAGCTCTTAGAGGATGTGGATGTTACTGATCTGGGGTACATGGGTGCTAAGAATGAAATCCTGTCCTGGACTCTGAGACCAAACTAAAACTCTGCACTTACACCAAAAGATAGAAAAACACCTGAAACTTTATGATGCTTCCCAAGAGTCTCCTGGACTGGAGAGGAGAAGTGTAAAAAAAGTGAAATCTACCTCTAATTCTGATAAAACTTTCTCAAAACTTACTGTTTCCTAACATATTCTAATGGTAGTGCAAAGAGGTATTGATTGTACCAAAAACATCTGATCTGTTTTATTTCGCTTCAGCTAATGATTAGTACTTAATATTATACAGAAACCAGAAAGCAGATAACCTACCAGAAGAAGGTTAGAGAGGAAAATGGGTCAAATAAACCAAAACTTTGTATGAGATTCATCAAGTTGTCTGAAAACGTGTTTGAATTTTCTTCTCTGTTAAAGAACAAACGATACTTTTTTGTGGATTTGATTTATTTTTTAATTGAATGGTCCAACTCATGGAGTTATTTTGCCATCATTGGTAAAAGCTAAGATGATAATAAAATGCAAATTGAAATTTAATTTAGAATTATTTGCTATCCTTTTAAATAGTAACAGCCTTTTCCCGCAAATTTTATAAAAGCCAATAAATTGGTTCAATGATTCACTGTTCATTTGTTATGTAATAGTCTTTAGTGCTTGGATGTAAAATGTAATAGAAGGACAGAAAAGAGAGAGCCAGGAAATGGACTATAACAACCAATTTCTACATTTAAATTAAGCTTACAAATAAGAACTTGACAGCCAGCAGAATTGTTTTCCCATTAGACATTACTCCCAGGAGCTATATTACATGGTAAATGAATATTTTTCATTATACATCCTGGATGACGCATTCATAAATGGCTATTTGCAGAGCTGTTTTACTACGAACTTGAAAAAATAGGAACGTTGAATTACCCTCCGTGCTGCTTTGATTTTAAACATAAAAAACAGTTATTTATTGTCCCTCCGTCTTCCGCCATCGAATTCCTATGGTTTTGTTTTCTTTAGAATGCAATGAGGGCAACAGTTGAACACCAGGAAAATTGGCCTTCCCTGACACCAATTGAGGTGATTGTTGTCTTGGGAAATGAAGATCTTACAATTAAGGTAACCATTCTCTGTTTTTCTTTCGAGTCTTTCTGGAGAGAATTAAAAAAGAGTCAGTAATAGTAAAGCTCTCTGCTTGGAGCAGAAGATCAAAGTCATGTATACCAGGTGACTTTTAAATGAAGGAAAGACATTTTTATGTAGACAAATGCACATCGTTTTTAATATGTAGCTCTAATGACTTGTTTTTTTGTTTAAGATTTCAGACAGAGGAGGTGGTGTTCCCCTGAGGATCATTGACCGCCTCTTTAGTTACACGTACTCCACGGCACCAACGCCTGTGATGGATAATTCCCGGAATGCTCCTTTGGTAAGACCAATTATATAGCTAAATTCATCCCAGCCACCTAGTTCTAAATGTAGAGGAAAGATTACAAGAAAGTATTTAGGCAAGTTAATCAATTTAGTTAAATTGGGCATGGAGGCTGTGAGAAAGAATGATAAAGCAAGCTAAAAATGGTGAAACAATTCTACAGAGTCTCTGAATGGAAGCAGAAAATATTTATCTAGGTTCTAGGACATCAGTATCAGGGAAAATAATAACTCCTTCCTATATTTTGTATTCCAACAATCGTGTCCACCTCTTTACCAATAACTGGTCTTTCCCCTCTAGGCTGGTTTTGGTTATGGCTTGCCAATTTCTCGTCTCTATGCCAAGTACTTTCAAGGAGATCTGAATCTCTACTCTTTGTCGGGATATGGAACAGACGCTATCATCTACTTAAAGGTAACCTTTAAATTCAATAGAAAAAACCCTATTTCTGGAAAGATTGCTTCTCTTACAGCCCTGAGTTCTATGGTCCACAGCGAATACCCCAAACTGAGTTAATGCAAATAATGAACACAAGTCAGTCTGTTTTCTGATGGTGTGCGTAGATATACGATTTAATATTTAATATGGTAACTTACCAGAAAGGAAGTGGTGCGAGGCTACCTGCCTCCAGTGGCAAAACTGTTTCTCAAGAAGCATATTAGTTTCTGAGTCAGGAGAAGCTCCAGTGAATTTTTTATTTTTTATTTTTTTTTATTTTTTTTTTTAAGATTGTATTTTTTCCTTTTTCTCCTCAAAGCCCCCCTGGTACATAGTTGTATATTCTTCGTTGTGGGTCCTTCTAGTTGTGGTATGTGGGACGCTGCCCCAGCGTGGCTTGATGAGCAGTGTCATGTCCACGCCCAGGATTCGAACCAACGAAACACTGGGCCGCCTGCAGCAGAGCGCGCGAACTTAACCACTCGGCCACGGGGCCAGCCCTCCAGTGAATTTTTTAAGGCAACTCCTTTTGGCATCTGTGAGAATAGCTGTACTTTTGTTTTATTTAAACTTGTGGGGAATATATGCTAATAATATTCTAGCCTAGAAAAATAACTGCTATCAAGATACTCAAGACCTTAAGCTGACCTTTTTAGAAATCCGGGGAAAGGAAACCCATTTAGAATTTCCTGTTTCAACTTTAAAATTTGGTGCATGTTTTATCTTTTTTTTTATTTCTGGTACAGCCTCAGTTTATTTGTTAAGGTCACTGTCCTGATTCTGTTATTCATTTGTCAACTATTTTGACTGAAAATATATTTACAGATATTAGGAACTAGAACATTAAGCTTCTAGACTCCCATTTTGTGCAAAGGAATTTGCCAAATGGCCTTTGACCATCTGAAATAGTTAATGTATTCGATTCTTAAATAAGCAAAAGTCTTCAAAGTATTGAGAAATATTGATAGATTATAGATTTATAATATCAGATTTTAATACATTAATAGTATCAGATTAGGATTCTCTCTTTAGCAAAGATACAAAGAACAGCTCTGCTATTCAACTCCATCGTATCAGCAATATCCAAACAAGGGACATGTGCAAATGTTGAATGCAAATTCTGTCCCCTAATTTAGAATCCTGTGTGTACTATTTCAACCCCTATAGGGTGGAGATAATATTTATTTTTTAGTTTTCTTTTACACAATGCCTAGCATGTTTTGGGCTCTGATGTGCTCTTATTACTAAATCAATTAAAAGAATATATTTGAATGTTTGAATGCTTAACCTCTGAGTTTATTTTGAGTAATCACTTCAAGTACAAATTATGCCATGAATAATTTCTTTGGTTTGATTTTTTTTCTCTTCCTCTTCTTTCAGGCTTTGTCTTCTGAGTCTGTGGAAAAACTCCCAGTCTTTAACAAATCAGCCTTCAAACATTATCAGATGAGTAGTGAGGCTGACGACTGGTGTGTCCCAAGCAAGGAACCAAGGAACCTGGCGAAGGAAAAAGTGGCCATGTAAAGAGGGGCACACTGGACACTTTAAGGGATCAAAGTGGGTCCATGCCAGTGCTGCTTCCTGAATGTTTGCGTGTGTACTTTTGTCTCCTCAAAAACAAACAGCAGCAAAATCTCCTTGATCAGTACATTGATGAGAAGAGGAACAGCTCGTTTCTATGACCCAGGAGAGCATATTGCGGGATTTACAGATGGCTGCCTCTTTATTCTTTAACTTAGAATAACTCAAGTTTATATCAAATCCTGAAGAAGAAATAAGCCTGTTTTCCATTTGTTTATCAAAAAGAATGAGAAAAGGAGTGAAATGAAGATGTACAGTAGCAGTTTCAATAGACTGATATTTTAGGCCTCTGGTTGGTATCATAAGATACTGATATTTATTGAATATCAAGTGTCAGTATAGCTGTATTTTCCGACAGTCAAAGGATGGGGACTTGGTTTGCACTATATGGTTAGAAATGTACATCCTGTATATATCTGTGCACTTTAGGGAGGAAAAGCTGGTGATTAAAGGAACATTCCGTTTGAATGAGGAGGAAGGAGTCAAAACGTTTTATTCGAAGTTGCAGCCAAGGCATTGGGCCTATGTAAAAACTCAGAAGAAAGCCTCTTCTGATAAATAAAGTGCCTTTATTATGCTGCTTTTCCTGTTCACACTTCACATGATACGTGAACACTGATTGCCAGGTTGCCTAGTCTTGGTGAATTTTAAAATATGCACTGAATTCAGAAAGTTGTGGTTGTAGGGAGAGAGGAATTGCCAAAATGATAGAAAAAATATCTCTCACCTTGTTTTGTCTATAAATTGGAAAAACCAATGTTAGGAAAAGAAATCATGCATTTAAAACCTAACTCAGTAGAAAGGACCTTTCTCTACCTTGCAGTGGTGGTAATCTAAAGGCATCCATTTTCTAGGCTTAAAAAGATGTGTTTTTATATATTTAATTATATTTGCTACACTCCAGCATTAACATGTCTGTAAAGAAAATTCCTAATTATCAAATGGCTCAAGAACATTAGAATTTAAATACTTCTTGGAGTATTTTTGAAAAACAGCCTGGGAGCAAGAGGTTTCATGCCAGGATGCTTTCATTTGTGAATCATTGAGATTGAGAGCTGATGAATGAAAGCTGTAATGTCTATGCAACTTTTGGGAAGTTGAGGAATAATATGCAGGTTGACAGGCCAGTCCAGCACATTACTCTTAGAGAAGGAATGGGAAAACAAAAGAAGGAAAGCGGAAGGAATGAAAGAAGAAGGAAGAAGAGAGGGAGAGAAGCAGAAGGCAGGCATCTTGCTATATTCCCCACAAATTACTTCAAGAAACGATCCATATTTTCATGGATAAATTATTGGCAAGAGGATGAATTGGTGTCTTTCAAAACAGTATGTCTTCTTTGAATGACTCTCTCACTCTTGCAAGATAATAGGCTTTTGTGAGATAATGAACTCATCTATTTCAAATTAATAATTAGACGGGAGTACAGAAAAAATTAGAATTGTCTGCATTGTAGGATAATCAGTCCTGTCTATATGTTGAATTTAACGTTTGTGTTTAATTTTATCACGGCCTGGTGTTGTGATGCTTCTGGTAGTGGCCCTAGAAGCCTCATATTGCTTGTTGTGGATTTCAGAAGTCCTAGACAGTGACTTTTCTTGATGGTGGGACTCTGGCTCATCCATTAATTGATTACACAAAACTATTTGCAATAGGTTATTTGACTTTTCAGTTTTTACTCAAATTTAAACTTTTTTGCGTGTAAATACTTGTATTTACCAAAGATTTAAAGCAGTTGATTAATTAATTAACCCAAACACTGTGAACTATCTTTAAAACACTAGAGAAAAAGAAAAGTTGGTATCTCAATAACATCAGCTGTGTAAATGGAGTTCTGTAAAATAGAAACCGTCTACATTGGTATTTGCAAAATCTGTGAAGAGCTTTAGGATTCTAGTGGATAGATACTGAATGTTCAGGCACATTTAAATTATTAATGTATAAATTGTGTTTTTATCTCCAAGCTATGTACAAAGAAATGTGATAATTTTTATAATAAATATTTTTTATTATAATGGTAGACGTTGTCTTTTAAACTTCTTTTCTCAAATTACTGGCAAAGTACTAAGAAGAATTTGAGATAAAATTTTTCTTCCCTTTACATTCAAGTCTAACTTATCTACATATTTGGTATAGACTTTTAAAAGGATGGAAAGCAAGTTAAAATCTTAATGTTTAAATAACAGATAAGTACTTTACAGCAGTCCAGAAATTTCTGATTATCCTATGCTTTTCATGTATGCCTCAATAACACATAGTACAATGTGTGTTTATCTGCATAAATATATTCAATAATCATTTTTGCAATGCATATGTTCTCTACATTTTTGGGGTAAATTTACTTTAAAGTTTCACTTAGTGACTGTATTTACATTTGAGTAACAAATAGAGTACCAAAATAATTACTTAGATAACTTGGGTTCCCAAACAACTTCTGGATTAAATGTGTCAGTAATAATTGGATAGAAATTACCAAATTGAGTGGTGACATGTTTTATCTTTGCTATCTTCACACTGTCTTTCTTAACTACTTTAATCATACTTAATCTTTAGACTATGCTTTGCCCACCTCCAGAATGCCTTCATGGGCAAGATTTTGCAAATAAAAAAAAAAGAAGGGAGCAAGGGAAGGAAGAAAGGAGGAAAGAAGGAAGGAAGAAAGAAAGGGGAAATTAGAATAAAATAAAATTAGTGGAATGAGTTTGCCATAATTAAATTCTAAAATCTTGACAGGATAATCATATTTGAATCAGAAATACCATCAACCCAAGGCATTAGGCCCTGAAGAAGCGATAGGAAAGCCCTTCATCAGTGACACTCTCCTTTACTTGACTATGTTCATTTCTTCTTCTGTTAGGGAGGTATTGCACCATGTGTCTAAAAGAAGCGCGTGCACACACACACACAAGCATACACACGGAACGTACACACACATCAGATTTTGCTGTACAATTTCCATGGATTAAGCTGCTTTGAGGGCGGGGAGTTAGTGCGCTCCCCAGGCTCATCATCTTCATCTACGTTTTCACAGAAGCCGCAAAACTTCAAGTCCCACAATTCTTCATGTATGCACACATACATCTTTAACTCAAGTCAGTGTACTCCAAAGAATACCAATTTTCAAGTTCAACAAAGTGAGCTGAATTTTCATCAAAACTATCTTTATACCATTTCTTCCAAATTTCAAATTTGCATAAAAATAGTAAGAGTATTTGATCTTCACTACAATGACGTGACATGTGCAGAGAGAGAGATCATTGTGAGCCAGTAGCTTGGGCATTGACCTTGATAATTTCCTTATTCTCCTACTGCACTTTAAGGTACTGCGCTTACACTTAGTTGTGTACCCACACTGCAAATGTACATGGAATCCCCAGGTCACTTTGGTCTCTCTTGGTGGAAGAACTGAGGACTTTCATAATTTCACAGGAGCTTATGTAAGAAGCCCCTAAGCCCCCACCATGGATACTTAGAGCAGTAGGATTCTATCTCCATTAGCATTCTGTCCACACATCCCTTCTTTTGGGTTTTTCACTTTTTACCTTACATCACAGATACTTAGGCACTCAATAAACACTCCCTAGATAAATACATGAATAAACACATAAACAACCTTCTGCCTGTAGAACACCATTCCTGCATTAATGGCAGATTGGAACTCTGTGTTAAATAAAATGTACATCAAATTTTATAAGATTTTATGCTTTAACTGATACTTAAGAAGTTTTACAACATTGCATAAACTCGGGAATACTTTTCCAAACCAGTTAAATTGCAACTGATCTTTGCTTAATGTTGCTCTATATTGGTGGCCTTTGGCCATTGGAAATTATCACAGATTTCAAAAGAAATTAAATAATGTTTAAGTAAAAGTTATTACTACTAAGAAAATTTCTTGAGCAAATAGGTCAGTGTTTCAGATTTTATGATGTTCTTCCTTCTCGTTCACCTTGGACTCAGATAAAAAATATTACCATCCATATTTCATGATCCCTTAATGGAAATGAGCAACTGTCTTTTAATGAGATTTTTCAGTTCCTACCCTAGTGCAAATAAACATTAAAAGCCACTCAAAATCAACAGAAATGTCAGTAGCCTTGAAAACATGTTGAATCTACTAAATGATGTGAAAATGATGTGAGCTGTCTTAGTGATAAATCCAGCAACAAAATAATAAAATTTATCAACGGATTATCAGACATCATTTTCATGTTTACTGCTACCATTTAATGTAGTGAAAATAACACAGGACTGATTGTCAAATAATGCAATATAGCTGGGAATTATTTACTAGCATACTGTTTTCCATAAATATAAAAGGATGCTTTAATATCTAAGACAAATAATCTATTTAATGGCAAAGTCTTGAGTTTTTTATCAATTCCATTAAAACTATGCCCTTTAATGTGTTTCTAGCCCCCACATATACCTTGATATTTGATGCAATTGCCCTTAACTCAGTCTTTTTCTTCACATTCATTTTTAAGCATAACAAAGTTTGTTTGAAATTATAGATTTGTAATCTGAAAGTGAAATAAAAATAATTTGAGAACAAAAATAAAAACCTTATACCATGTTCTTAGGTAATTCTTTTTCTCTCTTTGAGTCCGAGTTTTCTCTTCTACCTAAATGAGATCTAGCTGTTTAAGGAAGGCACTTCTAATTCTGAAGTCTTTGAATCTATATTTTCTCACAATTCTTTACTGAATACCCTGCTCCCAATGTCTCTTCAGTCCAAACTAGGCTTCTCATAATATTGCTGTCAAGCTCAAAAACCTTTAGTGGCTTCCTAGTGCCTAAGAATTTGATATTTATAGCTTTCTACAATCCAACCTACATGACCAACCTTACAACTTACATCTTCCATCACTACTCAGTATATTATCTTCTAAATATACAACAAACATATTTCCTTTTGTTCATTGTAAATATGCCTACCTGAAAGGCCCTTTCTCTTTTCTCTTTTTTTTCCTAAATGCTGCTCAACCTTCTAGACTCAACTCAAATCCCACCTCCATGGACTGAGCATCCCAGTCCAAAGTGCCCTCTTCTCTCAACTTCCTCCTCTAAATTCTCACATGGTCAGGACCATTTTAGTATTTATCACATAATACCTAAGGTTGTTAGTTAAGTGTTGTAGAGAGATATAAAATCCAGAAACCCAACTAGATTGTGTGTTCCCTGCCATCCAGGACCATGAATTACACAGACCTGTATAAACACCATGATGTTAAGCCTGTCTCATGTACGGTAGACATCAAAAAATATTTCTGGATTAGTATATTTCTGATGAGTTGGGAAGGAAGACGATGAAAAGCAACAGAACTACTCCTATTTGAACGATTATTCTATTGATCTAAAACCACTCATGTTAATATTTTTAATGCCTCTCAGCATTTCTTCTTAATCTGAGAAGGATCCATGTTTACTTCCAGATGGATCATGGCTGTAACATAGACATATAAACTAACTTAAACCTTTTATTTTAGCTCTAAAACTAGGCATTTGCCTTCAAAGAGCTTAGAATCCCCTGAAGAGTTAAAGAGACACAAATGCATAAGAAGTTAAATCATGACCAAAGATTTTAATAACAGTCAACAACAAAGGAGATGTCATAATTCCTAACACACATAGCCAGGCAAATGCACTGGCATTAATTGCTGTACAAAGTTAAAGAGGGAAAGGTGATTTCAAGCTAAAGTGACTAGATGGAAAGAGGACAATTTATGTGGAGGAAGTGAAAATAAGACCATGAAGAAAGTGTCTGGAGAGAAGGTGGGAAAGGTAAGTTGGAGCTCAACTGGCGATAGTTTCAATGTCTGGATGTGGTACCTGGGGCATCAAGGAGCCATTTGCCAGGACAGTAAAAGGATCAAAAGAGTTCTGTTGACTAAGTCTTAAGATTATGTGTTTCACTGTCAGTTTATTTACAAAATACAATGAAGCAATCAGCACAGTTTTCTTGTGAGAAATTAATTTAATATTCAAATAAATAAGATAGAGCATTTGTGATATATTTGTTGATGAGTGAAAACAGTGGGTTTTCACCCAAGTGTCAGAGTGGCCAGGGATGTAGACTCTGGAACCAGACTGATTAGATTTTCATCCCACTTCTGCTACTTAACAGCCATGAGAAGTTGCATAACTTCTCTCTGCCTCAGTTTTCTGATCTGTGAAATACAGATAATATTATAGTATCTTCCTTATGGGGATGCTGTGAAAATTAAAGTGAGTTAATATATGTAAAGCATTTATTACAGTCCTAGGCACATAATAAAATTTATATAGATTTTAGCTATTTTATCAATAATGTTATTTAAGTATTAGATACTGGATCCTTATATTAAGTTCCTATACAAATGAGTTGATAGCAATAAAAATAAAGTACTGTCCTTCAGATATGAAGTCATACAGTATGAGCATGCAATATCAATGATAGCAACAAATTTGCTCTCATAATAAGGTTCTTTTGTCCGATTATGACCCTGGGGTTAGATTTTCAGGTCAAAGTATGGTCTGTGACTTGAACCTGCTGAGTAAGTCTGAAAGCTGTTTAGGCAGGGATCAAACCCAGACTTTGACCTCTTTGGTAATGCCGTCCAACCAAAAACTGGGTGGATGGTGGTGCCACGCGTTACCTCATGAGAGCTATTAACTCTTCCAGGTCCCTTTGAGAGCCCTGCACAAGGCTGCATCTCCCTGAACACCGAGGAGAAGTCAGCTTGCTACACATTATAAATAAACACATCAAAGACCTAACACAGTGCTGTGCCCCAAGCACACTCTCCATAGTTGTTTGTCAAATTGTTGAAGAGAGACTTAAGACATTAGAGTAACAATTAGGCTTCAGTTTTTTGCTAGGCCACCTCCTTCCCCTTCTAAATATCACATTTCATCTTGAGAAAGCAGATCTCCAAATGAAAAAAAAAAAAAAAAAGCATAAAATATAGTTTTTGAAAAACCCTTTGAAAACACTTTCCTGGCTTTTTGGGAAGTAGAAAATATTTTCTAATTTTTTTTCCCTAGAATGTCTGACAATAGTTCTTTGTTTGGAACTGAAAATATATCCTGCATTTCGTATAGAGTCAGATGTGATTCCTATTTTTACATAAGCCAGATAGCTCTGGGCAGGTTTTACTTATCACACACTAATTTGGGGGAAATTATTTTAGGGATAAAACTTGCCACTGAACTTGAGGAAATGATTTCATAACCGAAGATAATCTATAGGTTATAATGTTGACTTGATTTTCTGAAACTGTATCTGTCATTGGCCAAAAATATTTATTTCATGTATTAGAATAGAAATTGGTTTCAGTAGACTTCTTTCTTCTCTCTCTGAACCCTTTTTAAATTGAATATTAAATAGGAAAAAAAAGTCTATAGAATTTATTATGTGGCAGGTATTTTTCTAAGGATTTTACATTAATTAATTCATTTTTTCCCTCACAACAACCCATTATATTAGTAACTCCTTTGCATAAATGGACTTTTTTATCCTCACAACATCTGTCACATTATTATCCAACCATTTTACAGATAAGAAACTGAGCCACAAAGAAGGCTAGCAAGTTGCCTCTATTAAGGGACAGAGCTGGGATTTGATTCCAGGTGTTGTATACTCCAGAGCCTTTGCTCTGAGGAAACAGTCCCTCGTCGAGGAATACACCCAGCACAGCAGCAAATCAGGGTGACGTCTGAGGTCATGCAAATGAATAACCCATAACTCATCTACAGGGGAGCGCGACACTGCCCCTGGTCTCATCAGCACTGAGCCTAACTGATCAGCTGCAGGCTCCTGGATTTCTTCAGACAATGTTACCAGAAGGCCCCATCTACTTGCAGAGCCATCGAAAGCTTTGAATTGTTAGGCCAGCCCTCACTTTCTACTAAATGACACTTAACCATTCCTCAGGCATGAGGCAATTCACTTATTTATTCAACAAGCAATCAACAAAGATTTCTTAAGCACCATATGCTGCCAGGCACTAGGAATACCATGATGAATCACAAGGATTCCTATGCTCGAGGACATTATAGTTTATTTGTGAACATAGAAATTAAATTTGTAAATATTGATAGGTTTTAGTATCTATAGTTGCAAATATTATCCTGAGAGTTAGATACAAGACTTCTGGGGTAGGGATGAACTATTTGTACTTGTAGTAAGAACTGCATCAGCTCCCCTGGCCCCAATCTTCCTCCCTTTTCAGATGATAGAATTAGAGCCAGATGTCACCTTACACATACCGGGATCTGTACTATAGGTGAAGAGCCCCAAAAGAATCTGAGAGTTTATGTAGAAGAGGGATGGCTGTTCCCCTCTTTCCCCTCGTGAGATAGTAAGAGAAAACTTTGCTCCCTAATATACACAAATTCACCTTTGAGAGAGAATAGGAAGGATCCTGAGTTACTCTTTGGAATGTAAATACATGCTTCCAGGGGAGACATAAGACAAGTTTCTCTGAAATGAACTTCACACAAGGTCTCATTCCAAAACAACTCCGTGGTTCCCGATCTTATCATCTCTCCTCTCAAGGGAAGCATGTCTCTTACTATCTATTCAGTTATCTTTAAGTTTCAAGATATGCCCTTTAACCCAAGTCGCAGCAAAATTTGCCCCAAGAGCCCTAACTATGCAGAGACATAAAATATTCACTCTTTGACAATTATGAGGATAATGACCAGCACAAATGAGACACTCAGAGTGTTCTAGAAGGGTCGAAAAAGACCTAATCTACTCTGTGGTGGGAGAGAGGTGAGTCATGGAAGACATCCCTGAAGAATGACATTTAGCCTGAGGCGTGGAGAAGAAATTAAAGGCAGTCTGGCAAAAAGCAGAGCTAGTGGTGGTGGGGTGAGGGGAGTGCAGCACGAAGGGTGCAGCCAGTGGGGTGATTAAGGCAGATAACTAATTGGTGGTTTCAGTGAAATGAAAGAAGGACTGTGCTGAAATCTGGAATAGAAGTGAAATTGGCAGGTGACGACATTGGAGACATTAGTAGAGACCAACTGTGAAAGGCCTAGTAAGCCTCAAACATTTCTTTTATAGTCTGTCAACAACAGGTCGTGAAAAGCATTTAGGTGGGGATAGTGGCATGATTTCTGGTTACTGTAAAAAGTCACTTGGAGCTACATTGTGTAGAGTGGATTTGAGAGAAAACAGAGAGAAAAATCTGTAGAGGTCGGGGGCAGTTAGCAGCAGTACACTTGTGGAATAAAGTGAGAATAAAGAAATGCAGCCAGATTTGAGAAATGTATGAGAACTAGACTAAACAGAGTTTGGTAATTGACTAGATAAGAAAGAAAAATTGAGAAAGAGTATTGCAATAATCTGAGCACATGGGTGGATAGTTGTCCCATTCACTGAGAGGCCAATACCCTGAGGAGAGGCAGGTTTCAGGGCGGAGGTTTAAAATCAGTTACTTTCATGTTGGTTTTGAAGTGCTTAAGAAACATCTAGGTGGGCGTGTCAAAGAGGCAATCACATAGGTGAAAGCTAAAACTCAGAAGAGAGACCTTGCTCAGGATCTAAACTTGGGAGTGTCAGAGTAAAGATGGCCACAGAAGCCCCAGGGGTGTGGGTCTGAGAAAAAGTTTGGAATGAAAAGAGGAGGGATAGAAACCAAAAAGGACTTGTAGTTAGTGGTTGAGTAGGAGGCTTTGAGTGAGACTGACAAGCAGTAAATCACAAAGTTAAGAGGAAAAATCAGAAGAATCCAAGAAGAGAGAGTATTTCAAGAAGCATAGTGGAGTCAATGATGTAAATCAGATCACATTTCTTGCCAGCAAAAACCCGACAATTCTTTCCCACTTTTCTTGGAATAAAATCAAAACTCTTTGCTGTTTTCAAGATCTAACCCACATCTCCCTCTTCAGACTCATCCCCAGCACTCTCCCCTGACTCTTTCCACTCCAGCCACACTGGCTTTCTTGCTGCTTCTTGAGTTGGCCACATTTGTTCCCACCTTTGCAGGTCTCTTCTGCCTTGGAATGTCCTTCTCCAGAACTTCACGTGGTGCTTCTTCACTTCCTTCTGGTGTTTGCTCTTCAGAGAGGCCCTTCAAGAGGAAAAGATAGTGCCATCTTCCCCAGGAAAGAGACAAGGCCCAGCTTTGGTCAGACACCTTTTTTGAAATCAATCATTGTAAAGATGAGGGTGGAATATTTGAATTGCCTAAGCTGGCTCATGTGCCTCCCCATGGGGCTAGAAGAATGGGAGTGTGGTGACAGTTGGCCCAATTTGAACCAGATAGATGGAGCAGGATAACATGGATAACATCCCAAAGAAAAGGATGGTAGCAAACCAAATCATATTGATGCAGGCTTAGTGAGCCGAGGAGTTGAAAGAAAGATTTCTTGGACTCTCAAGGTCTGGCAGTAGTGCTCTTTTATTTAGGGAATAGTATGGAATAGCAGAGGGACAGGACCCATGGGCAGTAAAGTGCTTCTGCCATGGGGACAGGATCCATGGGCAGTAAGAGCTGCTGCCAACATGGATTGAGGGTAGGGCTAAATTTAAGGCATAGGTATGTGAGTTATCTCTTTACAAGACAAAGGAAAGAATATGTAAAAAAAAGTCATTAAAATGGTATCACTGCAGATGGGGTCTGGTTATTGGGTGGTCCTATAACTTTAGATAAGAATCAGATCAGATTAAGTAAATGGCTGAAGCCACCTCCTTAAATATCATCTTCAGCTAAAGACAAAGAAGGATATTGGGGGGAGGAGGGGTCAGTTACATGAAGTTACCAGACAAGCACAGTCGTCTCCATTAAGAGTTTCTAGAGATAAGTTCATACCCCCTTCTTCCTGGTGCAGAGAGGGAGACACCCCCACAGATGGAGACTTCCTTCACAAATGGAAATGTCTCTCATCAAAGGGCAAGCAAATGCCACCTTTCAGAGTCTCTTTCCTGTCTGCAGCTTTCAAAAGTAACCAGCCCCAAATAATCCTCATCAATATGTCCACTCCAGCAGGAAAGGATGAGGTCAGAGCACAGGTGGAGGGACTTTTACTAGCTAGGGAGAGAAACACGTTCTCCATTATAACAAGAGGAAATGCTTTGAGTTGTAGATAGATCATATTCTTGGCTATAAAACTTATCTGTAGAGAAGGGGAAAGATGAGAGGATCAGAGGTTTGAGGACAGAGAATAGCTTGGAAATAATGTCAGAGAGTAGGAGGATAAGCTGATAAGAGAACATATAGTTGGTTCAGCGGGGAGAAGAGAGTGGTTGTTGATTAATCTGCTCAATTGTGTGATTTTCCCCATTATGTACTCAATAGTCTGAATTAGGGGTCAGCAAATTTTTTATTATTTTTGTAAAAGGCCAGATAGCAAATATTTTAGGCTTTGTGCACCATATGTGGTCTTTTTCACATATTTTTCTTGGCTTTTTAACAACTCTTTAAAAATGTAAAAACTTTTCTTAGCTCCTTGACTGGACTATAGTTTTCTGACCCCTCGTCTACATGCAGGCAAGGAAAGCATGAAAAGTAACACTTATCTAAGGTTGTGGATTCATCCAGTAGGTAAGATAAAAGTAAAAAGAGACAATAAAGTTTAGAGTATTGTGAAGAACTGATTGCAACAGAGTCTACTAGACACTGAAGTCAGCAATCATTCATTCTTTATAAATAAATTCAATTAACACTGGTTAGGTGTCCATCATGTGCCAAATACAAAGCTAGGCTCTGGGAATACAATGGTAATCAAAAGCAAAACTGGTCTCTATTCTCACGGGGCTTAGCATATAGCAGGCAAATACAGAGATTGGTTTTAAAATAAGACAAATAAAAATATAATTATATATTGATCAGTGTATAGTGTGTACAAATTTTGCATCATAAGAAATTCAAGAAATATAACATTATTCCACTCTTCCAAATCAAATTTAACTTGCTCTAAGTCCCAATACTATGTCAAATTTTATCCCAAATCATTATGAGTTCCTATTTCTTTAGGGTTGTACAATGATCCAGGAGTCTTTCACATTCCAAAACAGTCAACTACAGCCCTTAGGCCTTTGGAGTACACAAGTAACTGCTGTTCTATCTGTTTTCCAAACCTTTTACAGACTGATGACTGTAAAAGAGAGAGAAGGGATGGAAGAGATCTGTGCCTGCTATGCAAAGCTTGAACTTGGACATCTTTGCTAGTGATCTCATAGCAATTTCCTAGGTACAAATGTTTAGTCACTCAAGAATTGTCTACCTCTACTGAATCTGGCCAAGAAGTCAGCTGTTTCTATCTCAGAAACTTCAGTTCTTGTTTCCACCATACCCAACTCTGGTACAGTGCCACATAAGTCTAATCAATAGTCAAATATTTCTTAAATGGAAAACAACAGGAGGAAACAACACTATGCCATCAAATTTGATGACTAAGAGGAAATTGACCAATTCTTTGAAAGACAAAAATTACCAAAATTCATACTAGTTGAAATAGATAATCTGATAGCTATACATCCAGTAAAGAAATTGGATAATTAACAACCTACTTAATAACTTTTCAAAAAAGAATGCACCAAGTGCACATGATTTTACTAGTGCATTCCACCAAACACCTAAGAAAAAAACAGCATCAATTGTCAAACAATCTCTTTCATAAGTTAGAAGCAGAGGGAACTCTTTCTAATTCATTCTGTGAGAGCAGTATTAACCTATAACCAAAACGAGACAAAAGCATTATAAGAAAAGAAAACAGTCTAATATCTGTCATGAATATAAATGCAAAAATCATCAATAAAATATTACCAAGTTGTATTCAATCACGTATAAAAAGAGCTATAACCACAGCCAAGTGAGATACTCTCTAGGCATGCAAAGCTGGTACAACACTCAAAAATCAATCAGTGTCATCTACCATACCAACACACTAAAGAAGAAAAACTCATGTAATCATATCAACTGATTGAAGAAGAACAAAGTTGAAGGACTTATACTACTTGATTTCAAGACTGTAAGACTCTAAAGCTACAGTAAGCAAGACAGTGTGATATTGGTAAAAGCACAGACACACACATCAATTGATAATAGAGAGCCCTCAAAACAGACCCAAATAAATATATTAACTGATTTTTGACAAATGTGTAAAAGCAATTCCATGGAGAAAAGACAGTCTTTTCAACAATTAATGCTGGAATAATTAAACATCTATATGCAAAAAAAACCCCCAAGATTAACTAAGACACAGATCTTATGCCTTTCACAAAAAATAATTCAAAGTGGATCATAGACCTAAATGTAAAATACAAAGTTGTAAATATTTTAAAAAGAAAACATAAAAGAAAATCTTGGTGGCCTTGGGTTTGGTGGTGAGTTTTTAAATATAACACAAAAAATATGACCTCTGAAGGAATAAAACTGAAAAGCCAGACTTTATTAAAATTAAAACTTTGGTTCTGTGCAAGACAATGTTAAGAGAAAGAAAAGACGTCATAGACTGGAAGAGTGTGCTTGCAAAACACATATTTGATAAAGGACTTAAATTCAAAATATACAAGGAACCCTTAAAATTCAATAATAAGAAAACAAACACATTTAAAAATAGGTAACATACACGAAGAGACGCTTCATCAAAGAAGATACACAAATGACAAATAAGCATATGAAAAGATACTCAACATTATTTGTCATGAGGGAAATGCAAATTAAAATAAGATACCACTGCATGCTTATTAGAATAATGGCTAAAGTCCAAAACACTGACAATACTATGTGCTGACAACAATGTAGAGCAACAGCACTTCTCATGGTACAGTCACTTTGAAAGACAGAGAGCAATTTCTTACAAAGCTAAACATAATCTAACCATATGATCCAGCAATCATGCTCTTAGGTATTAAACCAACTGATTTGAAAACTATGGCTGCACAAAAACCTGTTTGTGAATGTTTATAACAGCTTTATTGATGACAGCCAAAAATTGAAAGTTGCCAAAATGTCTTTCAATAGGTGAATGAATAAACAAACTGTGGTACATTTATAAGATGGAATACTACTAAACAGCAAAAAGGAGTGAGTTCTCAAGACGTGGATGACTCAAATGCATATCGCAAAGTGAAAGAAGTCAATTTGAAAAGTCAGCATACTGTATGATTCTATTTAGATGACATCTGTAAAAGGCAAAACTTTAGAGACAGTAAACAGATCAGTGATTGCCAGGGATTTGGGGGTGAGGGCAGGGAGAGTTGAATAAGTGAAGCACAGGACTTTTTAGGGTAATGAAACTACTTTGTATGATAGTGTAATGATGGACACATGACGATGCATTTGGCAAAGACCATAGAACTTTATAACACAAAGAGTGAATCTTATTGTAGGCAAATTTAAAAAATCATTTAGGTCAGAGGAATCCCAGGATGAAATGCAGAATATAACAGAAGAATCTAACTGCATTACTAATGTCTGGAACAACCTCACTGAAGAGGGTGGAGGAAAAGGTGCTGACCTACATGACTTTGGAAATGAGGAGAGTCTGTAAGACCAAAGGCAAAAAGAATGGAATATAAGCACTGCACTCTAGGTGATAAAGTTGTTTCAATTCTGAAACCACTCTACGTGTCCAGTGAAATTAAACAATTGAGTAAATGGATGACAGATGGTGGGAGACATTTCTCACTGTTGCTGTAGGAAGTTACAGAGAAGCAAGGGAAGAAAATTAAGATTAGAGTTGAAGACAGAAATATGAACTCATAATTAGTGTAATATAGATACAGATGGATACGTGTAGAAATATTCATATATATGTCAATAGATACATGTGAGTATACACACATATTTCCTTGCTCAGTCAGCTATGAGGGCCTAGAATTAATGCCACTCCAATAGCAATGAGCACTCCTAGCACCCAAATCTTAGTTACTTACTTTCTTTCTTCTTCTTCTTCTTCTTTTTTTTGGTGAGGAAGATTGGCCCTGAGTTAACATCTGTGCCAATCTTCCTCTGTCTTCCATGTGGGACACCACCACAGGATGGCTTAATAAGCAGTGTATAGGTCCACACCTGGAATACGAACCCGTGAGCCCCAGGCCACCAAAGCGGAGCACACGAACTTGACCACCGTGCCACCAGGCTGGCCCCAAAATCTTAGTTTGTAATCGGATTTTAGTTAGTAATAATGTATCAATATATCAACATTGGTTCAGTGGTGAGGAATGTACCGTAATAATGTAAAACGTTAATAACTGGGGAGAAACTGAGTGTGAGGTATGGGAACTATGTATGCACTTCAAAACCTTTCTATAAATCTAAAACACTATAACATAAAAAGGTTACTTAAAAAATAAAATACCGGAACTCTCTGTACCTTCCTCTCAATTTTGCTGTGAACATAAAATTGCCCTAAACAAAAGAGTCTATTTAACACAAAATAAAATAAAACTAGAGGAAGCTTAAGTTCTCCAGCCTGGTAACTCCCCTCTTAATTCAGCAATATAAAAGTCCCAGAAGTTTGACCATGTTCTTGATTGAGACAGGGTGAGAAATCCCTATAGACATAAGAGTAACACAAACATTATTAATATATTTTTCTGCCTTTAGCTACAAAACAAAAAGTGCACTTTTCTCTGATCTTGCCTGAAGGGGCTCCTAACCTAGTCATTGGTGGCCAGGGAAAGCTTCCCTAAGAACGTATGAACAGAAGTTAACCAGGAAAAGCAGGGCTTGGGGAAAGTGTTCCTGGTATAAGGAGAGAGCACACACCTGAGGTAGAATTGGGAAGAATCGCGGTAACTCAGAGCTACTTAACCGTGGACAGTGTGGCTAAAATGCAAAGTAGGGCAAGATGGGAGCCTGAGAAATTTTAAGCAGACACCCAATCCTATGTGGCTGAGTTGACCAAATTCAGCAATGGTCTTTACCAGAAAAGCAATAGGAATCCATTTATGGGTTTTAAGGAGGGAGAATGACATGATCCATTTTGAGGTTGGAAGATAGCACCCTGGCTGCACCACAGAGAAGGAATTGGAGCTGGGCCAGGCGAAGCATTAGGAGGTTAGTTTAAAGTGCTCCTGATGACAGAATATGGTGACTTGAAATAGGATAGCAGTGATAACTACGGAGGAAGATGAAGGATTCAATGGCTATTTAGGAGTTAAAATTGAAAGGACTTAGGATCAGGAGGAAGGCTAGGAGGTGTACTTTTACCACTTCTATTTAATATGGTGCTGTGTGCTCCTACCAGTGCAACGCGTCACAAAAAACATTAAAAGGGCATACAATTGGAAAGGAAGCAATAAAACTGTCTTTATTCACAGATGACATGATTATGTATATAGGAAACCCAATGGAATCTACAAAATAAATCTTTTGGAACTAATAAGTGAGTTTAACAATGTTGCAGAAAACAAAATCAACATATAAAGATCAATTGTATTTCTATGGTCAGTGAACAATCAGAAATTAAAATTTTTAAAAATACAGTTTAAATAGCATCAAGAAATACAAACTACTTCAGGATAACTTTGATGAAAAATGTACAAGATCTGTACATTGAAAACTATAAAACATTGCTGAGATAAAATGAACATGACCCAAATAAACAGAGATATGTTTATAGATCAAAAACCTATATATTTTTAAGGAGTCAATTCTCTCCCAATTGATCTATAGATTCAGTGCAACCCTAATCAAAATTCTAGTAAGCTTTTTAGTGAAAATTGACAAGTACAATTCAAATGGAAATACAAGGGATCTAAAATAGCCAAAACAAACTTGAAAAAGGAGAACACATTTGAAGGACTAACAGCATTTGACTTTGACTTATTACAAAGCTATAGTAGTAAAGACCATGCGGTTTTGGCATCAAGACAGAAAAATAAATCAATTGATGAAAATAGGGAGTTTTTCAGAGTGGGTGGCCAGGTTTTTCTTTCTAGACTGTCTTAGTCTGGAATCTCTGCTGAAACCTGTCCACCATGGGTGATCCTGCTGGTATCTGAAATACTGGTGGCATAGCTTTCAGCAGCACAGCAACACACCGTCACCACAGTCTGACAACCATAGGCAGGTGATGTGGTTCCCTGAGTGGGAAACAAACAGGGCTGCAGCAGTGAGAGTGCCGAATCTTAACCACCAGACTACCAATGCTGACTATTCATATGTATATTTAATATATATATATCAAATTGTGCACTTTAACTATGTACAGTTTATTATGAGTCAATTTTTTTAAAGTACTTATTTCAAAATTTTTTAAAAGACTTGATGATAGACTGAATATCCTTGATAACAAAAAAGAAGATATCAAGGATGATTTCCAGGCATCTGGCTTATACATCCAACTGAATGATGGAACCATTTCTGAGATAAGAATGAATGGAATAGAATCTTTGGAAGTTCTAAGAATGAGAATGAAGATTATAAGTTATGTTTGGGATAACATGATGCTAGATTTATGGTGGAGAGGAATATAATGAGCATGTCCTTATAGTGACAGAGAGGGGTTTCCCAGAGATTGACGGAAGAGAGAAAAAAGAGAGAATGGCATATAAGCAGCAAAGATATAGGGCTTTTTCATGAAAGGGTGGAGCTGTGCCATTGGGAAATAAGAAGGAGATGAACCATGGACCCAGCCTTCTAACCCTGAGGTATCTGTGTTATGAGACCTTTAGGAAAAGTAATTTGGAAATACTCAAGTTTATATGAATGTAAAGAAGTAAAGGAATGTTCAGTTAGTCAGTGTGTTGGGCTGAGTTTCAGACAACACAATGAAAGAGCTTGGAAAAGAAGGGAAAGGAATGATAGTGTCAAAGGAGCTGAGTAGTATTAAGGTCAGAACACAGAACATGATAAATTGAAGGTTTTGCATTAAAGGATGACAGAGGAGAATAAGGATATGAATAATTATTATTTTATAAAGCTAATGCATTATTAAAGATACAAAGGTGGGGGAGGTTATTTCTTCTCTTCTTGATCCCTGGGGATGGTGATGGCTATGGTGGCTGCCAGTGGGCCTGATTGCCTACCTAGCAGAAGGGAATTGGTAGGCATTTTGGCAACTAGGGTTCCTCATATATGAATGCTTTGCTTCAAGTCATTGCTGCAGCACGCTACAGAGAGGTGGAAAGGGGGCTGTTGAAATGGAATGTTTGTTTATTAGGCTCCAGCAAGTGCCTAGGACTGTGAGAGATGCAAAGGAAGCTTAAAAATTATAACACAGCTGAAGGTGTTCAAGGTGGACTGCAGGAAGAGCCTGAACTTAGCTTCTCCCATGGCCACAACAACTATACAGCTACTTATGGATTAATTCCCTCTGAAAAGAAACTGAGAGCTATCTGAACATCTACTCCACAATAAAGGATTAAAAGGACCACATCGAAATGGGT